>NC_134418.1:78727681-79035259 GCF_030867145.1 Opisthocomus hoazin
GGCTGACAGCCGGTCAGGAATGAGAAATCTGTGTGTGAGAGGATGACTGGCAATCGGAAGACCTCACCTACTCACACTCACCTCCTACATGTGGTTTGGATTTGGGCAGAAAACAGGAAAAAACAGGTTATTTTTAGAGGGTGGGAGATTCAAGGGCACATAGGTTTTGGGAGGATGGGGCTAAGTGTTAACCTGTAGCTGGCCTCTCGCCTTAACTCCTTCTCAGATGCAGCACTGAAAGCTGACATTGATCCTTTCTATCTTAATCATTCCTGCCTGTTGTCACAAACCATCTCTGAAGTCTAGTACAGCTTGTAGCTACCAGTGTACGAATCATACAGCAAACTACACAGGGCTTAGCTAACGTGTGTGCTCTGCAGTACGACTGTTGCACCTTTGTATGTTTGAACCATGCCTAGCTCACTGGGGTCTACAGGTGACACTACAGCTTCTCAACCGGCATCATCAAAACCATGCAGCCTTTAAAACACTCATCTGCAAGGCAAAATAACTATTCTGCAGAGTTACATGGTGCTCTGCTTTTCACCCAAGTGACTTGGTGTCAGCATTCCCTAATGAAGCTATCAGCTGGGAATAGCCCACACAATATTTTAGCACTCTAACTTCCCCTTTTTATAGTATCGGAATAAACACATTTGTCAAGGCAAATTACTTAAGATTTTCAAAAGTATTTCTTATGGGGGTGTTGAATCCGAAGAGCTAAAGTTTAGGAGGCGGTTTAACCAGTTTTCACTGCCATCAGGGTCAATGCTGAGCACTTCTCAAACCCAACATAACTGGCGTATATAATTTATTTCTGCATGTACTGTACGAGGAATGAACACAGCATAATCTTCCTTCAAATACTGAAGCAGTCAGTTCCAGCTGTGCCACTGACAAAGCAACCGTGACGACAAAGCACCACTGTAAGAGGCAAGAAATAAAAAGTTCTATTATTAAACATAAATCAAGAAAACTGAACCAGTCTAAACCCTTCCCTCTGTGAATATACTGTGAGGGGAAAGAGGTCAGCAGCAGGCAACCAGTGCTTTGATTCTGCCATGACATCTTTCTACTTCATGCATGCAAACAGCCTGCTACTGCTACAGTCAGCGGTTTTCAGGTTGGGCAGTAGGAGCCAAGCCACTGACGTATCTGCTCTCTGGGGTAGCTTCCTCCTCGTGGAGTGTATGAGCAGTAAATGCCACCATAGCACGGCTAATTAAAGTCTAAAGTGTGCATGACTAATATCAGATGCACGCATATTACAGCATTAGGGTAACACTGACATGGTCTATGGATATCTTTCATTAGGTCAGCGATACTGTTGGAGGTAACAGGCCAGCTTTGAGCACATAAGCCTTCTCTAATGTTGCTAAGGTAATACACAAAATACAACCATTCTGTAGAAACCTTGTCTCACTTATGTCTAATATACCTACAGCAGATTCTTCATAACTTTTATTAATCCACTTACCATCCTTGCTACTATGAAATGCCATTATAGAAAAAGAAGTTAGATCTTACTGTTCTTGCTACACTAAACCTCTGTATGGTTTATCTATGATTGTGAACAAAAGTTTCCACATTATCCTTACTGATTATATTCCCTCAGGCTCAAAAACTATCTTCTGCTTCCAGTCAATGCAATCCTTTAAGTTCTTCTCTCATTAATATGAGACTGGGAACAAACATGCTGTTTAGATGCTGAATCTCCTGGGGCTCACCCTGTACCTTTATGGTTTGCCTCAGGCCTACCTGGTGAATAACCAGGGAGGCATGAGGGAGACAGATGACTACGTGAAAGGGGAAGTCATCACAAGCCAATGCACAGTCATTTTTCAGTCTGACTGACTTACATCTTCCAGAATGCTCTTTTCTAACCAAAGTAACACTTTATTTGAGGTTAAAGAATACATTTAATTTGTACTAAATCAAATTCTCAATTAAAATGTTATTTCAGTAAATGAAACATCTTCATTGCCATTTTAATGAGATATCTTAGATTTTCCTAAAAGCTTCTTTTAACTTCCTGTTTCATAGAAGTTCTTTAAAGATGAACAGGTATGAAAAGAATGAAGCAGCAAGCTTTTTCCTGCCCTAAGAGAAAATGAGCAAGAAAGGTCCATGGAAGCAAGAAATACTCTGAAACTACACCTAAACTGAGACACTCAGGAGCAGCTGCAGACTCCTGGCCCGGCTGCGTACTGCGGTTACAGCATACCTCCATTCAAGGGACACAGGTCTACCAACGCATCTCCTTCCTGCACACCATGCTGTCAGTGGGAAGACCAGAAAGGAACCACAACATATTCCAGACTCATTCTTGATACGGAGAAGCTGGAGCTGTGACTCCAGGGCATGCTGAAACTCGTGCAAACTGTGTGATCTAGACATGGCCTTAACTTACCCTAATGGTGGTTTCTTCACTTCTTCCCTGGAAAACTAGATGTCAAAGGTCCGTTGAGAAGGAGCCCTCTCTCCATGTGTAGGCAGGCACACTCACAAGGATAGCGGCATATTGCCTCTTTTAGAGATGTCAGCTTCTCTTAATCTCAGAATTTACGTGGACATGGCAGCTGAAGCAATGTGTGTGTGAGAAAGAAAGGCAGGAAGCATGGAGGAGGGTTACTGCAGCTGAGGACACAGCAAGAGGCAGGAGGTAAGGGTCCAGTGTTGTGCATCTCTGGATACTGTCATTTTGATGGTTTTGGTTTCTCAAAGGTTGGTCAGCTTTGCTAGACGGTGTTTATCCTCTGTCTCCTCTTCACACCCTTACTACAGGACAACCAGGGAATAGTCCTGGAGCTGAGAGACTTCACAGAAATTCATGCACGGCCAAATCCAGGACAGCTGCAACCCAGTCAGAGGGCTTTAAAAGAAAGACCTGGAGAGAAGGCCTTGGCAGTAAGAGTGTGTGAGGAGCAGGAGCCCAGCCAAATGCATTCAAGGGTCATTTGAGACACTCTTGGAGACTGCCTAGGGGACACCTTTGCAGGTCACATGCATCTCATGAACCCTGTGTCAGATCCGACAGCCCTGTGCGCAAACATGTGCACAGCTGAATTCAGCCCCAAAGCTTCCCGAAGCAGGAAGACAAGGACTGAGGAAAAGAAAGAGTGGAAGAGCAATTAGTGGAACAGGAAGGAAGAGCGGTCGCATCAGGTTTGCAGTACTTGGTTTGTTGCCTGAAGTGCAGGAAGGTACCTCACGTGGTTTCAGTACAGTGAACTCAGACTTCATGTGTGTGTGTGCAAACTAAAGCCTTACCAGCAAAATAACTCAAAAATGCTTGCATTCCTGTCTGAGCAGTCTAACTTATGTGTACATGCAAGCGTGTGTGAAAATGCTAGAAATCACTTCTCCAGATTTCACGGGTGGAATGGCTTTCTCGAGTCCCAGATTCCACAAGACTTCCACTCACCTCAGCAATGTCACTGGCTTCCGCCCTGCTACTGGCATGGCAGTTTTGGTGATCGAGTCCTAATTTTCAGAAAATAATGAAATATCTCCATCTAGCCCAATGTTTCTTTATTTTAATCAAACTCTTCATTCACAGCTAGGCCTTGGAGGCTGAGTAGAGCTTCTGTTAACCAATATCACCATTTCAGAAGTACTTCAGACTACATATAGGGCCTGTATATGCTTCAAGTTCTTAGAGAGCAACTACGTACTTTTATTACCATTTTTTGAAAATCACTAGCTTTTATTTAGAAGTCTGTCATATTTCCCAGCCTACAGAAAGCATGAAGGTATGTTACATACCTTTGAAGTCTTTCTTCTAACATACGTAATTAGCATGTCAAGAGCAACTAAATTATAAACAGTGTGCACCCATAACATCAGCTAATTTAAAATGTAATCAGCATACTCCCTGCAAGAAATACGTCATAAAGGATCACACTTAAGAAATGAGAAACTGTCTGGAAATGTTATGTGAGACTTTCAGATTAAAGATAATTCTGCTCACAAATGAGAAATAAAATGCACATGCTGCATCCCAGGAATCAAACCTGGCCATGAACTGGGGGTATCTGACATTTCCATCTTCATCAAGGGGGATTCTGTCAAGTAGCAGCTCAAACTCTTCATCAGTAATCTCCACGCCAAACCTGAAACAAACAGCAGTTAGCAGCACTCGCTTGCGGAGTTCACATTTGGGTCAGCAGTACCCACAATACCCTGAGCATATGGCTGCCATTAACTCTTTGTTACTGCTTCGGTCCTCAAGATCAAGAGCACCACGTGAATATCAGAGGTTAATCAGGGTTTTGATCGCTTGAGCTTTCTCAAAGAAAGAAATTCTACCCTAGAATCCCGGCATTGGTGGGGCACAGAAATAGAAATACTAGCATATTGAACTGTGTGCAATTGTCCTCTATAAAAAGTTATTCATTACACTAAAACACTGGTATTGCTTAAACTAGTTAACTCTGAAAGGCTTTTTATTTGGACTGTTTAGCATGAAAGAAAATGTAGAGAAAAACTGTCTTTTTGGGAAACAGCTTCTTAGTGCTTTTGGAAAGCATTTCATAATGGCTTTAAAGACATTTTGCATACAAATATTTAAAAGTGGCAGTGTTTATTCATCAGCAAGAAAGTGTTTTTACCTCTTCAGAACAATCAAAACATAATCCTTGAAATACTGGCATAAACAGGAGTGACTTAAGCAATAATTAAAACAAGGCGGTCTTTCATCATTTTGCAAAGCTGATAAAACTCAGCTGACTTTTGGGGGGATATATTTTCTTTTTGGCAAGGCAACGAAAGGGTATACAAAACATAGTATTTATTTGTTGTTTTGCTTTCAACATCATGCTTTCCCATTTTCTGTAACTCCAGAAACCCTTCTGTCAGAGTGCGATTTGTCCTTAACTTATTTTGGGGATTTCTGACCCAGAGGTTTGGAGCATGGAGAATGCTTCATTCTGTAGAATCCTTTACCCTGCTTTATTTCTGAGGAAGTCTGCTGAGGAGGGCAGACACAGCTGCTTTTGCATTTGCCCTCACCTGACAGTATCCTGTTTTACTGGCTTTCAACTTCACTTATCTACATTCACTTTTCATTTAGGCACGTGCACTCAGGGAAGCCTGAGTTCTGTCAATACACACAAAACCCCACAGAAACAACATAAACCTGCAGCATGTGTTACCTATGAGGAATACAAAACCTAAGTTGGCTGGGGAGTCTCAGTAGGAACAATTTTTCAGGAATCCATAACTGTTCTGGGGTTAAACACCGTTGCACAGGTCATTTGAAGACTAGCTATTTGCATACGTGATCAATGGACAAAAATCTATTTGCTTACGTGATCAGTTAAAGAAAATCTCCCGATCGCTGCTATCTCCTAACCCTTCTCTCCATCACTTGCATCAGGGATGCCATCCTAGAAAGGAGGTTAGGCTGTATATAAGGCATAGGCAGTGGGGAGTCTATGCTGAGAAACAAAAAGTTAGGTAAATTGGCCAACTTCTAGCTCTGTAACTAAAACAGATAGACTGCTTAGTCATTATATTACTTCTCTGTGTGTAACCATAGTTACAAAGAAAGCTAAACAGGTTCCATGTAAAGTAACACATGAGATCCAAGGCAGAAAAAGAACAGCACTTAGTGCGACATTTATGGTTTTGTATAGCAAGCATATGTACCTGGGGTAAGGAAAATGGCTTTTCATATTCATCATCACTATCTTCAAATAGGCAGGAGAGCAACAAAGCCACAAAATGTTCAAAAAGCAAAATAAAGTTTTTTAACTTTGTGCTGGAGCTAAAGACAAAGAATTACCATGATCTACAACACAGGAAAAAGGAGAGGAAAATAGGCTCATGGGATTGGAAGTTATGTCTTAAACTTTATTATCCATTTTGTCCACTCTTAGAGTAAGACTAAATAACTACTGAAGGGAGGCCCTACTTCTCTGGCAGCTTTGTTTGCCTCGGTACTAGAATTTTTGTAAAGCCTAGGAGACAGAAATTCACACACAGATCACTCCAGCACCTTTACCTGCAAATAAATAATCTTTCAGTCACTAGTTATGCAGACTTCTCGGGGGCCTCTGGCTTATATTATATTTCCCTCTCCATAGCAAAAGACGGGTGCTCTGATTGTGCCAATATAAGCATTTGTATGCAAAAAACCATAAACTATGATTTTTTGTTGTTGACCAAGAATATTTTTGATGTAAAATGAGGGAGAAAAATTTTCACTTCTTGTGGTAACCAACTGTTGGAAAAAAAAAACACCCTTGATAGGCAAATGAGTAAGGATTTTCTTGGTACTGAGCCCAAACTGATCATGACTTGTTACTGAAAATATTTCTCATTCCATAGGTTCAGTACAGCTCTGAGTAACTGCTCATTTAATTTCACTTAGGGAGGCTGGTAACTGGTTATCAGCTGCTAGCCTCAGCTACACAGGCAGTTCTCTACTGTGGAGCGAACCACGCCACTGCAGCAACCACAGTGAGAGCCGCTGATCCCACCTCTGTCCCAAGAAGAATGTCTCAAACTGCTCTCCATATCAAGCCACATGAAGAGACTACCGAAAAAAAAAGTGTTGTCTAAGTTTAATGCTCAAGAAAGTCACTGAATTGTCAGCTGCCAAGATGGACTTACTTATACCCACATGGAAGAATTAGCTATCTCTCTCCTCTGTATAATTTCCCATTTGCAGCATTAGCCTATAACTGTGATCTGTGATACCTGATCTGGCAGCTGATCCCTGAAATCCCAGACATATACTTCACAGTGTACAAATATATGTCATGGAAAAAATACCACCATCATTTAATGAGCTAAATAATGTCATTTCTACAAGGAGGGTGGGTCAGAATCATGCTCTCTTCAACACTTTGCTGTTCACCTGGTAGCACAAAACAGCCTTCAAACTGTTTTGACTGAAGCATTGCCAGTGACACACAACTCGTCCCAGAACGTGGCTGGGGAAAAACAGCAGTCTGGAAAGAACTCGGTGATCTCTGGGTGCCATGGGCCTCTTAGGAGATGTCAAAAGTCATTTCAGTGTTGAAGGTCCCCAAGCTTCCCAGATATATCCAGGGAGATGGGAGCTGATCCTGAAGGTCTAGTCTAAAAGCACACCTGTATTCATTTACTTTGTAGGGTGGTGAATCCTATTGGAACAGCAGGGGAATCGATGCCAGGTTCTGCAGGGTTTCCTGTCCCCAGCTTACGTTGTATCTGCAGGGTCAGAAAATAGATAGACTGGTCTAAAGGAGTAAAACTGGGGGAAGGGAGGAACAAGGCTGCACCAAGTTTGCATACTGACATTTTCTCCATTATTAAAATTCCAAAGACCTATTTTACATTACTGATCTCAGGATTTCTGGAAACATGCTGTGACTACATTACGTCCATCGTGCTCACTGGTGTGGAAACAGAAGAAGCATTGAATGAAGAGAGTGTATGGCCTATACCATTTGTTATCCCAAACACTGATATTGTACCTTTCATTCTGATCTTCCCCTCAAGCTTTACAAACACTTCCACGATATACAAAAGCAGTAAACAGGAGGATCAAGTGCTCCAGCACGCAAATGCAGCCACCTGAAACTAAGCAATGATTTAATCAAACAGCAACAGCGCACAACAGACGAAATCACTGGGTTCTCAGGGCACATTTCCAAAGGCAGGTGCAATGGGCAGGGCTAGAGAAAAAGATATCTGTTAACTGGAGGGGTAAGCCTATTTAGAGAGAAGCTGAAGCAAAACGCAAGGGACTGGTTAACAGCGAGGTTGACAGAAAATGTTTTGGCAAGAAGCCCAGAACCCTGGCAAAGGGAACACCTGCAAAAAGCCACATGTGGTTTATGGTACCAATACCTACATTTGCACACGCAAACTGGGAAAGTGTTGTTTCCGTCTTATCGTATGTTTCATATCTGCAATATCCCCCAATAAAGGCAGTTCTCACCTCTCAGATCTTAAATCACAGAGACAGAGAGGAAGATAAGGTAGACTGGGAAATTCAGAAACTGTTTCAGTCTGTTACTGAAGCATCTTTTACTCATCTATAAAGAGACTGCTCCTGGACACCGAGGTAAGTGTGTTTTTCAGAGGTCAGAAGCGGAAAAGAGAAGATGCAAAAAATCCTCTGCAAGAAAGCAATTGGGAAAAAGCACAGAAAGCAGAGACAAAGAACTTAACAGGGTGTCAAGACTAGCACACTATGGGAGCGGAGACGGCAAGGCAACGAAGACAGCAGACCAAGTCAGAGGGATAAGCAAGCCTAAAACTCTGACGGGCATTTGAAGCAAGAATGAGACGTTTATAGTGATCTGATTGTAAGGAGAAGTAAGTGGGAGGAATTTTCAAACAGGGCACGATATAGCCAGAAAGATAAGCTAAGGGGATTATTCCAGCAGTGTGACCTCAGATCTGTCCAGGGAACAAGGGCAAGGCAGAGGTACTCGCAATTGTTGAGCGACGGCAGGCAGTTGTGAGGTGCCCAGCCATACAGTCCCTGCGTGCAAACGTGTGCGAAATCGTGGCTTCTGCTGGCAGGCAGAGCGTGAATTCACGCCTCTTAAACCACCCCTTTAGTCCAATACCTTCCTGCTCTTACCAAAGGGATCTCCCAGATCCCAGTTCTGTGCATCTTCCCCTCAGGCAAAGCTCTTTCGATACTACCATATGGTTTTTGTGGTACTGTAAAACCCATGCTCAGAGGAGGTCTAAGCAAAGTGGTAGTTAAAATGCTGCAAGCTGTCACTCCCTGTCCGTACTAAACACACCGCAGCAGCAGTCTCCCTTGCTGCTGAAGAAGCAGTAGAAACAACAGGAATTGGGAGAAAACTAACACGGAAAAAAGTAATTGTGCTTGACAACTAAATGCCTTTCCATGGTAAAACAGACACCGACAGCAGCATTGTAAGGATCAGCTGCTGGGGTTCTGCCTTGTAACACTTTCCCAGGAGGTCAGTCAGTTTGCCAAATGACAACAGTTCGACTTACATTGCCAACTCTACATTAATTATGGGAACAACAAGGCCTTAGTTCCATCTCCTTACTACTGCTCCAACAGCAGGTAACCAGTCAAAAACCATCTCGAGAGGCCTCATGGGTATTTTGCCAGAACACAGAAAATTCCCTCAAATGATCAAGAGTTATCAGAGTTATGTTTCTCTGAGTGCTAAGCTCAGACAAAGTGACCCCATGCAGGACCATTTCTGTGTCCGCCACTTTTGAACGCTGTATCTTACACGCTCAGGGCTGGTTTACACTGTGCTCAGGTCTAGCTTTCCTGCCACTGGAGCCTGAGAACATCTGTTGGATATCCAAGAGTTGCCCAGCAGCCTCCCATCACCTGTGAGATCTATGAAGGAGGACGATGTAAACCCCAGCTCTTCATCTGGACTGTCAACATTACACGCTCCTAGGAACACTGCCACACCTACTAACCTTGGGTGAAAACTGCAGGCTGGGTAACAGGCTATCAAACAGAATAAAGGATAATTTCTTGCTGAAAAGGACTTGTTTCAGAAGCAGCTTCCTGATTCAAGAACTGCAGTGTTTGGTACCTGGAGGGTACAAGAGGTGCCGTTTCCCAACACTGAAGAACAGCTGGAGATGTTACAGCAGATTGCTGAAGTTAGATGCAGACACGGCAAAAGGAAGCCATTCAGATGGTGAAGGTATCAAAAGAGAGTCTTTATTACAAAACAAAAGAAAGTAGTGATATAAAAAAGAAGAGCTTTTCATCCACACAAGATGTTTTCTCTGACAAAGAACTTCAAAACTGTCACAACTAACATGGAGGCATTTTTGCTACAGCAAACCATAAATCCTACATTATACGGAGTAAAGCAGTTGCTGCTCCCTTCATTCTCCCTGAGGCTGTCCGGTCAGTCCCCCCAGGTGCCCCTCGGCAAGAAGCAGTGTGCCAGCTGCAGCTTTGCCAGCACCGCCTGCTCTCCTCACAGCTGGGATCTGCTCCCCCATGCCCACAAGGATGCTAAAAATACAGCTTCTCCTGCTGGAGCATCAGAGATCCCTCACGGCTGATACCCTGGAAAAATACACGTTCAGCTCCAGCCCAGGTGTGACTGGAAGTCCACCAGTTAGATCACCCTGCTCTAAAATCTGCCCTTGCACGCAGATATGACAGATCAGAAGGCTACGTGCAAACGAAGTAGTGCAGGAGTAGCGTATGTGCAGTGCAGGCAGCCTGAAGAGAGCTATATCCTGCTGTGACAGACTAGCAAAGCTGATACCTTTCTCCTCCAAAAGCAGATGTAGATCTTCTCCAAACTGAGTGTGGGTAAAACTTGGCAAAAAATTCTTAGATTTCATTAAAGCCTACGGATCCAAGTCCTGATCCAACAGGCTTAAGCACTGTCATTTGTAACAAAGCTTAGCCAGTGGCAAATACTACACTTAGCTTCTGAAAACATGATAAAAAACCATGTCACATCATACACTATTTGCAAATATCTTTTGCACAAGTTAATGTGTTGAAAAATGCCCTATCTGAAACAGCTTTTCACAAAGTATTTGTTTCACTGAACTTAACTTTCCATTTACATGGAACTACATTCCTTTTAAAAATGAACTAATTTTAAATATTTTTAAGTGAATTTTTTAATTTTTGGAATGAAGTATAAAAAACTATTCTGGAAAGAGAGGAAATAATCCATTTCAATCACCAGAACATATAAACTTGAACATGCTGATATCTTCGTGAAAGTTTGTTTTGAGCAATTGTTTTAAAAGTATCATGTGCTCTGATAAAGTCAATGTTCACTTGTCATTATACTTATTTAAATGAGTCATCTAATTTAAAAATTAGCTTTCTATCAACTAAGAACAGAAAAAGTCTTAACATTGTGATGACTATAACAACTCCAGTCTAAACACAAGCATCCTGTTTCTTAGCACCATTACACAAGTTTCATTCAGTTGAATTTCTTAGGGTTACACTAAGAAGCAATTGGTGTGAAACAGTGAAAATTAGAGCTCTTCATTCTTCTAAATGCTAACTGGATCTTCCACCTGCAGCAAACTGCCAGTCCAGACTATTTAAAGCCAGATTCCAAGGTCACGACTTGGGCCAGTCTCCTCTTTGCAATTCACTTCAAGGACTGATTGAGTGCTTCAGAACTTGGCACAGCAAACGCAGCCATGTACAAGAGGCAGAGGTTTCTCCAACAAACCCACCAACACTGACCTGTGGTTTAACTGCAGTTAAAACACAGCTTTTTTTTTAATTATCTTATTATGTCAAGCTCTGTGGAATTCAATTAAGATATCCATTGTACTGGAGAAAATTTGAGACTGGGTGCCAGTGCTGTCAGAGGGTCATAACATCATTACAGTTCTCTCCAGCTCTCCAGCCGCTCCTCGCCCCAGCCAAACTCTCGATAATCTCCCAGTCAGAGACCTGCCAGGCTGGGAGCAAATCAGTGCTGAACACGGCCTTTCCAGGGCTCCCTTTACCCAAAGGGCACCCTGACATCTAGTGGCAAGGACATTCCAACAATACCGCTGGCTTTTCAGAAGAGGAACTTTACATGGAAACCTTCCCACATTGTTGTGCATGTTTCAGATTTAACCAACAACAAAAAAAAAAAGTTGGAAAACATTGTACGCTGTATATCATGTTCTAAAGACCTATGTAGAGAGCCACTAAGAAAAAACACACAAAGTAAAAAATGAATCTCCTCTACTTATATTGCATTGAAATACATAACAAATGAGCAACTTTTATGTCTAGTTCTGTAGTATATATTAAGTTCCTTTTTCTAGTTGACTGTTAACGAGAGATTCATGCATCCTAGCTTCAGAGAACCAAACCACTGGGCACTTTTTCCCGTACACAGCTTTCTCTAGCTAATTGCTCTAAAGCTGAAGTAGGAGTTACAGACCACATGATGATAGTAGTCATTTAGAAGGAAATCAGTGGAGGTGGGGGAGATTAGGACTATGTAGGAATGATAAAGTAGAACCACCCAGCTATGTCACAAACTGACATGTCTATTCCAGAAAGGTCACTTCTGTCATCTTCCCCATCCCCAGCCAGACATTCCCAGCCCCCCGCCTACGTAACAGCTTCAACTCACTGTTGAGGACGTGCTGAAAACTCAGTTTTTGCAAGGCTGCATGATTGCTAGTGCTGACATGAGAGGAGATGGGGAACATGTGATGGGACAGGAGAAGGAGCTGAGAGCTGCCGTTGAGTCACCAGGATCCTTATGCCAACTATGAAACCGTACCCTCAGTTTCTGATCTACCACGCATGAGTGTTAAGCACCTCTGTTGTACCAGGTCTGGCTGGAATTAACTTGACAGCACCTGTGTTTTGCATTTGTGATTCAAACACTTTGATAACACACCAGTCTTTTGGCTACTGCTGAACAGTGCTTGCACAGCATCAAGGCTTTCTCTCCCGCTGCCCGCCTCCGGCGAGTAGGCAGGGGAGGGTGGGTGCAAGAAGAAGGGAGGGGACAGAGCCAGGACAGCTGACCCAAACTGGCCAAAGGGTCATTCCGTACCACATAATATCATGCTCACCAATAAAAATTGGGGGTGGGGTTGTCTTCCAAGGCAGCCATTGTAGCTATTGCTCGGAGACTGGCCAGGCATCAGTCTGCTTGTGGGAGGTGGCGAGTGATTGCCTTTGCATCACTCTGTATTTTTCCCTTCACTTCTTAAACATCTTTATCTTAACCCAAGAGTTTTGCTCTTTTGCTCTTCCTATTCTCTCCCCTGTCCCACCTCAGGGAGAGTGAGCGAGCGGCTGTGGGGGTACTTAGCTGCTGGCCAGGGCGAACCCATCACATCCACCCTACTAGCTTTTCATGGCAGGTACACAGACCGACATTTCACAGCTGACGGTCCAGCTCTCGTCTTTCGCTCTGTTGATAATGCAACAATGTACTGAAATGGCACCTCCGAGGCAAGGAGGTCTTTAAACATAACCAAAGTAAAAGCGAAGTAGAAAGAAGCAGTGAAGAATTACAGCTACAGGTGACAACCAAGACGGCTGTTATTTCCTTGTGGGAAGCAGACTGTAGGAGGAGCAGCAGAGCCTGCTGTTCCCAGCCTGGAACAAGCAACATGAAAAAAGAATCTCTTCCCAGAGGCGAACACAGAAGAAAGCTTCTCTGGTGAACACCATTTCTAAGCTGTTTGACAGGACAGCTTCACATCCCCCACAATCTTGGAGAGACTTGGGTTATATCTGTGGGAGCAGCAAGAGGGATCTCTTCCAACCATCCCCTGGTACTTTCTAGCTCAGGGTGACTCCCCTCTGTCCAGGACAACACCCAGACAAGCCTACTAGTGAAATGGGTGAAGCGGCTAAAGAATCCTGGATGCTCAGTGCAAGCCATCCATGGCTATACCATGGCCAGAAAAAATAGAAGCTGGGTACAGCTGGGCTTCCATCTGAAGGGATTAGGAGGGCCCTTATGTAAAGGTATCTGTTGCTGTGAAAACACCGATTGCAGTAAAAACTCCGTATGTGAAACAAGTCTGACCTACAGGAAGGTGCTGAACGGGAAGAAAATCTGCACTGAAGCCATGTAAGCTGGTGACTAACCAGCACCACGAAGCTGATGCCTCCACGCATTCAGACAGGCTGCAATCAAAGCATCATCAGGAGCTGTCAGACTCATTCCCAACAGTGCTGAGATCGCCCTGTCAGAGACGGATGGCAGGGAATGTGTACCCAGGGAGACAACCCTTCCAGCTTCAGAGGCGTCTCTGCCTTGCTTACTTGGTAGCAGGGGTGAACTGCTCTCTGCAACTATCCAGAACAAATTGCAAATAAAACCGAGTAACCATGCAATACTCCCCTTAAAGCTATAGGATATTTAGTGACCTGTACAATCATTTGAAGCTGCAGATACTGCACTGCCCTGGACAAAGGACAAGAATCTGCTGTAGGTGACCCTGCTTTGGCAGGGGGGTTGGACTGGGTGACCCACAGAGGCCCCTTCCAACCCCGAACATTCTGTGATTCTGTGATCTCTAACATGACTGACCAAGACATGCAAGAATAATGATTCTAAGAATAATTGAAAGCTTGTCAGATTTTTAGTCTTCAGAACATCAGTATGTTAGACACACTGAGGATGGGGAGGTGGCAGAGGATTGTCCAGCTGTGGCTTGAAAATGAACAATCAGCTAGAAAATCCATTATTTCCCCACCCCTTAAATAATCTGGTCAGTTCACATAGTTTGCCTTATACAGAAACACCACGTGTGTGCCCTGAGTGCACTTGGCTGCAGGCACTGTGAAAAAGGGTGCTTCAGGAAACACACACAGGAAATTAAAATTCTATCTCCCCACAGCTAGGTTGTCCTGGATAAAGAAAATCATTCTCACCTGCACTCATTTGTTGCCTGAAACTCCTCCTGACTAATCACCTTTCTCTTAAATTTGTCAGTTTTTCTGAGCAAAATGTAAAACAGACAGAACAACAATAAGAAAACACAATTTCATACACATTGAAAACAAATGAACCCTAGGCTAGTGAAAGGATTGACCTGTTTTAACCAGAGATCCCATCACTTGAAGAAAGGGTCCAATGCCATTTCAAGTATGTTGCCTACCCTATATGGCAAGTGGAAAATTGTCTCCCTTCCCCCTCCCAGTACACAGCTCCAGCCCACACTGTACAGGAATGGCACAAGACTTAACTGAGTTTACAAAAATACTGCCTTATATAAACAACATATCAGAGATCTCAACCAACTGAACACAGTAGTGAATTATTTAGGACACTTTGCTGGCATGTTTCAAACTAAACATTTACTTCTGAACTGGACTTGTGTGTTCAGAACTCCTCCAGAATAAAGGCTACGGCACTGAGAAACATGCCAGTCTCTGGTTAAGAAGCATTAGCAAAAATCATATCGCATGAGATCCACACTCCATTTTTGCTAATGCTGCCAAACACCAACTGCAGGGCAGGCACAGCACTCTGCAAAGATCATTCTGGGGTCCCGCAGGTAGCGTTTCTGGCAACCGAGGGGCTGAAGTAGGCAGTGAATGGAGCACGCCAGACACCCACCAGCTGACAGTTCACCGGATGCCAGGGATTCGCACAAGGGATATTTCCACCTGGCTCCTTAAACCTTTTATCTGCCAGCTTCATATTGCAGGAGGAGTGCAAAGGTGGTAAGGACAGAGGATTTCTCCATTAATCACTGTCTGTGGTTTGAATGCCTCTGTAAGGGATTGAGAGTGCGCTGATGGATGAGGCTCTGCAGAGCAACTCACAGTAATCAAAAACAAAAAAAAAAAAGGAAAAAAGAAAAATCAGGAAGATCCACCCTAGTATCCAAACACCTAGGATCTATAAAAGCCACCTAATGAAAGAAGGCTGGTTGCCTTTGCAAATGTGTGCAGATGTTCCTTCCTGAAGTGAACTGGGTGATGCATCAAAGTGTGGGATCCTGTCCAAAGAGTATTATCTTTGGAAAAAGATCCCTCTCTTCCATTACAGGTATTTTGAATTTCACAGACTTCAGCAGTTTACACTCACAAAGGGCTCACAAATTAAACAGAACAAATGTGACTGGACAGATGCTTGCTAGAATGTGACCAAGAATGAAATGAAATCAGACTGAACCAAGTTTGCCCACTTGGCTTCACCTGCAGATGCTGGACTGATTCTCCCATCCCCCACTTCTCTGTGAAATCTATGAAAGAAGACACACAACTAGATTTCACCTGTTCCAAATTTTTTCAACCCATATCCTCAAGTTCTGAGACTACAGGTAAAACTGATCTGTGCTTTATCTTCCACTAGAATTGTCTTCTGCTGCAAATGCTGATGTGGTGGAATCCAGCACTAGCCAACCAAAAACCTGGGCTATGTAAAGCACAGTATGATCACTGCCAGTCACCCGGGTCCTCCTGCCACCCTGACTGAGGTGTGAATATTGCTTGTTCAAATCAGCATCCCAGCCAGGCAATGGCATAGCCTCTCTCCTCTCTCTTCTGCTATTGGGAGCCTGGGAAACGAAGCCGAATGACCCCAAAACTGAAGAGCAAACGAAGTGGAAAGGAAGGTTAAACAGGTACTTTTACCAGCTCTCTGTCTTCCCCCAAACAGGCCCAGAGTTACAGCCCAATTATTGTTTACAACACAAGCAGAAAAGTCCTGATGTTTAAAGCCCAGCTTGAGGTTGCAGGCCTGAACGCTGGAACAGGGTTTCTCTACCAGAAATAAAACCGTTCACCCCTGAAGGCTGGGGGGCCAGTGAACGGCCTCACGGCCCCACTGCTGCAGCCACTTCCCAAAGTGAAAGCACACTGCTAAAACCCATTAACTGACCCACATGTTTTGATAGAAGGTTTGATTTCTTTTATCATTCACGAACTGCCTGCCTAAACGAGTCACCGCAAACCTCCGCGCACCATACAACGATTTGTTGAGTTGCTGACAGGATTAATGACTACAGTTACTTTTATGTATCACTGTACAACATTAGTTGAGTCACAGGGTTATTGATCAGTTCTGCCTTTACTTAGATTATTTAGATTTTTATTTTGGTACTAGTCAGAAAGTGAGATGTTTCTTTTCTTTAAAAGGGAGCCATCACTAGTGTTCTCTAAGGCATGCTGAGAATCAAACTTCTTTAGCTAAATCAAAACCACACACAGCTGAGGCAGCATGTTTGAGGCAAAGAAATTGAAGGCAAGGATTTTAAAATCAGTATCAAAAAGTGAAATAAGAATATCACATTTAAAGATAGGAACATTAAGATGAGAATCAAGGCTTAACATTATAACATGCTTTGCGAAGTGGAGCAGTGGTTTTCCTGAATCACACACCACAAGCCCACTTACTTCAGCAGGGCTGTGAAATCAGCCCAGATGCAGCTGTTGCATCCCGGAACAGAGCCCTAAACAGAGCTCTTACAGCTGCCAGGGATGTCTGCAGATGCGTAAGGGTTCAGGGCTACGCATGCTCCAGGTCTAGCAGGGGTGCACTGCATTGGGGCTAGGAAGTGCCCTTCAGTGGGACTTCCCTCTAGTTCTGATGGAAATGTCAGATTACCTCCGTTCTGCTTCCACACCGGCTCACACGTTAGCTATCGAAAAAAAGGGTCCTAGACACCTCTATGCATCCTGTACTTAAACAAGAGCAATTTGGGATGGCTGTAGCTTTCTACACAGCTTTATCTCAAGTACTTGTAAGAAAGGAACTTCATAATTCTACCTATAAGAAGCAAAATAACGAAGTTGCAAAAATCTGATCTACTGATGGAAATTCTTTCCTCTGCATCTGCCCTGCGCACTGAAACACAAACAAGCATGCCAGCAAGTATGACTTCTGGGTCACAAAAGATGCTTTGCACAGCCATGAGGATATTAGCAGTGCTAAAAACCAACAGAACTATTAGTTACATTCTGTAGCAATGAACCGAACTGCCAGTGAAGATATGAGGGCACATTTCAACTGGCTGAAGCACTGTATGAATGAGAGGATGAAATAATTCATGAGCGGCTGAGGCAGCTGGGGCTGTTCAGTCTGGAGAAGAGGAGGCTGAGGGGAGACCTTATTGCTCTCTGCAACTACCTGAAAGGAGGGTGTACTGAGGTGGGGGTCAGTCTCTTCTCTCAGGTAACTAGTGATAGGATGAGAGGCAATGCCTCACGTTGTGCCAGGCTAGGTTTAGATTGGATATTAGGAAAAATTTGTTTACTGAAAGAGTGGTCAGGCATTGGAACAGGCTGCCCAGGGAAGTGGTGGAGTCCCCATCCCTGGAGGTGTTTAAAAAATGTGTAGATGTAGCACGTCAGGACATGGTTTAGTAGGAATGGTGGTGGTGGATTGACGGATGAACTCAATGATCTTAGAGGTCTTCTCCAACCTATGATTCTATGATACGGTTCTATGATATGATTCACATACTGCTGCTTTCCTAGTTACATTTTGCTAACGTTTTGCTGGATTTTATCACTGATTTTTACACTTTTCCCGAATCCCAGCAGCAGAGGGCAGCACGATAGCCTGGTCCAGCCTTGCACCAGCCTCTGAAAAAAGATCTCATGCGGATTTTTCTGCTGTTTATCAGCAAGGTTATTCCAGGATACTTCTCTTGCACTGGGCATAGGCCCAGCAGTTAGAGGCCCTGTCTACTTAGTAGGTATCTCTGGCTTCCCGAGTCACCCCAGCTATGGAAGGCCACGGATCCTGGCTCTGTCCCAGGCTGACCTATTCAGGGGAAAATTAATCCTGCTTCGGAAGGCCAGTGCTAAAATAAACCCGTGCTTGCTGGGGAGCGGAGAGGTGGCAGTGAAAAGCAGCCTATGTCAACGCATGCTTCCAAGCCCCTGCTATAACCAACCTCCTCCCACCCCATCACTACTGCTCAAAGCTGAGAACAACCTCCCCTGCGGAGCAGTGCCCAGTAGGAGAAAGTGCACGGCTTTAGGGTAGTTCTCCCAAAAGCCGTGTCAGCTGGATCTCTTCCTCTCTGGAAGTGAGCGTGTTTTACAAGTGGAGGAAAAAGGGGAAGAGAAGCAGAGTGCTCTGCTTAAGGGTTTTTCTGTCTTGTTTTGCAGAGGTGAGGAGCAGAACAGGAGACAAAAGCATACAATAATAAGCTGCTGGGTACCAGGGATCCTGCTGTCTCACAATTTGTCGTTCTTTTAGCTCTTCCTGCCTGTGAACGAGAAAGCCTGCAACTTCAAAAATCCCTCACAAAAATGAAGCATGGCATTGATGGAAATGCATGGAAGCCACAGAGACTATTTTCAATTACATAAAGATCTTTCTATTGTATTTGAACTGTTACTTCCGACCTGAGTCACTGGTCTAGTTCGATGTGCAGAACATGGGTGCCAGCCTACAACACTGTAACATCTGAAAGGAAAGGCAAGTAATACACAAGCAGCAGATTCATACAGCTTGTGGGTGACCCCTCTGTCACTACAATCCTGGAAGTAAATTAGAAGGTCCAGATACTTTATTCCAGTCTGACTATTTCAAGACTCTTTCATGTCTGGATGATTGTTCCCATGATCTCCATTTTCCCCACTATATATACGCAGAACATCCTCTCTCTTTTTTTCCCCATTATAGCTGTATGGAAGACAGAGAATGCCTCAGTTTCTTACATTATTGCATAAATAAGAAATTAAATGGAGCAAAAGGACAATTCTTTCTACAGTGTTGACCTGTAAGACACTTTCACAGCATATACTCATTCATACCTACCTATAATACAACTGTACATGCTACATACATTGATTTCAAGCAATATAGCAACATTTAAGAATGTATATTAATACAGTATCTTCCCTTCTCTGTTATGACTTACAAGAAAATACTAAAAGGTCTTTTTTCCACCGGAATCAAAACGAGGCAGTCATTCTCTAGGAACGAATGAAATACAGATTAGGTTTCGGTCAAGCTGAGGAAAACCATTTGTAAGGAAAACTCACTGGCATATCACACAATCTAATTATTTCCTGACTTCTGCTTCCATCCCCATCATTTCTTTTCTCTCATATCCTGTATATCAGCTCAGCTGGGCAAATTCAAATCCAAAGGAATGTTTGGAACTGGGACTTGGACTGGATCTTTTCCAGAGTGAGTTCTGACGCAGTAAAATACCCCATCAAGAGACACAACAGATTTGACACCACTTGCTATTTTAAATGTCTCGGATGTCTTCTTTAAAGATACCTCTTTCCTAGTTTAAACAGGCAGCTTTGAGCTAGACTCACAAGCCTTTGCAGATGCTGTATCTTATATTGAACAGGTTAGACTACACAGAGTAGCACTTTCTCACTGTTAAACCCATGGAGAGAAGCAGAAGCTACTTATACCTTTGCTTGCTGTTTCTTTCAGCTGTCCATGAACTGGCCACGCAGTCACTGTGACTGTCCACAGGCCTGCAGCTGACTGGATCAAGTAATACCAGAAGTAGCAGGGTCACAGACTACTACTCTTCAGCTTGACAATGGTGTTGTCTTGCAGTTTCAGCCTGTTACAGCGCAGAAGTGGAAGCATCTATTCTTACCAGCATTCTCCTCAGTGATACAGACACTAAGGGCACGAAAACGACTTACCGAATGTCATCTATACAGGCCTAACATTCTAAAATAACAGACATTCTAGTTCACTAGAGAAAATTTTTGACTAAGTTAGCAAAAGTTAGAGAAAAAGACCAGATCACTGCAAACAAAAAAGCTCAGCAACACCATCCACAGCCAGAATGAAGACCACATCTGCTAAATATTAGACTAATTAAGCTAAATATGAGACTAACTATGAAGCTAAGTATCATAGATTAATAAACCAGAACTGATCCACCATGCCGAAACAACAAGAAAAGCAGACAGAGAATGTTCTAGCTATTAAAAGTTTTTAAGATCCTTAGCCTAACATAATTTAAGATACAGGCCAGAGTGGAGAAACAGGAACACATCTCTGTCACACTGGTCTCGAGACAAACAATGCTGAGAATAAGCAAAAAAAGGTCCCCACTAGCAGATGAGCCCCCTTGTCTTCTTTAGCTCTGTCCCAGACATCACTGGGTGTTCCTTTGTCATCCCCACCCTCAAGGAATTTCTTCCCAGCCTCCATCCCTTTAGCCCTCTCTCTGTTTTGCCTAGTTTCTACTGGTTTTTTTTCCATTTTTTGCTCTCTGGATTTTGTTCACAAGGCAGAATGAATAAACTCTGACATCCACAGATTGTCTCAACCACTTTTCTCTCATCTCAGAGGTATGGTTATTGTCTTCAACACTGGCTTCATGGTTGCTGAGGTTTTGGCTGTTCTGCAGACCTTTCTTTCCTTCGTGCACATACACTGGACTTCAGGATTTTTTGCTGAAATGAATACATTTCCTTGTTTATGCTTTAAAGATTTGGGTAACTTCTGACACAATGTCCTGATTAGCTTTGCTTCAGGTAGTTTTAGAGGAAAATGGTTGAGGGGGAAAACTCACTGGCATAACAAAGGATCTCAGCTGGGAAAAAAATGAAAGTTGCCACTGGTGTGCCTATAATTTAAAAGGAATCTCACCATTTCATCAACCTCAGCTGATCAGTCAAATCAGAACACCATATTTTCTGGAGCAATGGTCCCACTTCTTCATCTCCAACGTGACCTGAAATCAGGCTGCAGACATTATACACATCTGTTCTTAACAACTCCCTATCTATTGTGTCAATGTGGGGCTGCCCATATACAGGGATCGGGCAAGCATAGGAGCAAACACGGAAAACTGTTACATGCTCAGGCATATCTGATAAGGCTAATCTCTCTCTTAACAAAGCCCCTTAGCAGCGAGGAAGCTTGCCTGGAGAAAAAATAACATTTTTGCTAGCATAATCAAAGCACCTCAAATGAAAGAAGCTGTATCATAGAAAAGAACTCCTTTGCCAATGCAAACTGCATCTCCATAACGGAGAGGTGCACGTGTAGCACAGCCAGGGGTATGATTTTTTTCCCACAGTCTTGATCAACACAGCTACACTTCTAATAATGTTTGGTATGGAGCTGGCCTTAATTTGCCATTTTCTTGCAAAGTATAGAAAGATTAATACTTGAATTTATTATAAAAACATGTCTGGCATTATAACCAATGCTATTTGAATTATAATAACAATGTATTTGTGAACCATTTAATCAGCATGTAGGGTGAGAAGAAATTGATGATTCAGGCACTGAACAATATAATTTGTTCATTTCTCACTTACTTGAAAATCAGCTTGAATTTCTATTAAAATTGTTGTTGAAATAGCTGTTTCAAGTATGTGTAACAGTGACATTTACACTTAACGCCCGCAATTGTTTCTGTAATATAAAAATACGATTACCTTGTTTTGCTGTTGCAATGCAGGTTATCTGACTGAGCACAGAGCTGTGATTCACTTAAACATATATTGCTGCCAGAAATTGTTTCAGTTTGTCCGACAATATATGAAAATAAAACTACTGTCAGCAAGAAAGTTATGAACTAGTTCACAGAGGAAAGACTAATCTAAAGCACAATCACAAAATGGGAAAGTCTACAAAATATCTGAAGACAGGAAGAGGTAACAACTTGAGCAGGAGCTAACAATATTGACACTGTTATTAAAAAGAAAATTATTATATTATAATCGGATGTATTGTCAGAAATATCAGATAGAAATGAAATAAATCAGTTAAATTATTTCACTTAATTAAAATCTGTCAGCCTGAAACACCGGATTTTTGAAAGATAAAATATCCAGAACAGTAAAATGATACACAGAAGCAACTCAGCAAATAAAACCCAGAAGCAAAGACTACAAACATAAAAAGATCAACTAAAATAATTTTCTGAGACTGCAAAATTACTGCAACTCAAAGGACACTAAAAAATTAATTCAACAGAGCAAAGACCAAGTATTTTCATTATCCCATTAAGACTGGTATAAAAATAATGTTTGGCAAAGTAAGCATGAGCAAAACAGCAAGAAAAAAAAACCTAAAGAAAGCTATGAGATTCCCTCGTATACATTGATTTGCACTAATATTGTATCACTGATTCAAAAGGGTAATTACTGGTTTACATGAACATAAGAAGAAAGAACAGGTCCCTATAGCTCTAAGAAGAGGCAGGCAACTGAACAATGTGCAAGAGTCACCAGAGCCACGGAAAGCTGAAGGTGAGAGCCGTCAGTCCGCGTATTGCTGGAATGATGGGAACAATGTTGCACGACCTACTAGACATTCTTTCAACCCAAAAGATTTTCTGAAGAAGGGCATGTTGCAAACTTTGAGTCAGAAAAATCTATTTTAATACTTTTGCTTTTTAATAGCTTTGCTTTAGTAAGCTTTGAAAACATATCAGACCTACTTTCTAGGTCACGCAAATTAGGCAGGCGCATCTGAATTATGCATTCACACAAGCCAGTGTTTCTCCAGTTTGGAAACAAACACACATTTAAAAAGCCCATAAGGTGAGCAGGAGAACTAGGTGAAGAAGTCCTTTTCCTAATCAGGACGTAAAACAGTCAGCATGCTACTGATGAGAAACGTTACCCGCTAGCAGCAAGGAGAACTTTGATTTTGTGTTATGGAAAATGCAGAGGGCTTCAGCCTGTAACTCAGCTTTTCTCTGGTCACATACCTGCCCAGACGTTGTTGATCCTGTTCGCAGCTGTCATACCTTCCAAGAAATTGGTCAGTATCATGAGAAGCATATCTCAGAATGAACCGGAACATGTACAAAAGCGAAGTACAATTTTTATAATCTCTGGGCAATGATTTCAAAAACAAAAGCAAACTACTATCTCTAGGAAAACTAAGACAAAATATGATAGGAAATAGTAGATTTCAAGGTAGTAAGTAGGAGAATGAAGCTGAGTATGTATCACACACAAAGATTAGGACCCTGGAAATGCAGGCTTTCCTTGAGAAGTAAACCTTCTTGACTTTTCCTTTGTCCTGAAGGTCACAGTTTTTTAACAGCTGTTGTAGAGCAAAACAATCCCCAGATGTCATTTCTTCATGCAAAATGTATTCCAGCCAGAATTAAAAAAAAACAAAAAACAAACAAACCAAAACAACAAAAACAACAAAAAACCACCCCAAAAAACACCAGAGATCCTCTCAGCACGTATATTTTCCTGGAAGCCTGAAAATCACTGAATCCAAGAAGGGATATACTCTCCACCACATAATGACACATGTTTGGCAATGACTACAGAAATTATTTTCTGCAGAGATCTACATCAAAAGAAAAAGCACAATATTCCTTTCAGCTGCAAAGCAGGCTTTCAAATTCTGCTTTATGCTCGCTCTGAATATGCTTTACTGGTATTACTGGAATAAATAATGATCTTGACTTTTTATATTTTTGTCATAGCTTACATTGCCAGCTTACAATTTTGAGAAAACCTGTTAAATATTAGCCCAATTCTGATACCCTTACTTCGTTCCTTTCGTATTGCCTTCAGTGGGCCTTGCCCAGGAATGATGATTGGGCAAGGGCATGGTTCAAGTGTGGAGAAATTAATCTTGTAATAACAATGACATAGTGTGTGTAACACCATGCAGTTGTGCACTAATACTTGTAATGGAACATTACTAGGTAGCTGAACTGTACAAATTTATGCCAGTTAACCTTTCCTGTTTGATCCACAGCACCGCAAACCACCATGCATCAAACCAGACAGGAAACGGAACCAACCAAGCAATGAATGCTACCGTTCAAAGCTACCCTTTTTACAGCGGTCATCCAGATACAAAACCAGATTTCAGGATGTACATTACCCCATCTACCTACTTACAGGCATTTGAGTTGATTCCTACTTCATCCTCTACAGCTCTAAGCTGTGTTCCAGACTAGAACAGCAAACTGATGCCGCTGCTGATAAAATTCTCTCTGCTTCTGGCTCAGAGGAGAGGGATAGGAAATTAAAAAATATGTATAAGTGCATGTATGAGAGAGAGCAATCTGGCGAAACTGGGAAACCTGCATTCATGCCTCACTGCCACGTGCTAACAGAACGACCTTGAGCAAGTCAATTCACTTTTCTTTGCCTTTTCTTCCAAAATATAGTCTGAGGATAATGAGATAAACTTGATGTAAAAAATATATTTTCAAAAAAACAGTCAATAAATAGTAAATCAATTACTATGGAGTCTAAGAAGTCATTAATTTGCTTATATCCATGGCTTGGAAATTATCCACAACGACTCTGATTAATGAGTTTACCACAATCTCAGATGTGTACTGCTATGTTTGTGGCAAGAATGCATTAATTATCAAACAATGACCAGATGTTCTAGAGTACTGTAAATGTTCATGATAGCCTGTAGCATCCATTAGTTATTTACTGTAATGCACATCTGTGACATAAAACATGATTTTTGTCCTCAAGGTACGTTGAGACCTATGAGGAAAAATTACTTGAGTTCTAAATCTCAGCAATATTGTTATTCTCTCTGTCTACAGTGTATCAAGTGTTTACTGTATGGACCTATGGAGAAGCAAAATTAATTTCACAGTGAAGACTGTGATTTCAACTCTTCAGACAACTCCTGTAACAGGAATTAGCGCTTGACTATTTAACTCAAAGCAGTTTTGTCAGACCTGATATTGCAGCAGAATTAAACAAGAAAGTAAGGTTCCGAAAACTGTGTGAAATAAACTACTGACAAGGAACCAAATCCTGCAGGGTTAGTGCTTGGTTTGTTTCCTTTCTCCCTGAGTCCCCACGCCACGCTCTTCCCAGTGACCTTTGCCTTTTCCTCCACTACCTCAAAGCAGCCACTAGTGAAGTCAATGAAGCACTGAAAATTGAAAACATTAATTAACCTTGGGTTCATTGCTTTCACCAGGGCGCTCCTTAACACGGCAGAAATCATTTAGTCAACACATACGCTTTCATTACTAGTTCAGTCAAAAGGGAATGTCAAAAGTAAAACATGCCTGGCCACACACCTGCACGGTGGAGAAACCAGCCAACGGAGACTAGAGAGACCTTGTCTAACCTGGTTAACCCTGCTCGGGGGCTACTCCTGCACACTGCTCCCCCTGCCCTCTTGCCGCAGCTTATTTCTGCAGTCCTCTAATTTTCTCTCCCTACCTAGCCTGGTTTTCTCTCTCCCTTTTTACTCCTTCTGTGCATCCCTCTTGCATCTTAAATAACCTTCCTGAGGCACAAATCTGAGCTTTACCTCTCACTCTGTCTCCTTTTTGCCCTTAGTGACATTTTGCACACCTCCACCTCTCCGTCACCACTCTCTCGAGATTTTACCATTGCTCACTCCTTCCTTCTTGCATTCTCTTTCTGTCCTTCTGCCCACTCCACTCCCCTGCCTTCTCTTCACTTGCTGCCTCTGGAAGATACACTTCAAGTATTTCCTACAGTGTCCACACATTCCAGATCCCCTTGCCTGACTCTCCCTCTGCAGCTTCAGCCTCTTACAGAGACCTCCGTTTCTCATCCCACCCCACCCCTCACTCACACAGGGCTGCCCTCGCCATCCCCATCGCTTTTTATCTGCTTTTGAGCAACAGCTCAGCTCTTTTCCCCTCTGCAGGACTGTCAGCCAGCCAGCCAGCCAGCTCCTCCTTCTCAGCCTTCCTCTGCCATTTCAGCTGACTCTCTTCCTTTCCTCACAGTTTCCCATACTGATCCTCAGGAAGCTCCAAGCTCCACGCTGATGTCCTTGCTGATGCCCTGCAGCAGACACCCGTATGCCTGCTTGCCCTGGTCTGTTCACTTCAGCTGCAGCCCTCAGGGTCCCACGCCCTGCAAGGGCCATTCCTTTGACGTGGTCTGCAGCAACCGCTGCTGTGTCCCTGATCTCTGCTGTCCCACGCTTCCTCTCTGACCTGCTCCCTCGCCTGCCACGTCCTCCCTCATGTCCTCTCATTTGCTCTTTCCACGAATTTCATCTCATCGGACTGATAAAATCCCACCTAATCTCAGCCCTCTTCTTCCTGTCTCTTCTTGGTTAATTGTCTCCCCTTCCAGCTGTGCCATCGTCCTAACCTTTCCTCCTACATTTCCAACTGAAGACCTGGCTGCCTTTCCCCTCTTTTAATGCACTTCTCAAACGCTCTCTTTCCAAACACCTTCTGCATAAATCCTTCCTAAGGAAAATATTAATCTGACACTGCTCACCCACCGCAAGTCTCTATTCCTTGTGTCATGTGTTCGGCATTATTTTTTCTTTCCTTTCCTACTTTTCCACTCCATGCTTGTCCTGTAAAAACTTTCATCCACTTCCTCGCTTTCCTTCTGAAATTTTGACCTTCCTCCAACTCCTTGTTCTCACATTACAGACACAGTCCAATAAAAAACCGTATTTCATGTGCAGTCCCACTGCTATTCCCTCCACTAACATTTCCCTCCTCAATGTGCTGCTTACACTAACTGTCCAGTTTGCCTCCTCTCCAGCTCAACACAGGCTCCTCTCTAAGCCAGATAACACCAATATCCAGCTAAAATTACCCTCACTAATATCTGCCCAAGACAAAACTCAGAATCCACACTCCTTCTTGATTCTTCTTGATCATCTCTGTCACTACCAACCCTGTCATTTCTCCTCAGCTCTCACCCCATTCAGTCTCCTTGGGCTCTCTTACTCTCTTCCTACTTGTAAAATTGCTATTTTAAGATAAATAGCTGCGTCTGCTGCTTCCTCTATGTCCTAGGAAACCCGCTACTGTTTCATGTCTCTTTTCCCTGTATATTTTGCACTCTTCCCTCCTGCACAGGCACAAATATAGCTGTTATTCCCGTTGTGGTGATTCAGATCCAACTTTCCTGCATCAACGCTGTCTTCTCTAAAGTCTAGCTAAAAACCTGAGCAGTCCATGAAGCATCTCCTCAGTACCGATAAAACCAAGTGAGTTTAGTCTTTCCTTAGTTCTCCATCCTTCCTGCTGCTTGCTTTCTTCATCACGATGGATCCCTCTCTAAGCCTGTCATTGGGTATCCATCTCTGACTTGGATCTCCTCCTAGAGTCTCACACATCAGCTGCAAATCCTGCTGATCCATCCTATATAACAAGGCTGAAATGTGTTTCTTTCTATCCATTCATATAGATAATGCTTTGATTCAAGCTCTCGCCACTTCACTGACAATGTTTCTTTTTTTCTGGTCTGAAAAGTGCTGTCTTACAATCCTATTACACATCTAGACCACGGTGCATAGACCTAACACCCCATCTTTACCATATGATCCCTATCTTTGTGTCTTTCCACTGACTAACGGTTCTCCATCACATCAAGGATGAGCAACCCTTGCTTATTCTTACAGCCCTGCATGGCCTAGTGTGAAAATGTTGGCTCACACCTACGGCCAAATCAATCAGACCATTAAATTAATCTTCATTATTTATTGCTTACATTTTCAAACTGTGACTTTTTTGCCTTCTTCCATGCTTTTCCGCTTACTTAGGAGGAATTGACCACAAACACAAACCAATCTCATACAAGGAGAATTCACCATAACCCTACAAATCTTTCCTGAAAAAAAATCCCAAACATATTTCTTCTTGGTATCTTGCCAATACACCGTCTGCTGACCACCGTCCATGCTGAGGGTCAGGATGCTCTGACGGATTCCTCGTGCTCCCCCTCGTGTCTGCTCTCAGACTGCTGGCTTTTGGGAAAAAGCTTTATTCATTTTATGTCTGGCCTAGGCTCAGCACTAGGGTTCCCAGTGTCTTGGAAATGGAAATAAACAAGGGTACACCATACTTTGTAAAAATTGATCTCCTGTAGTGCTTCAGGCTGGCCATTCACACATAAAAGCACAATGCAGTCAGTCACTAATCTCTTTTGAAAATGTAGATCTAGGTTATTATTATTAGGGCAGAATTTTCAGGAATAAATTCCAGTGTCTTTATGCCATGTCAACAGTACAGAGCACCCACAGACTCAGCCTAAAAGCCAGCTAATCCTTCCCAAGCTGCAAACATCTAAGGACGATGAGGTTTAACTGCTGCCTTTCAATAATTCAGAAAGGAAAGCCTGCGTTTACAAAATCATTTTAACCATTTCTCCACGAAAGTAACTGTTCTGAACATAAAACACCAAACACCGAGTAACTGCATGAAAAGTTACTTTCACCTTTTTTAATGGCATTTCCAGCTAGTGGGAATGCTTATCCTCAAATTTAATGGTACTCGTTGAGTCAGCAATAAGTTCCTTACAGGATACATTTGAACTCCTACAATAAGTAGCATAAAAAGCCTCATGGTCATACATAGCAAAGATCCAAAACAGGCATTTGGAGAAAAAATCAAACAGATGAAGAATAACCCTTAGAGTAGCAGACACATGTCCTGGTCCAGCCCTGCCCTTGTTAAAATTGTTTGGAAAGCAAATATCTCCTGGAAATAGACATCTGGGCTCAGGGAAGGGAGAGCAGAAGCAGAAAAAGTGGCTATTCACTTTCTGTGCACTGCTTTCTTTAAAAACTGGCAGTCATGAGTAAATAGCATTAGTGCTACAGAAATACCTATTAAACCAAAGAGGCTCTGTGGAGTGTGATGATGATGCACAACAGTAACTTCAAGAACTAACTGGAATTCTTACGATAAAGACTTTATTAAAATGTAATTTAAAAAAAACAATTTAAATGAGCTAAAAAAATTTCACTTAAAAAAAAAGCAACTTGAATTAGCTAAACCAAAGATGGTGGGAGAGGGGCAGCCAAAAGACGCTTTCAGGCTGAACACCCCCTCCCCCCAGTCTCACTCCAGGCCCCCTGCTCCCCGCCCTCCCCAGCAGCACCCCACTGCCACTCTCCCACCTCTCACTCACCACACTTCAGTCAGCAAGGCACTGGCTGACACCTGAGTGCGTGCACTGTGGAGACCTTATCAGTCTGGACGGTCGGGCAGCAACTGCGACCATCACCATCCCACGGGGCTGCGTGAAACCAGCAGCAGAAGCCCTGAGATGTTACA
Organism: Opisthocomus hoazin; assembly: GCF_030867145.1. Lineage (NCBI taxonomy): Eukaryota > Metazoa > Chordata > Aves > Opisthocomiformes > Opisthocomidae > Opisthocomus > Opisthocomus hoazin. Next base: position 78,757,073 of record NC_134418.1, read on the forward strand.
GGGCTATTTACCTTCCTGTGAAAAGAGCAGACACCAGATCTGGTGAGTGAAGTATGAGGAAAAAGGAAAGGTCAAATGTACCGGGCAGCTACATAAGTTAAACAATAATCCCCTCAACTCACAGCCTAATTCTAGGGATCCCCTACGCTTCCTGCCTGCACCTACTTTCAGTCCTTGCTCGGGGAAAAGGTCTCTTCAGGGGGCCCCTCTTCCCCTTTCTTAGAAGCTGGGGAAAGGCTCCATCTGTTCAGGATGGCCAGGGTGCAAAGGGTGCTCCTAAAGTTAAAGCTGTCACCTGCTTCCAGAGCTGAGGTTCATGAGAAGAGACCTTTACCTCAACAGATCTAAGGGCAGCAGAGGGCAAGAGAGACGGGGGATCATGTTTACAGTTTCATTGACTCGTGCTAACACGTCAGTGAAAAGAGATTTGCTGTCCTGAAGAGAATGTCTCTTTGTGGAATGGCCAATCTTTTAGCACCTACATTAAGATGAATCCTATTTCCATTATTGATACCGTATTGCCCTATCAAAGCAGACCTCATTACCCTACACATTCCTCAGCAGAACATCGTCCTAGGGGCACATCTGAACGCCTTTTTAAGGCAAACTCCCAGGCATGCATCTACAACTTGCTGCGTTGGCTTTCATGCAACTATTCCACACAATAAAGTCACCCAACAGTCAGCCATAAGCTCTTGCTTTCCTATGGGGACCAGCCAGAACGAAGAGATGAGCAACAGGGAAACTAGTGAGGGAGCCACGTCATCTTCATTTGGGGCTAGAATGTTTCCCTCAGAACCGCACGCTGAACGTAGGCAGGGTTTCACTATGGCCGTTACTCTTCCCTCACATCTGGTGCGAGTCCAGCAACTTGAGCGTGCCTGGGCACGTGCTTCCTGGTGTCCCTTCCCCTCCCTCCCTCCTTCAGAGGGGACCAACTGCCACTGGGGTGTTCAAAGACCTCAATGCCTGCAAGTTTGCACAGCGTACCGAACACGAAGCGGCTCTCTGTCCTCGAGCTGGAGAGGTCTAGCCTGTTTCTGGCTCCCCAGTTCAAGAAAGATGAGGAGCTACTGGAGAGAGTCCAGCGGAGGGCTACGAGGATGGTGAGGGGACTGGAACATCTCTCCTACGAGGAGAGGCTGAGGGAGCTGGGCTTGTTCAGCCTGGAGAAGGCTGAGAGGGGACCTAATAAATGTTTATAAATATCTGAAGGGTGGGTGTCAGGAGGATGGGACCAGACTCTTTTCAGTTGTGCCCAGTGACAGGACAAGGGGCAATGGGCACAAACTGAAGCACAGGAAGTTCCGTCTGAACATGAGGAAGAACTTCTTCCCTCTGAGGGTGATGGAGCCCTGGAACAGGCTGCCCAGGGAGGTGGTGGAGTCTCCTTCTCTGGAGATATTCAAGACCCGCCTGGACAAGGTCCTGTGCAGCCTGCTGTAGGTGACCCTGCTTCGGGAGGGGGGTTGGGCCAGATGACTCACAAAGGTCCCTTCCAACCCCGAACGTTCTGTGATTCTATGTTCTGTTTCTAGCTACCGACGCCCGTGAGCACCACACCGCCCGCCACCTCCCGAGGTGACCACACGCCGCTGGCGACATCTGTGGCAGGCAGGGCACGACACCCACACCACAGCGCCTGCTCGGCACCCGTCCTCCCCTCACCCTTCGCGCTGTGACTCCGCGCACACAGTGTCGGGGATTGACGCGCTCTCGCTTCGTCGAGCTCACTTCGGACACCAGGCGGGCGGCTGGCCGCACCCCGACCCCTGAGGAGACAGCTTTCAGCCCCCCCGCGCCAGCCTCCGGCCTGCACGAAACGGTAAACGTCGCCCGAGGTGCTCCTGCCAGCTTCCTTCGTCCCCCCCGCGCCTCCCGGGAGCTATTAATACAGCGGGCACATGCTCTGACACCGCGTTCCCCGGCAGCCACCAGATAACTTTAATTTGCCCTTTAAACGTCCCCGGCCCGCCGGCCCTCGCGCGCCCGCTGCCCCGCGCCCCCCGGCGGGGGCGGGCCCGCGGGGGTCCCAACCAATGCCCGCGCCCCGGGGGGACACCTCCTCCTATCGCGAGAGGCGCGGGCTATAAGAGGGGCGGCGGGGGTGCGGGGGCCATTTGGCCGGCGGAGCGCGGGGGCGGCCGGGTGGGGGGGTGCGCGGCTCATTGGCTGTCTCCGGGCAGGGAGGTGTCGGACCGGCTCCCGGCATGGGTGACCAAGCGCTCAGCTTCCTCAAGGACTTTTTGGCGGGCGGGATCGCCGCCGCCATCTCCAAGACGGCTGTCGCCCCCATCGAGAGAGTGAAGCTGCTGCTGCAGGTGAGGAGGCGGCGGGGGTCGGGGAGCGGCGCGGCGGGCGGGCGGGCGCCGGCCGGCGTGACTAAATATGGGAAGGAGCTCGGCCGGCTCCGGTTACGCGGGAGCTGCCCGGGCCCTTCGGCAACCGCCTCGGGGGAGCGGGAGCCGGGCCAGGCGGCGGGGCAAGGCCGCGTCCCTGCCCTTCAGCGGGCAGCCGTCGGGGTCACCCCTGCAAGCGTCCCCTCTTTCTACCCGTCCCACCTCTCCTCCGCGCAGGTCCAGCATGCCAGCAAGCAGATCACGGCGGAGAAGCAGTACAAGGGCATCATCGACTGCGTAGTCCGCATCCCCAAGGAGCAAGGCATCATCTCCTTCTGGAGAGGCAACCTGGCCAATGTCATCCGGTACTTCCCCACCCAGGCCCTCAACTTCGCCTTCAAGGACAAGTACAAGCAGATCTTCCTGGGGGGAGTGGACAGGCACAAGCAGTTCTGGCGCTACTTCGCGGGGAACCTGGCGTCTGGGGGCGCGGCGGGAGCCACCTCCCTCTGCTTCGTCTACCCGCTGGATTTCGCCAGGACCCGGCTGGCGGCCGATGTGGGCAAAGGAGTCAGCGAGAGGGAGTTCACTGGGCTGGGCGACTGCATCATGAAGATCTTCAAGTCTGATGGCTTGAGGGGCCTGTACCAAGGATTCAATGTGTCTGTCCAGGGCATCATCATCTACAGAGCAGCCTATTTTGGGATTTATGACACGGCCAAGGGTAAGAAGTGCATGGAGAAGTGACCGGGAAGGGAAGATCTGTCCAGTAAAGGCACTCTAGGGCGCTTGGCAGGAGAAGGACAGGCAGGGCTTGGCTCAGCACCAGTTGAGGGTGCTAGTGCTAGAATATGCATGGGTGTTTCTGAAGTGCATTCCTGCCTCCCTTGGCTTGCTGCTCTGAGCAAGAGCCTTGGGTTTGCAGTGTCTTTTCAGACACTTTCCAGTTTCTTCCTTTGTCTTAAGGCTTGTGCAGATGGGCTTGTGTGGCAGCTTGTGATGCAAGCCCGGGAGGGTTCTGCAGGAGAGACCTTTGGGTCAGGGAGCACGAAGAGGGCTTAGATCCCCAAATCCAACAGTCCTATTAACTTGTTTCACTCATAGTACCTGTTACTAGTCAGATATGGATGGAGGGCGAAGTTGCAGGCTTGACTGAGTGACTCCTGGGGGGGGAGGGTGGGTGACTGTTCCTTCCACAGCAGTCTTTCCCCCAGCCCTTTGCCTCTGTACTGACTCTGCTCATTTGTTCCTGGTGGCAGGTATGTTGCCTGATCCAAAGAATGTGCATATCGTAGTGAGCTGGATGATTGCCCAGACTGTCACTGCAGTAGCAGGGCTGGTTTCTTACCCTTTTGATACCGTGCGACGTAGGATGATGATGCAGTCTGGGCGAAAGGGAGGTAAGAATAAGTGCTCCTATGGTGTTCTGGTAGCAGAAAGTATCTGTTACATTGAGATATGATGGGAGATGCTGGGTATTTTTTGTCTCGTGGAAAACTAATGACCTTCTCATTGGAATCACGAAAAAAAAAAGGCAATGGGAAATGCATTGCTGGTTGTTTCTGTCATGTTCACTTAAGAGGCTGAGAGTTGATTTGGTTTGATTTCCATGTGGAGAATTAAAATTTGTCTTCAGAAATTGATTACTTAATTTTAAATTCTTGCCTATAGTTTGCTTACTCCTTGTTCTAAACATGTGAAAGTTGAAACAGACTTGCTGTGTAACTTCAAGCCTTCTGACCTTTATGTCTGTTTCCACAGCGGATATTATGTACAAGGGCACAATTGATTGCTGGAAGAAGATAGCTAAAGATGAAGGATCCAAAGCTTTCTTCAAAGGTGCCTGGTCGAATGTGTTGAGAGGCATGGGCGGAGCTTTTGTATTAGTACTTTATGATGAAATTAAGAAATACGTCTAAAACAACATAGTAATGTAGTTCAATTGTTCTCAATCAACTTATTAAAAAATATGCTTTCGTGATGTAATGGACAACAAAATATTTCCTAGGGAAACAGAATAAAATTTGAGTCGCATACCTGGTTGAGATGAGGATGCATTAATTTAAAAATTGTTCATAACATCACAGTTACATTTTGTATGAAAATTCCTCCAACATTTGTATTGGAACTTGTGTATATATTATACTTCAAATTTCAGGTAATACATTTTGTCTAGAGACAAGACTTGGGTAGTCTATACCTAGTTTAAAATCCAGTATTGTGAGCAAGTGATGTCTCTAGCTACCCAACAGCATATTTATAATGAATTAAAATGTTTTCTTCAAAAGCTGTATTTTTTTAATATGACAAGTGAAAAGCACGTCTGAAAACATAAACTATATGAAAGCACCAGGCTGAGTTCCTAACTTCAGCCTCTTCACTAGCAAATTACACAATCACATGGTTGAAACCATAATCTGATTTTTCAAATGTACTTTGTAGGATATGGAAATAGCATTCAAAAATTCCCTGTATTTTCACAAAGCAAAAAGTTGTCTGTTCTGATGTTCAATTGAACTAAAACTGAAGTCATGAAATAAATTAATATATTAATGACCCTCTTCCTCTTTTCAGTACACTGAACACATTACATGTCCTTTAAAGTGATGTGCTAATCAGCACACTATTAGTGGCTGTCTGATACTGCCTAAGCCTCTGAAGTTTTTCAGCAGAGCTTTGGGTAGGTGGAATGATTGATAATTCTGCAATAGCAAAACCAAGTGGATTCAGCTTGAGGGTGCTGCAACCAGTTGTCTTGCAGATAAACTACCATACAGTCTTAGCTGCTGTGATAATTCATTTATATTAACCTAACTGAGGTAAGTGTGTTTTCATTTGATAGAGAAGTCATTGCTGCTTGTTTTCCTTGAAAAAGTATTCTAGAATGGAATAGTTCTGAGTTATTTTAATAACTGTACTTGCAACTACACTATCATTAACAACTTGAGCTATTAATTACCAGTGAGATCATAACATGCTCAGTACAGAGCTTTTAAACTTCAGATGCTGCATGGTTGTGAACTCATTGAAGAGTAAGCTCTCTAATTAAGCAAGGGAGGGAAAGGGAGTTGTGTCCATTTCACTGGTTCAGTTGGACTACATATAAACAAATGTTTGTTATGTATCCACCTGGGAAAATGAGTAAGATTAAGCAAATAATACTCAAGTATGCTTTTATTTCAGCTGCATCTTTTACTACATATGTAGAAGTAATGTGCCCTTGTGGATTTCTGATAAAAATTCTGGAATGCCTGTCATTTCTAGTGCCTTGGGTAAAAAAAACCCTGTGGAAACATAAATGTTGGAATTGCACTAGCTGTACTTGAAGGTAAAAGGCTGACTAGTTACACAGCTGGCAATTTCCACATTGAATATAAACTGCGGAGTAGATGATGTCTGAGCTAGAACTGATGAGTGGACAGTATTGCTCTAGTGAAGGGGTTATCACTGCCTGAGAGGGGACATTCTTGATGGTACTGTCACTGCTGTAAGCTGTCTTTCCCTGACACCTGGTCTCACAGCACTGCTGCTGTGCATGCTGGAGTGATTCAGTACACAAAAGCAAGCCACTCCAAAGAGTATTATCATCTGCTCTGGGAGAATAGATTACTCTGGAGCATAAGTGGAACAAGTTTCCCAAAATGAATGTATTTGTGGACACTGCCCTGGTTAACATTGCACATGTCTGTCACAGAGCTGTCCAGTTACTCTCGTGGATGCTTATGCTATGATTTTCATATTTGAGTATGCAGATAAGATCTCCTGATTAACCATTTTTGTGAGTAGCAGTAAATGGAGAGCTAAGAGAGTCACATTTTGATCAGTTTTAAGTTCTGTGCTTTGGCTTCCAGTTACCCTTTTCCTATATTTGAGATTAATTTATTGTCAGATGCGGATAGTCCTAGCTCTGTCACTTAGTGAGATGGGCTGTGTGTGTCTGCTACAGCTTGAGACCAGCAGCTCTGTTCTCCCTAAAGGCAGGTACAAGCTACCACAACAGTATTTGGAAGCAACAACTATCCACCTGAAGAACTGAAGCATTTGGGGAAAAAAATTGGTCCAAAAATAACCATCGATTTTTAAATTACCTAAATTTGTTTTTTGTCTCATGAAGATAGTATCTCAACCTGGCCTGATTGGTTCATCTCCCTTCTTTCATGGTCACTATCTTAGACACTTTTCTAGATACCTGGCCTGTTTTTTTTTCCCAGTAGTAAATAAATAAGTTTGCAACCTGTTGAACCATTAAGTCTGTAAAGAAAAATCTTGCTACTCTTTTCCAGAGTGCTTATTGCAGTAGTCTTAGGTAAAAGCTTTATCTGCCTGCTTCTTTTCCTGTTCTCCTTCCTCCACACCTTCTTAACGGTTCCTTATGAGAAGCCTGCTAATGCAGTGCAACTGTTGATTTCACATTTATCTCCCTGACAAGGTTGCATATGGCATTTGGGTGTTTTAGAGGAGATCTGAGTTGGCTACAAAGATACCGGAGACAATGCCAGATTGTAATACACGGAGGTATCACACCTTGGGGGGAAGCGTACGTGTGCACAAGCAGAAACAAATTTAAGAGGATGCAAAAGAAACTTCAGATGAAGGTAAATGAAAGAAGTTACTATATTCCAGAAAAAAAAAGGCAAAGGAGGAGTAAAGGCTATTAAAAAGGAGAATGAGGAATATCAATGCAGAAAAATTCCACAGGGAGAAGAGACATTACCTGAAATGTATGGAAAACAGGTAAACAGCTCCTTATTTCTGCTTGCATGCTTCTGCACATGCACACCTGTGGCAGGTTCCAGGCGGTAGCCTCTGTAAAGATCCTTGGAGTAAGAGTTTGAAACTGTCAATGAAATAACCATGCACCGGAAAGCAGCTCTGCACTGAGTCTGTGGCGCTCAGAGTAATGCTTGCTGGAAGTGTAACCTAAAATCCAGCCATCAGCTCTGCAAAGCTGGAAAACAGATGACTTTGTGCATAGTCTCCCATTGCTGCTTGAACTCCAGTCAAATGAACCTTGGTTGTGACAGCGAATTGATACCACTGCCCCATCCTTTTGTACCTTTGAAGGAGCTCGTCACAGACAAACTATGCAGGCAGAAGCCTGCATCAAAACCATTCTACCCTTATATCTCACACTTCAACTCTGGGAAACCTGCCCTGAGTAGCCTAGTAATATATCCTACTAATACAGAAAGACAAAGCCCACCTACCATGCAGCATACACTGTACTGCCTGGCTCTGAAAGGACACTACCTGGGGAGGGAACTGAGGTACACCAATCTTTTGGATGAGATGAAGTGAGGAACTTCCGTTGAGTTTGAAAGATAAACCTGTCTCTAAAGAACACAGGCTACTGCAAAGAGTGGAGGGGGACAATCTATGACAGCAGACTGAACCTTCCCTACCTTTCTGAAGGTGATAACCTCCACTCTCTGCCCTATGCCTGTCATGGAAGAAGCAGCCATCACTTCTTTAAAAGCCATAGGGAAAAGTTTAAGACATGGTGAGAAGCCTAGCAGAAGGAAAAAGCCTTGCCAAGTTGTTAGAAAAACAGAAGAACATTCAGTTCTGCCCCAGTTATGGTCATTGGATCATCTCAGCTGGAGACAGAGTCCCACTACCCAACCAAGCATGTAAGGAAAATAAGCACCATGCCCCAGGTGGCAAATCTCAGCCACCTGTGTGCCCCTTGTGAAGCCCCTCTCACTTTAAACCAGAAAAATCTCTCGATAGCTTGTTCTAGTCCCAAGAGCCACTGTGTGGAGAGAACTGAGACCTGTCGTTTTTGTTCTGAGCTCTGACTACATATAACATGGTGGAGAGAACTGTGATTTTTGTACACAATCAGAGCCCAGAACAAGAGTCATGGAGCTCTGTAGTGAATAACGCAGGTGGTCCTGGAACCAGAAGTGACAGCTACAAGGATCGTTGTTGCCAAATGCTGTCTCATCTTGGCTAGGAGAATTACCAGGAGACATATGGCAGCTTTCTTGACCAAGGCATTAGAACCATGCATCCTGAAGACAAACCAGGTCTGTATCTCAAGCATTAGCAATCCCTGCCAATATCTGAAACAAGATGACCTCAACATAATTTCAGTCCTGGAAGATGGCTCCACGTGCAGCTCTATTTCTGTATTTCCTCATTCATCAGGTGACAATGACATGGTTCATCCACTATTTTGCTCAAGACTTTGAGCAGGTAAACACCACAAAGAGGTACTCAGTGTACTGGGTTCATAAGACAGACCACTTTGGTGCCAAAGGAGCCTTTTCTTCTCCCTCACCATTTGGCTTGTTGACACATCACTGTGTCATCACCTGCATATGATGGCCATGACTGCACAGCCAGAAGGCTTGATGTAAGTCACTGCCCTCATCTCCATCACACTGATGTGCAGGCTGTGCTCCAGGGAAAACCACAAGCTCTCATCTGCCAGATGACTACACAAAGCTGCCCAGGTTGGGAAGGCAGGAAATTATTTTTTGTCTATTGACCATGGAAAACAAGGAAAAGCACTGGGATAAAAATGTTACTGGTGATCTGTTAGAACAAAGCCTCTTGGGCTTTTTACAGGGGTTTATCCTAAACTCATTAGATGACAATCGGGAAAATATAGTCCAATGTATATATGTCATGGAAGACATATAAATCCAGCCAGCCATTTGATTTAGTCAGATAAAGCTTTATCTGAGTGGCAGGACGACAGCAGAGATGCCTCACAATCTTCAGTAAAGACTGTAAGCAATCTGATAGAAGACAGGCTCTGGCACAGGGAAAAGCTTATACATTCCATGTAAGGAACGGCCTTGTGTGATTCTTCCAAATTAGCTTGGGTCTCTTAGGTTTGCTGAGCTCTAAAGAATTCAGCAGTCTGCTTGGGACAATGCTCTTCACATGTCGGGGGGATCATCACTGTCTCTTCTTCTCACATAGTCCATGATCTAACTAGGGCCTTCTGCAAGACCTTTGGTATGGTAGAAAGACGACACAGCAGAACCCTGTCCTGCAAGAAACACGGCCCACGATGAGGCAGGGACACTTCCAGAGCAAACACATGACAGGCACCGCAGCCCATTTCTCCTAGCAGTGAGATCAACACGCCAGTGCCAGCACCCAAACCGGCAATCCTGTCACTTCAGCAGGGAGACCGGCTCCTACCTGAAACCGTGTGGCAAACCAGTGTGGCAGTTCGCTTTGAAGAGGAAGCAAAGCAGCTTGCACTTTTCTTTCAAAGAGGTTTTCAGGGTGGTGGGGGGAGGGAGTAGATAAGAACAAAGTGGCAGCTTACAAAAAAGACAGGAAAAAAGCCTAACAGAAACAGGATTTTTTGCTATAAAAATCCTGATGAGATTATCTGACTTAATGAAGGCTTGTCAGTACGGCTTATTTTGAAAAGCCCACAAAGTCACTAACGGATAAAGAGTATGAATGAACAAACTGATTCTTTGCATTTTCCTCCACTACAGGTAGCACAAAACACTTCTCTCATGACTTCCTTTACATGTTATTACCAATTCTGAAAATCAGAAAGAAGCCACTTCAATGACAACTAATGTTAAATATTTAATTTCTTATGATTTACAAAAATGACATACAAAATTGACAGTCTTCCATACCAAAGTTAAATAAAGTAAGATGAAGAGATTAAAAGTAATTGATTTTGTGAATTCCTTCACAGAAAAAAAATTATCATATGAACATTCAAAAGTAAACCATGACCCTGATATTCACATTCAAGGACAAAAATCTTTAAATAGTGAATAATTTTAATTAGCACAATAGTACAAATAAATACAGCAGCACTATGCAAAAAATTCCTTATTGTCCCTATCAATGAATAACTGCAATAAAAATCTGTTTGCGACAATGCTGCTTTAAGTTCAAATATTGTCAAACAGCTAAATTTCATCCGCAGGTCACCAGGTGCAGAAGCTCTGCCAAACTATCACACAGGACCAAGTAAAAAGTTTGTTACAATGCAGAATACCTGAAAGCCTAAGGCCTCATGCAAGCACAAGCAAAAAATAAGACACTTTTCCTTTTCATAGGGGTAAGACCCAGCATTACTGAATACAGCTTTTTTTCTTTGTGCATAATACAAAGAGATCTCCTGTATCTCTCCTGGGAAGAAGCTGGGGAAGCAAGCAGGGTTCCTGCAATATCCATGGACAGTGGCATAACAATTTATGCTCTTTATAAGACTACAATCCTACAAAATAAGCTCACTGAAAGTTTGCCTTTATGTATAGAAATAAAGCATACCACCTACTATTTGCAATTACTAATTCCATTAAATTTTGTTCCCCTTGTAAATGGATGTTGCTACTGAAGCTTATCTGACACTACTACAAATATTTGGTATGAACGTGACATTAAAAAACAGGTTTAGAAACATAACAAGATCTTCTGTTTTCTACTGTCTTTTTTTTTTTTTTCAAAATCATGGTTAGTAGTCACTCTCAAAATCAAGTTTCCTGCAGCTCGTGTTTGTATCTCCCCACTGAGAAGGGCAAGGATCTGCAAAAGCAGGGCCATGAAATATTTCCCTTGCTTAGTATTCTCTAGCTTGAGAGGTAACTACAACTCACTCTTGTTTAGAGTGAATCTGAAACCGTTGTGCGCTTCAGTCTCTGCTCTTGTTCAAGTAGCATCAGATGCTTCTTTCCTACACAAAGGTCCCAATACAACTTCCAAAATTCTTTTACATCTGGAAGAGACACAGCCGTGAGTACAAAACAATCGTTCAACACCTGCACTGCAAGAGTGGTAGAATAACCTCTCCGCAGCCTCAATATTCTAGCTAACCATGCAGGAACACACAATCTGCTTTTCACTCCCTCATGCTGCTGCAAAAAGAAGATTCTTTCAGTCATAAGAACATGACCCACAAAGTTCAGAAGGCTTACCTAAAGCCAGGATGAAAAGCAAAGATGATCTAGGAATTAAGCATATGTTTATGATTTTAATGCAATATTTTAAAATACTATTTTAAAGATTTTCTTTACATCATCTGCCTGTAGTGCAGTAATTCTCTCCTTCCATGTTATGGATACAAATTCCACTTATGATTTGAGAATAAAATAATAATTAGCAATTTCTATTTAACTTGTCCATTTAGATATCTCCTTCTCTTTCATAAGTTCTTCCTATCATGGAAAACACTGACTGAAGTGAAAGCAAACCATTCACCCCAAAACATTTTATAAGCAATTATATCATATGCTATGCATTTTAATTACTGAACAATGCAGAAAATATTTTTGCACACAGAATTTGCAAAAGCACTAAAAACAGAAGTCTGAGGATCACCTCAGAATGTGAGGCAAAGAATGCACTTATAACCACGCAGCACGAACGTTAGTGGGTTTAGGTCTCTGCAATGCCCCACTGGCTGAAGCGGACACGGGTTTTTCATTCCTCTGGCTCATTGTACTTGATACGGCGGATGCTGTTGAAGTGCTTCCTGTTAACACACAACACACACACAAAAAAAAGAGTGAGAATGCTTATGCTCAGTACAACAGAAAACTTCATGCTATATTAAGTACTGCAACACTCATTAGCATAGTTTCCAGAAAAAAAACCAAATCACCGTAAGTTGAATACAAACCCAAAATGTTATGAGTTGTTTGTAAATGGTCAGGACAAAGAATTCAAGCCTATGCCGCAGTGCTGTGGTTATTTAAGCCAACATGTATGGATCTATGGGGACACCCGATCTACTTCCAAGTGCTACACGCACAATTTCCAAAAGGAATAAAGCTACTATCAGCAGATTTACATTTTCTGAACGAGAGTTTGAAATTTCTCTGGGGGTTTTGTGTTAGTTTTTTTTTTCTTTTGTTTTTTTTTTCTCCTTCTCTTCTCCTTTCAATAAAGGGTACTGGCAAAATGAGAAATACTTTACAACAGTAATTTTTTGACCTTATTGGAAAAGATGATTAACAAGATAATTTATTAGAAATTTAGGGTGGTAAGTAAACAATTCATATGGGCATCATCCTTTTGGTATGATTAAAAAAAACACTTTAATGATTTCTGTGTGATAAATGATCAATCTAAGGAAGACAGAGAAAGGAACTTATCTGTTATTCTTAGCAGTAAGTACTTCACAATTTTGAATTACAGAAAGATAAACACATGCAAAGAATCTGCAACTTCAAAGTGCTTACTGGAAGGACTAAGCTGGCTGAAAGCAGATTTTCCTCTTCTTACAGATGGCAAAGAACTTAGATAACTCATCTGGCGCTGATAGTCCATCAATTGCTCAGAACGCCTCATACCAGGTGTTGGTTTCACTGCTTCCAGTCTTTTCAGGAAAGCCTTAATATCAAAGAAAAATATCATCAAAAGAGAGAAAAGATGAATAAGAAGCTACAAAACAAACACTCATAAATTAATTTTTATTTGAACTCCAAAAAACCCCCAAATGTTTAGCATTGTACAACACCTCCACTGGTGACCTGCACAGGTTATTCTGCTCACATTCAATTCTTTTTCCAGTGTTAGAAGATGACACAAATAGTAAGTATCCCTTACATACCATCAATTCTATGTTGAGTACATCTTTTGTATGTACTTCATGATAACTTAAAACAACAAATCTGTTTGGCAATAGTAAAGGCGGTGGGAAGACAGGCTGCACTCTTCTAATCCTACCTCTGGTTACTCCTCTCTCCTAAATTTCTAGAAGGATAAGAAGTTGCTTTTTTTAATTTCTGCTTTGAAAACAGACCACTTTATATGGCCCTACAGGATCCCTAGAAAGAATTACTGACCTCAATTCTGTGAAAGTAATATCCAAAGGAAAGCACAAACATCCACTGGACACCATTTGTTTTATCCATAATATATTTTTAAGAGATTCTACTTGAAATTGTTATAGACATCACTTCCTCTTGTTGACATTAACTTTGCCAATCATGCAGCAAGCATTAAATTAGAACAGCTATTTACATAGTATTTGTCAGATACAAACAGGTTCCCATTCTGCATAACTACTTCTACTTGAAACAGGATTAAGAAATTTCCATAATCTAAAAAAAGAACCTGACAGCAGGACAAATTTGGAAGTACGCAGCTACAGACAACTTCCAGTTAACAACCTCACATTTTTAATATATTTCACCTCCAGTGCTTGCCTTGCATAGATCTATACGTTCTCTCTGCTAACTAATTTCAGTTCATTTGATAGCCTACAAACATTGGGCAATGACAAAACCATTGCTGGTCATGGTTATGACATGCGTCTTATCAATGAGAGACAACGCAAACTGTGATTACACGAGTCTCCAAAGTACTAAAAATACCTCTGTTAATAACGATGTATAGATATATATTTATACGGTAGAAGTCAATCATCTGTCAGTATAACCATTAAACTGCATTTTGTATGAAACAATCATTCTTCCCCACTCCCAATCAGGTACTGATTTTTTAAGAATATCAAAATTTATAGACTTAGGAAATAGTATAGTATTCACAGGATGTCAGCTGCCATTATCTAGCTGTAATAGGAATCTAAAAAGTCTTGGTAGTTCATGCATGCGCACTGGAAACCTGCACAGAGTGAACAAGGGAGAAAGGACAAGTGATTTCGGCTCAGACATAATATGTCACAAGTGCTTGCATCAAGTGCCAGTCAGTTCATCGTCAAGTGGAAATACCTAAGCAAGCAAAAGTCAAAGGAAAGACTTCAGCTAGAAATAGCTCTTCTCTAAAGCCAGCTGCAGGACATGAAATGGTAGACTTGTCTCGAAATGTTACATCCAAGATTTTACTCACAACTTCATCCGCATCTCCTAACACAACGACATACATTTAGATTTGCAGAGATCACTTATTTACCTTCACTATTAAAAATGGAAGCTCTCAATACATTCAGATCAATCATAAATGGGGGTAAACTGTAGAAGTGACTTCTATGAGAGTCGAGCATGTTTCAAGTCTGCACCCATAGAATTTGCGTATCTTATCACTGCAGCAATTTCAAGCTTGATTCTGAACATACATTATTTACATATGCCTGCTTTCTTCTAGTTTAAGTAAAATTCTCTGCTTTTGCTCTTATGCCTGTATTTTGACAAGTATCAAGTCCCCATTACTAAAGCAAAAAAAGACCTCTCTCAGGACTAAAACATTACTTTTTGAACAGGTTAGCACTGGACTCGATACAGCCCTGAGCTACGGAAAGAGCAGATACAGATTCTGTGGTGCAGAAGTGTTCTCAGAAAAGCTCTTCTAGAGAATGAGGGAACAGCTCCCGTGGTTCCCTTGCTGTCTGCTGCAAATTGTAACAAGGGCATGTTAACTTACGTGCTATCTGCGGTCGTGAATTTTGCGGTTTGGAGAACAGCCTGCTGCATACAGAAGTGAACTCATCACCACCCTGAAATGGCAGCCCTGACCTCCTCATCTGTAACCCGGAACTAATCCGATTCTTGTGGTTTGATTACCAACCCTACAATCTTGAGGTCCTCAACCAAGGAGGCTGTACAATGGCACAAGTACCTTGAACAAAGATTCTTTTGCAATTTTTTATATATATATATAAAAATCTATTAATTCTTTCATTATGTTCTCCTTTTGAGAAATGGACTAAAGAACACTGCCACTTTCCTTGTTTTTTTCAAGTGCTAAATCTCTGGAGCCTTAATCCTGCATCAATAAAGTAAACAGAAATTTCATCACTGATCTTAATGACCACATTATGATCACATAACATAATCCGGGTGTTCAGAACCAAGTATATGTTCCCAACCAGATTTAAGGAATTAAAAAAAAAAAGAGTAACAGACACTAATTACAGGAATGTCATTAGTTGCTCTAAATTGCACTGTAGCTCCTCAGAGCTCGATTCAATATCGTATCATTGATGACCTCTCAATGCTTCTATTCCCCCATCTTCTTTTACTTTATTATAATACCAAGTTCACAATATAAGTAGAATAACAGTATTTAAAAAAAAGAAAAAAAAAAAATCACAGAAGGTGTTCCTGCATGATTACCTTCTAGGAATAGCATAATCCTTTGCAAATCCAGGCATCTGGACATAGATCAGTATCTATAAAGACACTAAAATACATATTGTCAATGACAGAAGGAAAGGTCAGATTGCCAACAACTGGAGAACAAAGGAGCCCTGTATCTAAAGATTGCTGCTAAACAGTAAGCCAAGATAAATGCTGCTAATTCAACTTTGGGCATATCAGGAGAGCATTGAAGTTAATTCTAATGCTCTCCATCAGCAAAAGAAAAAAAAAAAATCAGTACCCACTTTTCTGCAGCTGGGTTGAAAAAAGAAAGAAAAAACACTGAAAATGCAGCACTGCTACATTGAGTTCAGAAAGAAGGTAAAAAAACCTGTTACTTTTTATTGTTTTACTTTGCTTTTTAAATGCATGAAGGCTTCAGTTTCACCTCCTCTGAATTCCCGTCAGCTGACTAGTGTGCCTTGACAGCTGTTCAAATTTATTTATATTATGCCTCCTCTAATGTCACTGATGTTAGTGACCACACTGTCCCCTTGCAGAGTCTGGGGGGAGGGTGTAGAGAAGAGTGCATTCAAGGACATGTTTCTGTTCTTACTGATACAAGTATTTGTAATTTTCTTCAATTACCAGTTGCATTAATTAGCTTTAACCTGCCAAACTCTACATGTCAAAAACCTCTATCAAGTTTACACGTGGCTGGCATCACCACAAAAAAACTAGGCTAAGAGTACCAAAAAAAAAAAAAAACCACCGAATCCCACAAAATTGAGCAGTGTGCAAAACAACCAAATCAGTCAGTCTTCATTACAATTAGCACAGCAGTGTCCAGGAATCTCAAGTCTGGGTCAGGAATCAGCAGACCACAAAAAAATCTGACCACGAAGCACCTATAGCCGAAATACTGTAAACACAGAACTGCACTGTATTTGCACCGTGCTGCAGTATATTTTAGCCAGGCACATCTGCATGCCAATCCCACATCCTGATAGCTTCCCTTGACGACAGGGCCATGGAAACATTGGTTTTGGGTTTGTTTTCTTTTGGTTTTTTTTGTTTGGTTTTTTTTTTTTTTTTGCATTGCACTTTGTAATCTCGGGAACTACCAACATTTTGACTTTAGTCTTGGCATAAAATGGCTTTGAAACTATTAAGTGAAAATCCTGTGTGCTTGAGTTTAAGGAGCCACCAACCCAGCACAAATATTTCTGAGCTCCTAAGAAGACCCAGAAGGCGACATTCTCTTCCACAACTGCATTCTCTACAGCTTTCTCCTCCAGACTGAGACGCCTAAGGCTGAACAACCTTGGTATTCTTTCTACAACCACGTAAGTACGCAGCATCCGAGGCCTGATGCTCTCAGACTCAGGGGTGGTCCTTGGGGACCGGACAAAGGGAAGGCAGAGAAAAAGCAGTGCGTAATATATCCAGGGAGGAAAGCACAAGGCACCCAGGCACAAATCTGATGGACCAGTGCCCTCACCTTCCTGCTTCTTTCCATGCCTAGAAGTTTTCTCCCTGGTTGTGGCTCAACAAGGATGGCAAGGCAGGTGCAGTGCAGCACAGAGCCGAAGGCTGTGGCTCAAGATGAGCTATATTGTTCGTACGTGGTGGCAGCCAGTTAGGGGCATGGCCAGAGGCACTATCACTCCCTTGTCCTCGTCTCCCCACCCAACCACCACAGCCCACCAGCACCATAAAATCAAGCGGAGACAAATAACATACATTCACTTCTAGCAGTACAGCGCTTGCATTTCTAAAGAAGGCTCAGGTTTTCCAGCAAGACAAAGGCATCCCAGACTGCAAGAGAAGGGAAACAGCTTGGCTGAAGGATCTCTGTGCTGGTAGAGGCTGCAATGACTAGAGCAAGTGGTGGGCAGAAGCATTAATGACGTCTGCAGCACAGATGACTTGGGGAACCAAGTAGGTATAAAGAGAAAGACAACCCTTGCAGAGAATGACAGCAAGTGATTTTTTTTTTTTTTTTTTTTTTAATTTATGTAGGAGGGTGACTGTACTGGAACTGGGATCAGAGCTGGATCTGTTGGAGCTTAGCATACATTTTGGGGGAGTATGAGGTAGGGGAATGAACAACATGGAGTGTTATGTGCAGTGAGTCATAACAGCACAGGTTAAGAAAAACACACAGGGACACGTGGAAAGACCAAATATCCACGGAAAAGGAGAATACCCTCATTCCCCTTGATCTAAGGTTTGAGAAGTGCTGTCCCAGACCAGCCAAGATCTTCCTGTGAACTTCCAGTGTGTCACTTGTTCCCTAGGAACTTGGCTGAACACAGCAGCTTAGCTCACTAACATCATGTAACACCTAAATTCTAGTCAGAATTAATGATGAAAAAAAACCAGCAAAAAACAACATACGGATATAAATTACTTCTAAGTTTAGATGAAGTGACTGAAGAAGTGTGTGGTGGCTGCAAATCTGTATTTTAAGGTCCCCAAATACTTACCTGTATATACCAGTATAGATTTTTGCATCACATAATAAACCATTCAATGTTTAAATGGTGTGTAGTGTCCAGTCTATGAAGTTGAGTATCTTATTTATACTGGCAGAAATAATGATTAATATGTTAATACAGATAGAGACACATATATGCAGACATGGTAAAAAAGGAACACATCAGTCACACTTCTGTCCCTTCACACTGGAGAGGAGAGGAGGTTGGGAGTATCTTCAGACACAAGAGTAGAATGTTTTCTGAATCAGCAGCAGCCTCTATCGGCAAGAGACACACTCTGGTCCTGCTAGCTCAGAAAAGCAATTAAAAGCAGGTTCCACTTACAAAAGCACACAGTCAAAAGCAGCAAAACTCTAACGCTGATTTCAACAGCAATCTATTTTGCTAATTGTGCCTTTTCCATACAGTGCTAATCACTACCTTACAACTACTGTTCTTCAGAGCAATTCACTTTTGTGTTCCATCATAGCTCTTTCTAGCAGAGTCTACGGGAGCAACATATATTCCCCGTACCCCCTCGCACCCTTTCACCAGCTAGAGAGCACCAAACCATTTAGATGCCTCTCTAATTTCCGAATATTTGAATTACTTTCCCTCCATCACCTCTGATGCCAAATGCCTGCACCAGAAATCAAGCTTTCTTTCAGATAACAGTAAATATAGGCATTAGTCCAAGAAGGTTCTAGTGGAACCAGTGAAACTTTTCCCTAGACAAGGCATTAAACTCAGGACTAGAAATTATAAAAGCTGTAATCCAGCGGGGGGGGGGGGGGGGGGAAATCTCTGCATCAAAACTCTTTGACCCCCTACACAGACTACTGTTGTAGATTTCTATTCTTGAATTATTTACAAAACCCTGCATTCTTCTCCAACAAACATTTCACAAAGGTGTATCAAGCAGCAAATCCCATATGCACTACCTCAGGCCTTGTATAAGAAAAAAAAATCCTGGCAAGTAATAGAAGAAAGATTGGTAAGGATGTTCCATGGAATTCCAGCTCTTCAATCTACAAACGTGAAGAAAGCTGCTCACCAGAAGAACACAAGTTCATAAAGCACATACTTTTAGTTCTACAAAGCAAAAAAAACCATATCAGTGGGCAGAGTAGGGCAGCTCTTTCATTTACAGTCTCTTGAGAAAAGCATGTCATACTTGTAATCCCAAAAAGTAGTGCTAGAAAAATCAGTGTTACAATTGTGATGCTCTAGGTGCACATACACTTCAAACAGAATAAAAAAAGTAAACAGAATTGCTCAAAAATGGTAGCAATGTTAAACAAAACTTAAGAGCTGTACTGATGAATCACTCTTCTGACAAGAGGAGCAGAATATATCATCCTGAGTTTGCGGAAAACAATAAACCAAGTGTTGTCATAGTCTGAAATAGCATGATGTCCTAACATAAATTCTAAGGAATGATTCTGATGTCGGACATGTCCACTCATGTTGCTGATGACAACTAAAGCATAAATGAGTAAGTAAATAAAGGATATTATATCTTGGGCTACAAGCAACCACCATTAATCTCTAACGTATACTAAACCAGCAACAGGTGAAATGACTATGTGTGTTCAGGTTCGCTGAATTTTTGATCCAAAAGTTGCAAAGGCAAGACATTCTTGGCCAAAATATTGCAATATAACAAAAGAGAAAAGGTTTGTGGCTTTGAGTAAACAGAAGTGTTTTGTAAAACATGATACACATTAGTATTACGGTAATCATCTGTTGTTACGTAGCACAGCGTTATTACTATTAGAACGTGACTGTGACACAGCACTTCCTCCCCACGGCCTAAGAATACACTCTTATCAAGGTTCATGCAGAAGAGCAAGTCCTGCTTTCAATGTTTTCAATGAACAAAAACCACAAAAAAACCCCAACCCCACAACACGTGAAGAAAGCCCTCCTACTAAGCTAAAAACACCAAAGTCTGAAAACATTTCTTCCCCAGACAATGGGAAGTATCACACATCTACAACAAGTATTTATGCCAAATTCTTTCAGAGTGTGAAGTATAACTTTCTTTTGGTCAACCGTAGTCTAGTGAAGCTGGGGAGAAAGTTTCCTACTTTGAAAAGTTTTAACAATCTCGATGCCTGAAGGCGAGAAGAACCAAAACCTAACAGATTTTCCTGAATAGGTGTGCTGGTTTTGGCTTTTCTTCATAGCAGCTAGTGTGGGGCTATGGTTTGGATTTGTGGTGAACACAGCGTTGGTAACACAGGGATGTTTAGTCACTGCTGAGCAGTGCTTACACAGAGTAAAGGTCTGTTCTGCTCCTCACATGGCCCCACCAGCGAGTGGGCTGGGGGTGCACAAGCAGTTGGGAGGGGACACAGCCGGGACAGCTGAGCCCAACTGACCAAAGGGATCTTCCATACCGTATGATGTCACGCTCAGCAATAAAACTGGGGGGAAGGTTGGCAAGGGGGCCACTGCTTGGGGACTGGCTGGGCATCAGTCGGTTGGCGGTGAGCAACTGTTTTGATTTGCATCACTTGTCTTTCTTTGGGTTTTATTTCTGTTATTTTCCTTTTCATTACAATTTATTATCATTATGACTACTATTTTATGTTACTTCAATTATTAAACTGTTCTTATCTCACCCCATGCGTTTTCTCACTTTTACCCTTCTAATTCTCTTCCCCTGATTCCACTGGGGGGGAGGAGGGAGAGTGAGAGCGTGGCTGTGTGGTGCGTAGTTGCCAGCTGAGGTTAAACCATGAGAACAGGTCAATCAGACTTTCTCCATGTTGAATCTCTATCTCTATAAAAGGAAATTGCAACCTACACTTACACAGATGAAAAAAAGTGAATAAATTACTTCCACTATAAGTTTTCCAAATATTTTAACTATGTTTTATCTCCTTTTCAAACACACTAATGAACAACTAGGAGACACAAAAATATCATTATATGTATTACAATTCAGCCACTAAACCAGTATTATTCAAATCAGCATTTTCTTTATTTAACAACTCTGCCACTATCCCTATAAATGAGCCTGAATTTCTGTTTTCCAGTAAAGTAAGATATTGTGATTGCCGTTACATTCAAACACTGTGACAAGCAGAGCACTACAAATATTGAAAGAGACAGCCATAGAATGAGTCAAAAAACTAAACTGACATTCACATTGTATTCTCCATATTTCAAATATAATGGGGTTGATGCTATCATATTGATTGCTTTATTTTTTGCAACCCTGTTCTTGAGAGACTAGTAATCATGATGCATGAAGCAGGATGAACAGTTAGATTGCTCTCTAAAAGTTATGAGCGTGTCAACAACAATGGTTGCTCCTCTTAAACTGAATGATATCAAAGGAGAGGTTTTACTTTATGTGAGTTGGCTATTTTCATCTGAAAAAAGCAGCATTTTTGCCCCCCCCAAAACCATATGAACAATTATGCAAACAGCATAGAGGAAATTCATTGCAGACTTACTGCAGTACAGCTCCAAGTGCTGCCTCATCAGTTTTTCAAGTATTTAGCAGTAGGTCATCTGACAACAAACAGTCCTTCTCAATTTATTGATCCACATCAGTTCTCAAAACTTACCAGGTTTTCCCTTTCAATTCTTTGCTGCTCCTTTTGCCTGTTGAGGGCACTGTGGTACAATCTAGGAGGTACAGCTGACTTCTTCAATGTGGTGGTACTTCTTGGCTTTGCAGACTGTCTGGACAGTTCTTTTAGCAACCTCTGGTTCTCCTGATCAATCTGTCTTACTTCTTCATTTGTGAAAGAATAATTTTTCCTTGTTCCTTTAGATGGCTGATCTATGGTTAGGTTTTGTTCTTTTTTCTCCAACTGCAGGAAAGCTTTAAAATGACAAAAATACTCAAGATTAAAAACCAAAACCAAATACAAATATAAATACAAAACTAAACTCCCATCTGAATTTCAGATTTATGCATTTCTGAATTTTTCAGGGATGCTCAGTTGTCCTTGGTACATTGATTTTACATAAGTTTCACCACAAAAAAAATAAAGTCTCATTTTGGCTTTAGTTAAAACCCATCTGCTTCCTTCTCACTAGGAATCCCCTTCCTCCCCATTTATGACTGGTAATTCAGAGGAATTGAACAGATGCAGTGAACAACTGAGCAATACAAGGGAATCAGCAATATGCATGCAGACACTTTGTAAGCATTTATGTAGAACATATCTGTTATTTAGAAAGCAGAATATAAACCAGCCTCATGTGCACAGCCATTTCTTCTGCATGGGTGGTATTCCCAAATCTCCCCTTTGATCACCCCGATCTCTACCTTTACCAGAATGCTTGCCCAACTTCTACATTCACACAGTATGCTCAGACTTCCATCTCACGTATTTTTACTGTAGTTACTATGGTACCAGCAATCAGCATAGGCAATTATACACATATGCTAATAGGGCTACCGTTACACAGCACTAAAGCAACATTGAACATCATCATCATCGCAGTGGTACCATTTGCGGCACCAATGTAAGCATCTTAGAAGTTTTCCAAGCACAGCTTCAGGAAGCCAGGGCTAGAAATTAGAGAACAAAGAAACAAACCATAAATTAGTATTTAGATGTTTGCACATGGAAAGAGATGTAAACTTTGCTCCAAAGATATCTAAAATATCTGCCTCAGCTGAGAGGCAGAACAGAAATCATGTTTCAGACAGAAAACTGACACTGGGGAAGCATGACTCCGAGGCACAAAATGCACTTCCTGATGTGATTGTGTTGATCCTTTGCTCCTGAAGCGATCCTGCATCATGCTGGTGCAGGAATTGCAAAGGTAAAGATTAAAATTAAAATTAAATTTAATGGATGGAGAGAAATGGGTGAGCATACGGAACAGAAGAAAAATTACTTGGGCCTGGCAATTATAAACAGTAAAAAAAAGACAAATTAAAACAGGATGTGAGGTTTCAAGACAAAAGACCAAAGAACACACACTTAAAAATACAAAGCAAGACAGACTTGCACAATTGCAAGATAAGGTAACAACTGGAAAACTTCACTCTCAGTGAGAGCCAGCTATGTTTATTACAGTTCCACTGGAGCTTTGCTATTGACCTAATTCTAAGCCCTTGCTTTCTAAGGCTTTGCGGCAGATCTTCTGGCAACTGTTTTAAGAGCTTTGCTGTCGCGGTATTACCTCATCAATACATTGCATTATCTATGGTACAGGAATGGTGGTACCACATTAGATCAAACAGATCTTTGGAGCTGAGACACAGACGAGGAAGCCTTACACAAGCCATTCCCCACGCTCCTCCAATGTCACAATGCCTCCAGAAGATATCCCCTCACTCTTACCCCTAAAAGCCCCACATAAGAAAAACAAGCATCCAACACAGAAGCTTTGAGAAAACACGACAAAGAAACACAAAAAACCCACAAAAAAACATGCATGCAGTACTATTTCCTCAGCAAATACTTCAGCAATTTTTTTGGCAAGGGATGTCCGAGGCAGCCCTTAATAGCTTAAAAACCTCAAAGAATGATAAGGGAATTCTTACTTCAAAACAAAACAAAATCTTTCTTGCTGTATCTCAACTGAGTTTATTCCAGAACTGATGCAAGAAAGTGCTGCTACTGTCTTCCAGACATTTAGACATAGCATCCAGAATTCAAATTCCAAACAGTTCATGAATTTCAAAATCCCTCCGGAAATTAGTACCATCCGTATGCTAGCCAGTACAGCCAAGAACTGCCCCAGGCAGCTCTAACTGTCAGGTTGTCCACATTAGCAAATACTAGTTTAATTCATCAAGAGAAGATGCAAATCACGTCAAAAACAAGACAACACAAACCAGTGCAGATCAAGTGTGTCAATCGACAGCTTAATAAAGTATAAATGTCTTGAAAAGCATCTTTACAATTTAGTAAATTATTCTGAAGGGAAAACTAGTACAGCCATCACCACCATCTGAGGAGACAAACCTGAGATAAGACTCATCTGGATACACCTACAAGGGACAAAAAGAAATGCACAGAAAATAACTAGAGCCACACAATTCACACGGTAACATCAAGCTGCAGCATACTTCTCAGTAAAAAGAAATATGAAATATATCCTTATTGGAACATGCAAAACCAGCACTGCAGAATACAGTTGGAAGAAAGTAATTTGAAAAACCATCTGAAGAAAATATTTATTCTACATTACATAATTGATAATTGTATTACTACGAAGCTATGCAAGATAATTCATCTTTTGCCTTACACCCACAGCATCTCACAGGTTAAATAAGACTGCACATCATACGCAAGAGTGGAAATCAGGTTGTGGCAGAGAACAGTTCAACTGAAGTCCTGACCTAGCTTTGTGGCACCAATGCTACTGGTGATGCATTCTCTTACAAGAGACATTCAAGCTTCTGAATAACTGTCAGTGCAAATTCTGAACACCTCTTTCATTTCTGTGAAAGGTGTGAACTAGTCAAATTCTATTCAAAACAATGGCATTCTGAATGAGGATGTTTTTAATCAGAAATACAGGTTTCATGTCTTCAATGGTACACTATTGTTTTAATTCTTCATAAGGTAGCTGGCTATACTTTGATGGAGAGTGCATACTCTTACGACGCAGCTATGAACCATAACAATAAACAGATTAAAAATGCTTTGAGATAAATAAGCATCAAGGTAATTACTTATCTTTTGACTTGCTCATTTTTCTGAAAAACCCCTGTCACAGCTGTGATAAAACAAACAAAACCAGAGCAACTGCATGGAACAAACGCCTTTCCTTTTCCCCTCAATGCTGGCCAGTAAATGCTTTCAGACATACTGAGTCAAGCAGCCCTGCAGCGACTGCTATGCGCAGGGCTCAGCAAGCACAGCATTACTTGGTCACTCAGATCTCCTAGAGGGCACCGGTTTGCAACTTCTGCAGCGTTAACCACCTCCCGTATTTTATCAGCAGCTCTCAGGCACTTAGTGTGAATATATATCCATGCATATCTCCATGCATTGCTCTACTGGATACTACTTACACATGTGAGTAAAGCCTGATAAAATTTTACTGGCTAACTTTACTCTCACCTTCCAGCTTCTTCAGCCACATCCCCCCAACACACAGACTTGTTTATTCATCTTTTCTTTCTTCCTCCATTCCTTAGCCTCTCATAAGCCTTTTTCCTGTCAATGTACTTTCCTTCTACAGTGCCTCATCCACACCTTTTATCACCTCCCCACAAAGATAGCCCTTCCCATTTGCAGCAGGCAGAAAAGAAAAGACACTCCAGCCCACCTTCTTCAGTATGCTGCCCATTCTTAGCTTGATTATTTTTTACAATTACTTGGTGTAGAAGATGACCTTACTACTGCCAACAGCTTTCTGACAACTCTTCAGGTCAAGGGCTTGCTAACGGTGGTAATATCAAATTTATCACAACTCAAGAAACAAATAAATAAAGTGATCAATTCTTAAGACCACCATGAAGGTTCTGCTGTGAAGTTATTTAGTGAAGCCTGAGCAGAACACTGCCAAAATCCAGTAACTAATCTCTTGATACCTTGCTGAACGACAGAAGACTCCTTAATTTTGCACCAAAAGTTCAGACCCAATACAACACATGCAGCAGCAAGTTTTCTTCAACAGGATGGGTGAAAAGATCAACCTAAAACTCCAGTTCCTCATTCGTTTCTTCAGTTCCTCAACTTTTTTTATAGTTAGCCTTCTGTATGACCTAAGGAAGAACCACATTTGAAATTTCACATGTAGCTCTTTGCAGCAACGGTGCTGCAATATACCAAGGCACTGGATCAGACAACGCATTAAAAATAGTTGTTTTGTTGTTTTTCAAGCTGATAAGTTCATAAATTAGAGTTGTGTTTTGCTTAGTTAAGATCTCTGTTAAGGAAGAATTTATGCTGCAAACGCCACTTTGAACCATAACTGACTGAAGCCTATCCATAGATTACCTTTTCTAAATCACAGCATATGAAACACTGATCTCCTTAAGAACTGTGCAACAGGAGAGTTTAAAAGTTTAGTAGAAAAAAGACAAGCAACAGAATGCATACTGTGTCACTTACTGAAAGAAGATCACTAACACTACAGGCTAAGTACTTGTTCTTAACAAAAGCAGCAGAAGGCAGGGAACATCCATGGAATCACCACTCCAATAAACCGCAGTAGCAATCCAATGAAGCAGGGAGCAAAAGGTTCTGCAGGTCTTCCTGCAGCAGGAGTGACATTATTTCCACAGTCCAGAATTAGGCTTCTGACTCTAGAACTTCAAATCAGCAGTAATAGTTTCCTCTACTTCTAAAGCTATGTAGCTGAAACAACTGTCCAACCTCCACTCTGCAAAACACCACTTACACAGCATCATATCCCTATCCGCTGCACACTTACTATGACAGAAAATTATGTCATCCAATGCATGTCCAATATGCATTGAAGATGCTTCAACATTCACTGGCACCAACATTGCTTTCACGGCAAAGGCACTAGGTGCCTAAGCGAGGTCAGCACAAGCCTACAAAACCAGAGACAATTCACCATCAATAAACAAAATAGAATCAAGATCCCACGTAAGAGGAAAATGCATTTATTCTAAAAGCTAGTAAATATTTCAGGTACAGTTAGTGTTCCATAACACAAATATCTGAGTTTCAAAGTTATTTCAATGATCTATTCAACAAGGCACTCACGCTACTCTTCAATCGCAAAGCGCAAGTGTTTGAATGGTTTATCTGACTCTTTTTGCAGTGGCAAATGACAGCACGAGGCAACACTACAGTTCATGATTTCAGGTTCTAAAGAGTCCGTAAGTCTTGGAACAATTTGTAAGTCTTGGAACAACTGAATATGATTTACCCGTAGCTTCATACTCTATCAGTGGGTAATAAGTAATTTAACTGAATCCCTACTTATCACTTCATTGTCAGCCAGACCCCAAATCAATAATTTGGGGTAGGGGGATAAACAAGCAGCAGCATTAGCATAAAGACTTGCACAGTGTGCAGTTCTACTCCTCATTTACTGGTAAGCAGTAAAAGAAAATTCTCTGGTATTCACAGGATTTCTATGAAAGCTGGTTTCCATGGAGAGACACCTGACTTTCTTTTAAGCAATAAACAAGCTGTTTATTGCTTTCAGTTGGTAAGCACTGCAATGACCTTGCAGAGTGAGAAAGCTCAAACCTTATATAAAATACAAATTATAATTAGCAAGTTGACTACATTAGGACAGGATGATACAACTGTCCTAATGGCATTAAGGCTAAAATTAAAATCATGCATGATTCACTGTATACGCTGCAATTCCGGTAGATGGAAATGCATTAAATTGTTTCAGTGCTTACACTTTTGAGTTTGCCTAGTGCTTTGTTTTATATTGGCCCACTACCACATCTGTAACACAACTGAAAAATACAGAAGGATTAAATCACCTTTCTTCGTGTCTAATAGTTTCAATCTAAGACCCGCCTGGACAAGGTCCTGTGCAGCCTGCTGTAGGTGACCCTGCTTCGGAATGGGGGTTGGACTAGATGACCCACAGAGGTGGTCCCTTCCAACCCCAACCGTTCTGTGATTCTGTAACCAAATATTTCCTAGAATATCCATTACTTCATGTCACAGAAGTCTTTAAAAAAGATTTTGGAGAATTTATTCTTAGTTATTTCTTGATGTCATGAGAAACACAACAGATACTTTACAGATGCAGAATCTTTTTCCCACAAATTATGCTTTTCCTGTGGATATTGGGCAAGTCTGGATCTTTTCATATTCTTAAAAATTTTTTCAAACTCTTAAGTATAAGAATAAACTGATAATTGCTCTTCTACCTCAACACAAGTTACTATCTGCAAAAACAATTCATATGTATACACATTTCACATACAATTAGCTCAAACTATGAACATACAAACTAGACAAAATTTAGTGAAAAAGCTATACATGTTCAGTTCAACTGTATTTGGGTGTTTATCATCTATTTAAGAGTCTACTTTAAATTTAGATATTAACAGTTATTCTACAAATACACCAGTTCAGCATGAATGAGCATACAGATAACACATTCCTAAGAAGAGAAAATGTCAGTTATAAAAAGCTTATTCTATTTCCTGAGTGACAAATTATAGCCAAAAAAAAAAAAAGTTAAAGCAATTGCTATATGTTCAGTTGAAGCCGCTATTTTGTTTTCCACAATACCTTTTATTCAGAAAAACAGAGCTTTTACTTTCATAATAATGATATTTATATTACACTGCTTATCACCAAGTGAGCTCTGACTATTTTACAATAGAACATCCAAGGCACAGAAGAGGCAAAAAGATTTATCAGAGAGCATATAGGTCAGTGAGAGCTTGAAGGATAGAATTCAGGTCTTCAGCCTGTGGCCCATTGTCCTAATTACCCCAGTACACCATCTCCTCAAGTTAATAACAGCTAATACCATGGATTTACAGACTAATTCTCACAGACACTTCTGTAAAATAAGCAGCTATCAACCCCATTTTCCAGAGAAGAAAACACAAAGTGCTAAATTCTTTAGCACTCTACATACCTTGTGCAATCCCATTACTACTGTATTGATACCCAACATAAATTCAGACAATGAGATACACAGCATTTTTAGCACACAATTCTGTATTTTGAACTACAGAAATCAAGAGACTTGTCTAAAGACAGAGAGCAAGTCTGTAGTATAATGGGATGGAAATGGATGAGTGCTTCATTCACACTCCTATGCTTAACTCACCTCTGTATCTGCAGAACCTCAATTCCTTAAAACTACATGGGACATTGGATCAAGACACAGCATCAAGCAAAACAGCATCAGAAAATTTTTCAATTTTTTATTCCCAGCTTTCTAACAAGGACCCTTATGAAAGCACTTTCAAAACCAACTTATGACAACCTATTTCTTTGCATTGGCATATTTAATTCTCTTTTCATGTTCAGATTACTCCAGAGTACAGCAGAGGAGATAACACTGACATTTATTATTACGGGTTTTGAATATTGCTCTAAGTTAGTTATTATTCTAATTTTCCAAAAGATCTTCAAGCAAAGGGGTAACAGCATTGACTCACAAAAGAATTACATACAGAAATCTATACAACCGTGAAAGAACTGTATTTCCACCTGAAAAATCATAATCACACCTACACTTTTTTCCGTGGAGGTGACAGAAAAGAGAGAAGTAAAGAGTGAGGAGAGGTCTGCAAAATATAAACCCTACAAACCTTGAGTAACTGAAATTGTGAGTACCTGTGTTTTTGGCCATACCGATATCTGAACTCCTAACTAGAGTGGCTGTCTAACTCTACAGTGCTACATCAGTTCTTACAGTCATACGCCATAATGACAATAGTCAGCGACCTGACATCAGTCTTAGCATTGTAACAGAATGATGTAAGCCGCCTAAACAGCGACTTCTATGTCTGTAAAAATGCATTTATATACATTTTTAATAACCACACCACCCAAACAGCAAGTGATTTTCATGAACAGAAGTGAAAAATACTACCAAGAACAATTAAACAACTCAGCATTTCACGGCTACCGAAACAGTATCACAGATAAACCCAATAATTTTTAAGTATAATGCAGGGATAATGAAGAAGTAATCACTAAGACCAGTAACTTCAACAACGTGGCCCAGGTGGCCCTAGACTGAAACATGACCCAGGCTGGTTTTAATACTCCAGGCTCTGCAGCCACAGGGCTTCAGGAGCAGGGCAGGCTCTGCCTGTCAGGGAGGGTGCTGCAGAGAGGTGCTCCCTGCACCTGAACTCCAAGCCACTCTGAACTGAGCACCAAACCCTGCCACCAGACTGATTTGGAAACAAACAGCAGAGATCAACCCAAAAATTTCTGAGTGTAGCCATCCATCCTGCACCGCCTCTGCTTTCACTATGGCCTGCAGCTTCTAGTGACACTGCTCCCACTGCAAACTGCGGCCTGCTTACAACTGAAACAGCGTGAGTGTGCGCCTCATACCTTAACGTGGTACCTTACAGACACCTGGGCTCCACAATTTCTTCACCACGTATTTCATCTGTCCTCCTTCATGCTGCATCTGCTCTGAAGAGTACTCTACTGTTCACATGCCTCTCCCTCATCAGCGTGCACAAAAAGCCATGCCAATACAGCCATACAACCTGCAGGTTCTGAAATCTGCACATTTTATTGTACTTCCTTCCCTTTGAAACAGGGCTCAGTGCCTGTCTAATAAATGCCAATGCAAGGACACGTTCACATGCTTTACTTGTCTTTGGCAACATGCAGAACCTGCTTCTCTCCAGCTTTCAAGCTTGATCTTCACTTTGCCCCAGCTATTATTACCAAGTAGATTTCTGCTATTTTGAATAAAACTAGCTCAGTTATTTTCCAACAGAGGCTGCATAACAAGTAGCAGTACCTGGTAATGCTCACTTCAGTAACGGCATACATAAAATGTCAACTTTCAGGTGTAGTAACCCAGTGTTATCACATACCTTTATCAATCTCTTGTTCAGAGTTCTTGTCACTACGGAATATTTACAAAAATCAGTGACAAAGCTGCACAGCAATACCCACCCAAAAAGCATTCAAAGCACAATATACAGCATGGAGACTGTAAGATTTCCAACTAAAATTACGTTATTTGTGAGATTTTAAATTACTCAGAATAGCATAACTTAAAAGTTGGCTTCTCTCAAGAACAGGCATAGCTTCAGGAGATGCAAGGATACAATAAATTTTTTATCTAAATATGATTCTTTTAAAATGCTTATGAGTATTTTGCAGTATGAGCACAAATAGGTATCAAGGGCATATAATATAGAGGAAAAACTACTTCAGCTATTTTTTAATTTAAATGCAACATTTTTTCTAAATGCTTCAAATGAATTCTATTTTAAGATACACAAACTCCTCACTGCTTAATAACCAGACTCTTGTTCTAGCCCAAAACTTGTTCTTTGAACACCATGCACTTTTAACAGATGTCTTCTCTTTCTTTGTTCTTGTGATTCTTTTTTAATATAAGAGATTCTAGTCCTCCCAAATGTTCACATTACCAATGTGTAAAATTGTACAAAATTAATTACTGCATGCCCCCCAGAAACAACACAGTAGCAGATCATACTGAAATTCTGCAAGTTTCTGGGGACCTTGGGAAATTAAACTCACATTCACTGCTGTAAATGCTAAGACCCAGCTATATTACAAGCATATTTGATAAAAAATTTAAACAAAACGCTTCATCAGCATAGATTACTGGAAGAATATTATACTTTAAAGCCAAATTTTAGACTTTCTGATGATCATTTAAATACTCTTTCATGCACTCAGGCCTGGGCTCATACTGTTCTCCCTTGAAGCAATGTTCATGCCTACGCAGTTCTGATGAACTTTTCATGCAGACGGGGAGGGGGGGAATTATTTGCACTTTTTTCTTTTAAATGAGTACGGAAAAACCTGGAAGCAGTAACTTAGAATAAGATTAGCTCCTGTTTTCCCAGACTAGTTACTTTCCACCGTTAATAATCCTGCCCTATTTACGTTTCAGAATACCCAAAATAATTAAGCTGTGTTGAGCTTGCCAATTTAGAGAGGCATTTGAGAGTAATATGCATGTTAATCAGGACCATTAGCTGCTAGACTATATGAATTCTACTTCTCATTACTCAATTTTTA
The DNA here is from genome assembly GCF_030867145.1 of Opisthocomus hoazin. Lineage (NCBI taxonomy): Eukaryota > Metazoa > Chordata > Aves > Opisthocomiformes > Opisthocomidae > Opisthocomus > Opisthocomus hoazin. The sequence goes on from NC_134418.1 coordinate 78,788,506, forward strand.
TTATTGTTATTTAGAAAGGGTTTTCAGTTTTGGGAAAAAAACCCTCTCTCCACCCCTCCAAACAGAGATTAATCTCTGAGAATACTTATTCTGAGCTATAATACCCATTCGTTTTAGGGATGAGATGACACCTTCCATATTCACCAGTTATTAAACAGCTTCTTGCTATCAGGGAACCAATAAAGATGCAGCACATCATAATTTCAATTGCCTAGCAACAACTCTTCTAACACGTTCTGACAAGTGGTTGGAGCCTTTTCTAGTATGAAAGAGTTACTGGAGCACAAGGACTGTCAGAGATGAGAATCAACTCTTCTTAATGGCTACGTCTGCTTTTCTTACCATCAGAAGAATTTCCATACAAGTAAAATCCTCATTTCTACTTGTAGGAAATTTAAATGATGCATACAATGTATTCTGAATCCTTCCCCACTATAGGCTCAGTCCATCAAGGTGCAAAGTGAAGAAAGACAACACATGCAGCTTTAGTCACGCCAGACCTACCACAATACAGCAAACTTGAGTTGACATATACCAGACTTAAGACTGTAAGAAGATTTCCTCACCTGAGATCAACAGATTTCTTGAGCCAAGCCTCTTTTACTCTATAGATTTTACTAGTGAAAACTCTGGGCTATGAAAACAAGCGTTAAAGCACTGTGTAGACCTTAAAATACATACATATGCTCATCCAGTGCATTCTCACCCCATGAAATGAAGGTTAGCAATGAATGTAGTGAAAGAGACACCAAGTTCTCTGTCTCAAACTTCATTATCGGGGATTTATTAAATCTATTGGCAAAAGCAACCACTCAAATTTTATTAAAGATTATATGTTATTTTTCTCTTTAAAATACCTTTTCTCAACTTCATGGTATTTCACAAGGTAGACACTTAGTTCAGAAAAAGAATTTCAAATAATTCTGTTTCATTATCAAAAAGGTACCAGAAGTTTAGATATATGAATACTATTTATCATGCAGTATATTTTGGACAGCCTTTCCATTCTGAAGGTCAATAACCCAGCATTTTATCAGCAAGGCTGGTGTTTTAATTTAGATAGTAAATTGTGGCATAGTCCACTAAACTCTGATTTCTCAAAATGCATGTGCAGTTTTATTATTCAGTTTGTTAATACATCAAATCTTATTTAGAGAGTCACTCTGTTTGTATGTCTCGTAGGTATATGCATACGAACACATGCTCGTACACCTGCTGCTTCTTTTCACTGTACAATCAGTACTATTTACATACACCATAATTCAAAGAATTAGATGAACACAGCTTAATTACAAACCAGTTTTAAAAATACACGTGGCACATTAAAACCTTATTCTCTTCTGCTAAACTCAACTTTTCTCAACAATGTACAGAGGTCATACTTTGTAAAAAGAAAATTTAAAAGTCACCTTTCAAAAGCTGATTCAGGTCCACGGCATCATGCAAGACTTTTTGACTATATCTGCGATCAAACTCGGAATCTAATGAAAAAAATACACATATAAGATTGGATTTCCCAGCCCCACAGGTTTTACAAATTTTGTGTTGTACTTAAATTCTTCAAAATTACCATATAATTCTTGGTTCACGTTTCCCTGTCTTTTTATTTTTAGTTTCTTATCATTTGATGCTGCAAGTTCAAAAGACTGGATAGGACTGATGTCTGGAGTTGACAGAGGTGTTACATCAGTCACTGTGTCTTCAGACTCCTCCAGGTAGTCACCAAGCTTTGGTTTTCCTTCTGCTAATTTCATTGCTGACTTGAATCTTTGTTTTGGAGACAGAAGAGTGCTCCTACACGCATTCCTCTTTGAGGGAGAATGAGATGAATCTGATAAACAGCTATCGGAATCTGTATCAGAACAATCTGTATCTGAGCTTGAGGATGAGGACGTGGAGGAAGAGGAGGAGGAGGAAGAGGAGGAGGAACTGATATTGGTATATTTTTTGCTAGCCTTTTTTATGTTGTTTGACTGCTTAGCTGACTTTGGTCTAACCTTCTGGTTTTCGCCATCATCACTACTATCTTCTTCATCTGTATAATAATCTTCTTCACCTTCTTTAACTATTTTGGGGATTCCAGCAGGAACATTCTCCTGTGTTCCCTTACTTACTACAGACGTCACTCCAGATGTACCTGCATTCTCTGCAGCTGGAGAAAGTGATAAAGATGAAGCATCTCCAGGACGAGCTGTGCTGTTTTCTAGGGACTGATCCTTCTGCAAATCCTTCTGCTTTTCTTCACTTTCCTCCTCACAACACTTTGCATCCTTTGAATTAGAAATCAAATCAGGGTCTGCAAGAGCTGCATTTGTACTTCCTTTCTCTATACATTCATCATTTTCTTCAGCTTTATTTTTCTCTTCCTCAAAATCACTGTCAAAGAAAGCATGATCCACTTCACCACCTGACACATCTTCAAACTGTTCCATACTGAAATATGAAGTGTCACCTGCAACCATCAGAAAACATTTCCAAAGGTTAGCATGAAAACAGATCCAAGTACACTTTTAGTATAATAGTTGTGCTCTTTTAGCTCTAGTTATTTATAATTCTGCAGTTAATTATGTTATGTTGCTAGGGTCAACTCCATAGCAAGTTCTATAAAGAAATTTTTTGCCACCTTATTGTACACAGCTTCTATGTTAGACCGAAAGGCTTTACTTTAAGCCAACAAAAACCATCACGATTTCAAAACTTTTACTCCTAAGGAAATTAGTCAAACAGTGTTAGCAGCTAGAGAGTCTTAACTATTACAAACAAGCAATTTAAGTGTCTTACTTTGTCCCTTTAAGCTAGAGTCTCTAATGAGCAATCATTAGTTTGGGTGTTATACTGAAAACCTTGTTTGTATGTGGTGGCCATCATCTGGGCTGACACAGCCATTCAAACTGCAGACTTCCAGCACTTAAAGAAGGAGCAATTCCAATTTACATCAAAAGATCCATAGCTCCATAGGTTAAATTGTAATAGATGTGGGGTGTATCACTCTTAATGTTTCAGTTTGGATCAGGAGCCTGCTTTTCTTGACAGTCCTCTGCAACTCACACTGCATAGCACAGCTAGCAAACCCGATTCTTTCAGATGAAACTAACCTTTACAGTGTGCTCCAGGCACAAAACTAGTGCACTTAAACCAGCTGCAGTCACCATTCAGTCCATGGGACCAGATTATGGCTAGGCCAAAGGAAAAACTCCAAATACGTATAGTGTGGATATCAGGTCCTCAGTGCTAACCGTTGTGCTCTACAAACCTGCTCCTATTGTGTCACAGTTTTTGCAGAAATATATGGTGTTAGATCCTACGCATGTAGCATGGGGGATATGAAAGTTTCCACTCCTTAGCAGGATGTACACAGAATTAAAATGAAAAAACCCCAAACACCTCACAACCAAACAAAATTAGCCAGTATCAGAGACTACTGTTCCCATCTAGCCAGCAGTACTTTTCTCCTACTATTTACAAGATTTTATAGACATTTTGTAAGCTGCAATCAAGAAATACGTAACATTCTTTAGAGCCAAGGAAGCAACTCTACAGGCAGAAGAATTGGAGTGTTTTACAAAATGGATGGTCTCCCTTAACCACATACAGTTTGTTGCCATGGCAAACAAAGGTAAAAAAGGAATTCCTAAGCTTGCTTTGAAACAGCAAGACTATTCCCAAGAAAGCTTCTAGCTAAAATTACTTCAAAATATGGAATTTTTAAAAGTCTGTCACTCAGTTATCTTGCTGCTTGTCAAATACTACTCGATTTTAGAGGAATTTGAAACACACACCCCCAATACAAAAAGCACAACATAAACCTTAAAAGGAGAAGGCATGGAATCTCATGCGGTTTTAAGATTCACAAAGTCAAAGAACTGAAAAGACTCTTAATAAGGTTAGATTAGTATGAAGCTGAAAACACTATTAAACAATAGAACCATAGGACAGTTTGGGTTGGAAGGGACCTTATAGATCATCTAGTTCCAACCCCCCTGCCATGGGCAGCGACACCTTCCACTAGACCAGGCCACTCAAAGCCTCATCCAACCTGGCCTTGAACACGTCCAGCGAGGGGGCAGCCACAGCTTTTCTGGGCAACCTGTTCCAGTGCCTCCCCACCCTCATAGTAAAGAATTTATTCCTTATATCTAATTGAAATCTACCCTCTTTTAGTTTAAAGCCATTACCCCTTGTCCTATGGCTACATGCCCTTGTAAAAAGTCCCTCTCTGGCTTTCTTGTAGGCCCCTTCAGGTACTGGAAGGCTGCAATAAGGTCTCCCCGCAACCTTTGCTTCTCCAGGCTGAACAGCCCCAACTCTCTCAGCCTTCAACTTTGGTACCACGAATAGAAACTCTTTAAAGCAGCTAGCTCCTCCAAGAGCAACAGAACAAAGCAGTAAAACACCTGGTGTTTTGGTTTCGGCTGCCGCCGGCAACAAAAGCGCCACGCGGCCGCCCCTCCCCCCGCCGCGGTGCGGAGGAGAATGGAAAGAAACAGGCAGAAACTGGTGGGCCGGGATAAGGGCAGTTTAACAGAACAGCAAACAGAGGGAACAGTAACAACAACGATACAGATAAGGGGAATACATAGAACAGAGAGCACGACCCCACAGACCCTCTCTCCCTGACAGTACCGGCGCCGCACGCTGCCGAGCCACCAGTGCGTCCCCGTCTCGCCGCCCCTCCCCGGAACCCAGCATGACGTCACAGGGTATGGAACTCCGGGCTCTGTTTGGCCAGGTGGGGTCAGCCCCCACCCCCCGGCTGTGCCCCTTCCTGGAGTCCGGTGAAAATTAACCCTGTCCTGGCCGAACCCAGGACACCTGCGAACTCTTAATTTGAAATGCTACATGGAATTCGGAAATTTTTCATATTCATGTCACTTCTTGTGACCGCTGGCTTCAGGCAGCTTGCATAGTCTGCAATGCCTAACTGTCATGTGAATTCCTGGAGGTTTTCCTAGAGCAGCCACCTAAAAGGATAATGCATTTTAATATATCAAAACATGCACAACAGAAAAAAAAAAAATCAGAAGAGAGTAACACATTATTTTCTACCTCACGTAACCTAAACCAGAAGGGAACCAAGCAGAATTCTTCTGCATTACCTGTAAACTACAGATCACGAGTTATTTATTTAGCAAGTACAACTTGGGCAAAGTCAATTCCATGAAGAAAATAAATACAGGAAGCACAGTGCTAAAGTTAAAGCAAAAACCTTTCTTCATCATGCAAGGCACTAGCATCTGACCAGTTTGTAGCTTCAGATAGATTATAACTGATTGGCAAAAGTCTGCTCACTCTGCATGACTTAGGAATAGCTTACCTGCCAGTCAGCTGTCTTCCATGAAGACTGAGCCATAACGGATTCATAGATGGCAACCACTGTTACCAGAAGAAATGCAGTTGCAACACCAGTCATTTCACTGCCAAATGCTCCTTTCACTTCTCTGGCACAACCCCCTAAGGACTTTAGCCTTCATCTTAATACAAAACAAACACGTTGTGCTGGTCAGTTTCTCTCACTGACACTCTAAGTCATTCACAAACTAAACATTCGCTAATTTGTAGTCTCCACTAAAAACAAACAAGGAAATAGATGAAGAGTACTTTTTGTTCCTATTCTCTTCATGCATCTAGAATGTCTTTAAGGGAGCTGAAATTTGCCAAGAAGCAGCAATACAGAAGAAGTAATTTTGCTGATAAACCATGCCTAAATTAATAAACTGGCTGTGCGTGCACACACACATTCACTTCCCCTTCTATACAGGGCAGAGCATAATTTTGTTTCTGTGAGAAGAACAGAGTTCTGCTACATTATCAACTGTTAAAATACAGAATCAACAAATTATATTCTGAAATCTCAATAAAACTGTCATTAGAGTCAAATAGTTACCATTAACTTCTAATTCTACTGACCACTGTATTGATTTACAAAAAATACATGCTTTCTGTGGCCTTCTGCCATGAAATCCTCTAACACAAATATGATCAACTCAAATGAGCAGGTTGACCATTAATTATTTGTCAGATCTTTTTTACTGTAACATATCCTCTCCCTATGTAATCCTTTACCTCTCTCCTCCTATTTCTTCTAACACCCACCTATTAGTCTTCGTCCCTTCCTCACCGCAGTTCCTCCTAGTTTATACCACTTTTTAATCCCTTCACCCGTAAACACCAAGCTTCACCCACTTAAGGTCAGAAAGCAGTGGCCAAGCAGCCAAGCAGAACATGCAGTCTGGCTTCTCCTCAAGAGGCTGGTGCACTGAGCACCTGGCTACTTATTGAGACCGCATCCATGTCCTCGCCAGCCAGCCACTGGAAGAGCAGAGACCACTCAGCTCCTGCACAGGCCAACCACCGCCTGCTGCTGCACTGACAACGGACAAGCGGCATTTGACATCATCCTCCATGCTGAACAAAGATCAAGACTTTATTCATGCTAAGCGTATCAAGTGTTTTTCCCCTGCCAACTGCAAACAACTACATCACCACCTGAAATATTTTTGCAGGTCACGCCTAAGGGCAAGCCTTTATGCGTGGCTGGAACATAAAGTATCTTGCACAAAGGGAGGGTAGTACATAAAAAGCGATGCAGTGGGGATACAGATTTAGACCTGGTTTTGTGTTTGAACATACACTGCCTTTTGATAACATTTTTTGAACGTTACAAACTAACACTTACTGAGTACATTAAGTACCTAGTGAAAGATTCAAGGCGTTTTACCCTTGGTTAAACCTTAAAGTTATCCAATCAAATCTTTCACTTTTTTGAATGCAGACCATCTGAAATGCATGCAGAGACTGCAGATATAAATCACAGGAAAAAACCCTCAACATTAAAGTACAAGCAGGGATCAACTTTCTTTTCTTGTAAGCATTCTACTTTCATAATCGAGGAAGAGGATGGTTCATATAGAGAGGAAAGGCCTTTTTTTTCCCCTATCTAGTAACATACAAATTCCTAGCATGCAGAACACCACACTGAATTTGTATGCTGTACATCCTCTGAAGGCCCCAAGTGCTTTCAGGACATCTTAAGATTCTAGTATTTAATAAAAGTGGAAAACAAGCCCCTTAAGCATGCTGTGGGCTGAATCAGAAATTCCTGACGTTACTGCGTGCATACTCTGCATTACCACAAAGGCCATAACACAGCACAGCTATAGTACACTCAAGATGAGTCAATAACAAGTTTCCCACAACAAAAAGGAACAGACATCATCTTATGTATTAAGAAACATCTATCTAAAGTATCAGAAGCAATAATAATGTTGTATTCAGCTCCAGTAAGGCACCTTCTGGTTTAGTGTTATTAATTTTACTTTGTAAGTATAATTGATACTGACAGAAGTAACCAAGCAGGCAACCTCTCCCAGCCTGCACAATTCATGCTCCCACAGATATCACCTCTCTGTTCAGCTGGAAATTTCTACCTCTTCAGAACAGGGATCCACCCTCCTCATCTCAGAGAGGACAAACAAGTGTCTTCAGACATGGGGCTGGAAGGTTAAAGTGTTTTAATTAAAAGATTTATACTATCAACATCAGATGTTCTTCAGGACATTCCAAGATCCTCTGACTCTATTTACTCACTGTTGCCCCTCTGTCAGGGATCCTGCCCCCTTAAACCTGCTGACTGCCAAACACTGCTTTGTATGGTGAACTTGGGAGAGGAGGAAAATGCTGAACACCTGACTAACATTTTCAAAAATAACAATCATTAAACAGGTTACCATGTAAAAACACACTAGTTCAAACCCCATCCCCCTCTTTCTCCCTCCCTTCCTCATTTTTGGCTAAAGCTTAAAAAAAGAAAAACAAAAGACAAATTTGAAAGTGAGGAGAGCAATAAAAATTTTAAGAAAATTAGGAAAGCCCAACTTCTGAGGGTTTGTTTTGTTTAAAAAAGGGGAAACACAGGGAAACATAAGTCTTAAAACCTGTAAAACAGACTAAACCAAAACTTACTTTGTTGTCAGATACAATCAACCATGGTAAAGATCAACCAGTGCAGCTGCTTCCAGCCATGTGACAAATCACACATACCCAGCCCTACCTACCTCCTCTTTAATTACAGCTTTCCTTTTCGCTACTAAGAAACAACAAAGCATGCAAAGGGGGAAAAATACCTCTCTGGAAACCGTTTCCCTTGAGGGAAACCCCTAATGTATGAAACAACCAGGCAGTTTGGCATACACTCTGATTTTCCAAGCTCAGTGCACAAGACGTGCCATAGCTGTTCTGCACACCATATGCTCTCCAAACTAGAGTACCTGTTTCCCCAGTCCAAGCCACGATGGGTTCATAATCAAGCACAACGCCCCAACCTCAGCTCAGCATGAACTCCCAACGCTAGAAATCTACCCCAGCTCTGCTCCTCCACACAGTTACACATCCTGCACTCGACCTGTTCCTGCACCCTGAGATGGAAGGGCTGGTTGAGGCATAGGCAAGTTACTCTGCAAAACACCACAAAGCAGACAGGAGCTGGAATTAGAATCATAGAAAACAATTAGGTTGGATCATCTGGACATTACCCAGTCCAGTCCACTGCTTAAAGCAGGATCAGCTTCAGAGCTGGATCTAGTTTTGCTCAGGGCTTTGTCCAACCAAATTTTCAACAACTCCCTCACTGAGACTTTTTTTTTCCTTTAATCAGAATTTCCCATGTCACGTCTGGCAACTAGTAGCTTCTATCCTTTCATGCTGCACCTCCAAGAAAAATCCAGCTCCAGTTACAGGTAACCACATCGCTGCCTATCTACCAGCTAGGCATAGCTATGTGGGGCTGAACCCCTTTGCTCGGATTACAACCTACATATAAGCATTTACTGGTGATTCATAACAAACTTGTTGTTGGCTTATGAGACAGCATGAGACCTGTGCCTGAACTCAGTAACGTGAACAGGCCATGGAACCACCATTTGTCCCTCAGATCAGATCTGACAGGACACAGTTCAAGCTCAGATGAGAACTACCATTATTTCCAGTGCATCTGAAACCGTTTGTCCAGCTGATTCTCAGCTAGCTCTCTAATGCCCTTCACTGTCTTTTTCTCTCTCCCAGCCAGAGAAGAGAAGGAAGAAATTTTTTACAGTGAGGGTGGTGAAACACTGGCACAGGTTCCCCAGAGAGGTGGTCAATGCCCCACCCCTGGAAACATTCCAGGCCAGGCTGGACGGGGCTCTGAGCAACCTGACCCAGTTGAAGCATTGTCCCTGCTCACTGCAGGGGGGGTGGGCTAGATGACCTCTAAAGGTCCCTTCCAACCCAAACTATTCTATGATTCTGTGGTAAGAGGAAGGAGGCAAGACCTGCTACCTCAAATCTAGGGGGTCAATATCACAGAGTCACAGAATGTTCGGGGTTGGAAGGGACCTCTGTGGATCATCTAGTCCAACCCCCCTGCCGAAGCAGGGTCACCTAGAGCAGGCAATATATATATATATATATATATCTCCAGCTGTTGTTGCCCTTTTTCCTATTTTTTTTCTTGATTTTGTTTGCTTGGGTTTTTTTTCAGTTTGTGTTTTTTCCCCTGGTTCTCTCTGCTGGACAGAGATTTTTCCTTGGATGCTATAAGATACAGTTTAGTAACTCCCAAACCTATGACAGGTTAGTCCTTAGAACAGCAGTTCTGTCTCCAAACATAGGTAGGCCCACTAGACGTGCTCCAAATTACTTTGAAGTTCTTTCAGGATTCCAACAGAAAACCCTGAGTCTCCTGGCTCAAGGAGGTTCAACGATTCAGCTCAGCAAATGGGCACTAGAAAGTCCTGGAACAGAGTCAATTACCATCATCTGTTAGAGCAAATGAAAGCACATGACCAGAGAGCCCTGGATGACTGCAGGGCAAAGACCTTCAAGTTAAGGTAAGTTAAGGTACAGGGGGGGGGGAGAGTACTTCCTCTCGAGCCAGAAATAAGCCACTCCGCTGCTACGAAAAGCTGAAAATAGATTATGCTGAGGAATGTGGATCTGTAGCTCCAGGACTTCACTCATACACACACACTAAATATTTGTTCTTAGCACAGGTTATCTCGTGGTCTCATGAGCAGAAAGGCTGGGTCAGAGACTACCGAGGTTAAATGATGGTAGTGATGATGCCCATCAGGCCTGTTCAAACAGGCCACAGCTACCAGCTCACTGCTGAGAATCCGAAGAAAACCACCAGCAAACCCTACAAACCCAGAGAGAACAGAAGCAGCTTACAATCAAAATAAAAAATAAAGACAAAGAATCATACATTGTTTGATAAAAAGATCAGCAGCTTCTGAAAGGATGCCCTTCATAAGGTCCTTCATCTCTACAAGGAGAAGTGATGCCACCCATATCAAAGTTGCATGGGCCTACTGCCATGCCCTGTTCCCCACTGCCTGGAAGAGACCCACCTCCAGCTGTCTCAGGGACCGCAAGGCAGCAAGATGCCAGGGGGAAACTGGTCATTGGCACTAACCCGTCCCAAAAGCCATCCATTGCCACTGTTCCTGTAACAGATAGATGTTTAACAGTTCCTGGAAGCAAAGTTATTTGTATACAGGTACAAAAATCCCAGGAAAGGACAGACTCTACTACCAGCTATTGAGGGTGAACAGCAAGGTAAAAGGAAACTGAGTTTTCTCACTCCTGCTATACTGGTCCATATCCATGAAGAATATTTCTGCTTGATACCAAGATACAAATACTGGGGCAACTTGCATCCAACCAGGCTATCCACAACTGAAGGTGGTGAACCTGGCACTGTAGTCCACGATGGCATGCGAGAAAAAGGAACACAATTACTCTTATTAACGCAAAATTTCAGCATATCTGTCACATAAAGGCTGGCATTATGCATGCCATCATCCTGGTGCACCAGTGATGGTATTACCTGCATGTGCCTGCCTTCAGGTCCAAGCACACCACTCAAACATCAGATCCCTTAGGATGTGCTGAGACATCCCAAGCAGCTGCTGCAGACTGTTGGAAGTCAGGTATTGCCATCTTCCAAACGACGACTGACACATCATTTCCCCTGCTCCACGTAAGCGATGCTTATGTATTGATCAACTGTCTCAAGAAGTATAGCCCAAAGGTGGTCCAGACCTCAGCAAAGGTCTCCGTGTACATCTTCAAGCTCTCAAACAACCATTGACCATTCTTCATTTGAAACAACATGGAGGCATAAACCCCTTCTTTCATCACAATTCCAAAGTAAATGAGAAACAACAATTCTTTCACCAATATTTGTACAATAACTTCCCCACTACTCTCACCTTGTAACAGACCAGTTGTGTCCAGCCTGTGCTCCTGCTTCATTCATTGCACACAGTAGAGGTATGGCCTAGAAATGCTTAGAATCTACAGATGCCCATCTGCTGCTGTTGGGAAGCCAGACTTCATAAATAAATCTATAACAGAGTTCAAGAGCACTGAAACTTTTATCCAAGAGCCAACCATCTATACTGTGCGTATGCCACTTACCCTGACATTTTCTGGATTTGCCTCTGAGCCAGCCCTGAAATAGATGGCAGGACCACAAAGCAAGCAACTCAGACTCATTTAGGCTGGAAAAGACCTTTAAGATCATGAAGTCCAACCGCTAACCTACCAACACCAAGTCCACCACTAAACCATGTCCGTAAGCACTACATCCACATGTCTTTTAAATACCTCAGGGGATGATGACTCCACCTCTTCCCTGAGCAGCCTGTTCCAACCTAAACCTCCCCGATGCAACCTGAGGCCATTTCATCTTGTCCTCTTGCCTATTATCTGCAGATTTGCTGAAAAATTTATTTTTATCAAGCCATAAAAAAAATTAAAGCCGTTATTAGATTTCTTTCTCATTTTTTTTGTAAGATGCAATCTTTCCCAACTATACAGTGAAGGACTGGTGTCAGGTTGGGCACAGCACCACATAGTCATGGTGCTACCGCAAGATTTTCTTCCACTGCCCACGTTTCTATTCCACTGCTTGTCGTTCCGATCCAATTAACTTTTGAAGCACTGGTTGACTCTAGCTGTATCGGGCAGATGTCCCGTAGTCCTAAACCAGTCAATCCTTCTGTTTTCATGAAAGTGCTCATCCAGAAGGGTGAGGAAGATACTGTTAGTGCCTTTAGTGAAGAGCAAATGCCCACACAAGATCAAATAAACAAACACAAGAATGCATGAAGTTGAGAATATCTGGAATACATAAAAGTTTCATACAGAGAACACAGCCCCTACCTGATCAACCCAAAATCCAAACACGAGGCATGAAGTCATTAGAAATCAGGCTTCATTAGCTCTGCTGCTCACAGGCCAGCACACTATGACCTCTTTTTCAGTTTCCTGACAGGTTTTCTTAAAATTAACATTACTGTACTAGTAACTGCAAAGCATTGCATCATTTCAGTAAGATACAACTATACCATCCTGTATTTTTCCAGCTACAGCACCTCACAAACTATTGACAGAGTTCAGCAGCAGCAGACAAATCACAGCATACTCCAGAATATCAGGCCATCCCTACCAAATGGCACAACACCTGAACTGCCTCCAGCAACAGAAACACTCACTGAAGTTTGTTCAATGCTTCTCGTGTTACGCATTTAGTACGCTTATTGACCTGACTGCACAAACAGGCATGTCATCAGCATGTCCCTCAACACTTTGCCTAGGTGTGCTTCCACACAGATCAAATAGATGTGAGTTTTGCGACCACAGGATGACACCTATTATCACAGTTTGGAAAATACACACACAGTTTTACAGAGAGAGCAATCATATTCTCCACAGCCACTGAAAATAAGATGCAATCCTTTTAATTTTCAGTGAATATATTTCCATGTAAGAGCAACAAACACTGTCTGGTGCAGATGAGCAGGGGGAAGAAATTCAGTCACTAAATCAGTATGCAGAGAACAGCTTAAACAAGTATCACGTAGGAATTGTCCAAGTACATTTATGTTTCCTCAGAATGTGTGTAGGGGGCAAATGAGATAAAGGCCTTTTGAGATCCTCTCTTGCACTATATTTTTACTACTTGTTCATTTCTTCATATGAGAAATATCAGTGTGGAAAAGCAGATAAAATGCTGAAACACAGGGTTCTCTCAAATTCAACATAATATGGGTTTCCTGGAGTTCCAGTGTTTCTCATGTTATTACAATGAAACACTTCAAGAATGACAAATACCCATCACTGAACTGTGACTTAAAAAATCAGTTGAGGTTGTTGAATTGAAAAAACCTTAGCCAAGGAACGTAGGTCATGCTTTAGACCTTTATTATCACCAGTCTTGGTTGAGCATAACAGCAGGAAGCAAAGAATGAAAAAGCTTTACAGAGCAGCTCTGGTAGAAGCACTAAGGTACATCCATCATAATAAGGGTCTGCCTATCTCCCATGAATTTAAGGAGATACCTACGCTCACCTAGGAGCCAGCTCACTTTCAGACTCTTGCCTCTAAGCTCCAGGTACATTATTACGTCATCAGACTGGGCAGACTTTAAAAAGCTTCTGTCACGTATGCCACAGAAGACCATATGCCACCTATCCCACAAATTTTGAAAGGCTCCTTAGAGAAGGACCTGTATGTGTTGCTGGGTCGAGCCTCTAACAGGACTGGACTTTCAAAGCCTCAACAGGCTCTACAGTCCTGATGGCCCTCTGAGCCTGTGTAAGTCTTACGCAGAAACGTGGGACCCTCTGAATGCCCTTTTAAACATGGGTAAACACAAAAACAAAACAAAAATCCCAGTGGGTCATAAAAGCTTTAAGTCCCAACAACAGGAAGGGAACGTTCCCAGATTACTTGTTCTCTCCTTTTCTCTGGTCTCTGTTCTGTATCACTACAACAATCACCTAGGCTGAGAAAATACAGAGGTACAACATATGCTGTACAAACAAAACTCAGGAAAAAGTGGTGGGAGAGCTTGAAGCATTCCAAAAGCTGAGTCCAAATTTTTGGAAATGATATTTTAAAATGTCAATTACTTTACAAACCCACTCTCAAGCTAACATCCGGTGACTAATTTTCTAGCAGTGATGACTTGATTTTAGTCTTCAAATAGCTCCTCTGAAGAATTTAACTTTGTGGAACTTTGTTCTCTCTCCATTGACAACTCCTGCAATCGCTTTCTATCCAAGAAAAAGAGATTAACTATTTTTTAATAGTAGCAAAAACATGCACAACGCACTCTATGCTCTATATTCAGCATCTCATAATAAACAAAAGCAGAGATTCAAAAGAAACTTAGCACTGCTATTTCTGTTATATTCATTCCATCCCACATAGTTTTCCTGCTGTTTCTATGAATGCTGCACAGAAATTTCAACCACACAATTTTTAAATATAAACATGTCCAAATGCAAACACTAGACACTTTTTTAACATTTTATAGTAAGGATGAACAAGTGTAAATATTTGCATACTATTAATAAAAACAGTTTCTGAAAAATTGTGTTTAAGAGAAGTGTAAGAGAAAATCTTCACCAAGGCATAAAAGTTACAAGACCTTAAATTGTGTTGTGCCATAAGCCACGCCGAACTATATTTTAAAAAGCCAATTTCCCTAACAAGCTATGGAAACTCCAGAAAAAACAGAGCTTCACAAACACGACATACATTGCTTTTTGTTATATCATCTGGCTGAGACACCTGGGAGTGAATTCAGTACTCTGCTGGGGGGGCTGCACAGCCGGCAGCCAGGAGAGGCCCAGGATCTGGTGTTACCTCTTTCACGATTTCCACACAAATCCACAGGGGCCAGGCGATTCGGTAGCTGGTTATTTTTCCAAACCGCAGCCCCACCTTGGGCACCGCTCATGCGGAACGCAGCCCTGTGCAGGGCAAGGGGAGTTAGGATGCCGTCGTCCTGAGGAAACTGCGGAGACGTGGCTGCTGTGGTGATTTAACGCACTCGGGGCGAGCTGCTTACACACCAACCATCTCAGTTGACTTCATTTCCACTAATTACGCCCAACCAAAATGCTTCACTAAACTCTACATAAGCATCGCTTCCACGTATCCCTCCCAGCCCAGTCACTTTACGAATGGCATGTGCGACGCAGCCACTCGCTCCCGCTGCCGACCACGACGCCAGTGAAGGCCGGTGCCTCAGAAGATCTCCCACCTCTCCCGCGATCCCCCCGAGGGGCGGCGAGGGCTGGCACCCACGGAAGCGGGGCCACGAGCCCCACGGCGGCATGGCGGAACCCTGGCGGCTCGACGCCAGCCGAAGCCCTCCAGGTACAGCTCGGGGGACACCTCGCTCAGGCAGGGACCCAAGTAGAGAGACGGCAAATTAAAAAAAAAATCATGAAAATTATACAGAGCGATTAAAAATAACACGTATAAACAAAACGCGCCTGTCACCTGGTTTTATCCGGCAAAAATTACCACAGGAGGGGGAGGGAAACGTCTCCCGCCCCCTCCCGCCGCCCCCAACCCGCCACACGCCCGCTCCCCGGGCATCCTCCGCGGGGACGGAGCGCCGGAGGCCCCGCTGCCGCCAGGCCGGGCCGGCAGCCACCGTTTCCGCCCGCCACACGCACCCCAACCCGGCTTTGTTATGGCAACCGCGCAGGCAGCCGGGCGCATACTCACAGGCACGGGAGGGGAGAGGAAGCGAGAGGAGGGGAACGGGAAACGGCGCAGCGCCGCGGCCGCCGTCTGGATGCCGGGCTCCGCCGCAGCCCGGGCCGGCCCCCTCGCGTCGTCGGGCGGGGAAAGGCGGGGCCTGAGGGGGGCGGCCCCCGGCTCCCTTCCCGCCCCCAGGCGGTGTTTCTCGGCCCGCAGGAAGGGGGGATAACGTCGGGACCCTTGCTGAGGCGATGGCCTCCCACGCTGAGGTGACGGTGCCTCAAGCTGAGGTGATGGTCCCGAGGTTGAGGTGATTTGGCTCCAGGCTGGAGCACTGGGGCTCCGGGTTGAGGTGACCGTGCCTCAGGCTGAGGTGATGGGGCTCTGGGTCGAGGTGATGGGGCCCCATGCTGAGGTGATAGGCTACGAGGATGATGAGGGGACTGGAGCATCTCTCCCACGAGGAGAGGCTGAGGGAGCTGGGCTTGTTCAGCCTGGAGAAGAGAAGGCTGAGAGGGGACCTTATAAATGCTTATAAATATCTGAAGGGTGGGTGTCAGGAGGATGGGGCCAGACTCTTTTCAGTGGTGCCCAGCGACAGGACAAGGGGCAACGGGCACAAACTGAAGCAGAGGAAGTTCCAGCTGAACATGAGGAAGAACTTCTTCCCTCTGAGGGTGACGGAGCACTGGAACAGGCTGCCCAGGGAGGTTGTGGAGTCTCCTTCTCTGGAGATATTCAAGACCCGCCTGGACAAGGTCCTGTGCAGCCTGCTGTAGGTGACCCTGCTTCGGCAGGGGGGCTGGACCAGATGACCCACAGAGGTCCCTTCCAACCCCTAACATTCTGTGATTCTGTGTGATTCTGTGATAGTGCCCCATGCTGAGGTGATAGTCCCCAGACTGAGGCAATGGGGCTTCAAGTCAAGGTGATGGTGGCTGAGGCTGATGTGGTGGCACTCCAGGTTGAGGTGATGCAGCTGCATGCTGAGGTGATAGTGCCCCAAGTTGAGGTGATGGTCCTCAGATTGAGGTGACGGGGCTCCAAGGTTGAGGTGGTGGTGCCTTGGGTTGACATGGTGGTGCTCCAAATTGAGGTGATGGGACTCTGGGTTGAGGTGGTGTTGCCTCAGGTTGACATGCTGGTACTCCAGGTTGAGGGGTGGGGCTGCATGCTGAGGCGATAGCGCCCCAAGTTGAGATGATGAGGCATATGCTGAGGTGACAGTGCTCCAAATTGAGGTGATGGGGCTCCAGGCTGAGGTCATGGGGCTCTGGGTTGAGGTGGTGGTGCCTCAGGTTGACATGCTGGTGCTCCAGGTTGAGGTGATGGGGCTGCATGCTGAGGTGATAGTGCCCCAAGCTGAGGTGACAGTCCTCTGATTGAGGTGATGGGGCTCCAGGTTGAGGTGGAGGTGCCTCAGGTTGACATGCTGGTGCTCCAGGTTGAGGTGGTAGGGCTCCAGGCTGACTTGATGGGGCTCTGGGTTGAGACGATAGTGCTTCAGGTTGAGATGCAAGCACTCCATTTTGAGGTGGTGGCATCCCAGGTTGAGATAACAGTGTCCCAGGTTGAGGTGATGAGGCCCCACGTTGAGATGACAGTTTTCCATGCTGGGACGACAGTTCTCCAGATTGAGGTGATGGTGCCCCAGGTCGAGACGATGGTGCCCCAGGCTGGGATGATGGCACTCCTGGTGAGGTGCTGGCAGCCCATGTGGAGGGGATGGCAGCTCAGGATGAGGGCGTGGTGCCCCAGGCTGAGGTGACAGTGACCCACCTTGAGGCGGTGGTGTACTATGTCAAGGCAACGGCACCCAGGTTGAGGTGATGGACCCCCACATTCCTGTGGCAAGGCTGCAGCACTGAGCAAGATATCCTGAGGAAATGGAGGGGGAAAACTGATCTGAGAGGATTCTAGGGATATCTGACACAAATCTTTGAGTTTGGATCAGAACAATCTGGAGACAGATTGTTTGTATGGTTTCCACTGAAATATGCCTGCATTTTATATTTTCAATCAAGTGCAAAGCATCTACCATTTGCAGGGAAAGTTGTAAAGGTCAGAAAAGGTTGGCAATTTTAAGTCCATTCTACAAGCTTTTGAGAAATAATCACAATTATTTTCTTGAATTTCTTCAAAGCTGTCAAGTAAGATTTAAGATACTGGGAAGTATAACAGACAATCTCATTTTCTCTTGCTCTATTAGCTAGGGCTCATGAAATCAACATCATCCACTACCCAGTCGATTTGTCTTCTGTCTTTCCTACGATTGTTTCTAACAGTGTTAGTTATCACTCTTCTATGCCACCAGGTTTAAAAGGTCACAAGCACTTCTGGGTTTTGTGGCCGAGAGGGTTTTAGGAATTTCTATAAACCCCTAGCATGACTGTAACTACAATGCAGCACCACAGCAGTTATAAAAAAAGCATATAATTCATTCAAGTTGCAAGTCTGCTAAAAATATAAACTAATTATGCACTTTACACACCTTTTTTTGCCTATAATGTAAATTTCTATTTTAATTGAGAAGTGGTAAATTGCTAACCTTTATAGCAATGTGATCCGAACCAGAAAGGCTCACAAAACAGAAAGTAAATGTGAAAAAGCCTTCAGGAAAGTATTCATTTCAAGCTTGTCTAAACATTTTTAAAGGTGCAAATTTACTGAAGTTTAAAGTTTGTGGTACTGTGAAGGTGAAAGTTGCATGATTGTCACTGAAGACAGATGTGAAAATGCATTTAGACCAGTGGGGCTTTGTCTAAGGTATGAGTAAACAGTTACAGAAAGAGAATAAAATAACCCCCAGTTCAGAAAATTGACCCCTGAAGTCCTTTTGCCTTGTACAGAAAACTAATTTGTAAAGTACAAAAAGGGAAGTTTGAATAATACTGAGGTAAACTCGAAAATTGCCATTGACTTCAGTGGAGCTAGGATGTCATCTAGAATATTAGGAATTGTACCTCAGGTTGGAAAGTCATAGAATCTTATTAAAAACTAAAAGAAAACAACCAAATCTCCTTCTAGCTCTATGGGTACACACTTGAGTTGATTTAGACATATCCAATTCAGGGCATGATGTGTAAATCTGAGCTAAAATTGGTGGGATTACTCATTCAGACAAGAACTGGTTTTGTGCGTAAGCACTGCAGGCCGAAACCGTGATTGCAGGTAGGTTGTTTTTTTTTTATCTTCCTCTCCACTTCTGAGAATTAATACTCTAATAAGAAAATAATCTCTGTTTACACAGGACTAACAACATTACATGCTCTGCTTCGGGTTAATTTAAAAATTCTGTTCCCTTAAGTAGTTTTGACAGAGGCCCAGGCAGTTTCCTGAATGCGTTTGCAGTACAAGGCCTCTACACGCTCCGTCTGGTTTCTTGTGTGGATCTTTATTAAGATCCAAAAATAGATCTTGAACTCAGTCCAAAGCCCTGAATTTTCTGAATTCTTTGACGAATAAAGTGTGTGCTGGGAGATGGATCTTTGCTTTTTGTTTTCTACCTGATGAGAACAAAATAACTGTATAGGAAACCTTCTGGCATATTGTGCCTTATACAAAAGCTTTCAGACTCTGCAAGAATCTCTCTGTTGGTCTTAATGATCAGACGTATCGAAAGAACTTTGTTCCCCAAGCGCTTCGGTGAAGAGTCAGCATGTTTTGGCACATGGTAGTTTGCATGGGAATGGACTGTTGTTGCGATAGTGTTTTCAGTATTATTATATGACGATTCTCACCTTTAATCACTTTAGAGACATTACTTAAATAATCAGCTTTGGACACTCCATGAATGGTTTGAGCTAGCAGTTAGAAGGTCTTTGTGCAATTTAATATCCACTAAATGGAATAGACTGCATAATGACATTATATTTAAGCTACTGTAAGGACTTTGGATCAGATTAAGGAGCACCGTCTCTTTTGATTAGCAACTAAAATGGGAGCTAAAATTGCTCCAAAACTGCTTTGGGATTTTGCGGGGAAATACATTGCTACACTAACCTCTAACGGATAAAGGCATGTATCTACGGAGACAGTTTTTTATACGAGTCAGGCCATACTGTCAGACACCGTGGGCTAGGTCAGAACGAATTTAGAAAATACCATGGTGGAGTAAGACATTTGTTGTAGCTTAGAATCCCAAATAGCTCCGTGCCTGTACTGTGCACATTTCCATCACAGCTCCGCACCGTGAGATGACACCCGTTTCAGGGCCGTGGTGGAACCAGCTGGCCACCCGTGCTGGTGCTCCACACGGTGGCTCGCTCGCCATTGCCTGTGTCAGGGCCGTGGTGGAACCCGCTGGCCACCCGTGCAGGTGCTCAGCGCCGTGGCTCGCTCCCTATCACCTGTGTCAGGGCTGTGGCTGAACCTTTTGGACACCCGCGCTGGTGCTCAGCGCTGTGGCTCGCTCGCTGTTGCAGCAGCATGGGGAAGTTTGGTGTCTGGTTTTAAAACAGTGCCAGCTGTGCTCTTGAAGTTACACAGAACTGTAAACATTTGCAAGATCAGGGCTGTGGTATTCACACGTTTTCTTCAGGCCAGTATCGCTCATTTTACAGAAGCAGCTTTTTTACAGAAGTTTTACAGAACGTGAATAAATGGACTCCAACCTCCACACCCACAGCGGTTGTTTAAAAGGTAACATCCAGGGCTGTTTTGCACATCAGGACCGCCAGAGCAGCGGCAATCTGAAAAGCGCCTTCCAGAAGTCTCAATTCCTGCAAACACTTCTACAGCGCTTAACTTTCTTAACGGGGTATCTGCTCTTAAAACGAAGCCTGTGAGTAAACGCTTGCAAATCCACTCTTGCCTTTCTTGAGGGAAGCACTGCCCTTCGCTCCCGCGCTGCAGAGGCCAAGGCCCGGGCTGCCTCTGTAACCGCCCCGGGCCTGTGGCAGGGTGAGCAGGCACCCCCAGCACGGCGGAAACACGGCGAGGCTTCTGCAGCGCGAGGAGCTTGTCCCCACACCCTGCCCCGGGCAGTCACAGACCGCCAGGCCGGCGGAGGGAGGCTGACCGATGGCAGGGCCGGCGGGCTTCTGCCGGGGTAGCGGGGCTGGGCTCTGCAGAACCACCGGTGGATCATTTCAGTCGCTGTTCGGTCTGCTTTGTCCCTCTGAAATCCACGGATTCACGGTCTCCCTCGACCGGCCAAAGGGGTGTAGGCACAGAGGTGCGGGCCGTGCTCACCCGGGGGGCTCTGGGCCTCAGAGCCGCCCCAGCCCGATGCTCTGTCCCGAGCCAAGGCCAGGGCCGCCGTGCTGTGGCCAGACCCTGCCGGGCCCTGCCGGGCTGGGCCGAGCCGCGGCCTGCGGCCCGCAGCCCCCCAGCTCTGGCAGCTGCTGGTGGCGGAGGGGCGCCCGGCAGCTTCCCGCGGGACGCGGGTCCTCACCGCAGCCGGCGGGGACCCCCCTGCCTCCCTCTCACCCCGGGTCGGGCCGCCCCCCGCAGCCCCGACCCCCGCGCGGCGCGGCCCGTCCCGGCCGTGGGGCGGCGGGCGCACGTGCCCGCGCCCCGCCCGCCGCGCTATGCGCCGCCCCCTCCCCCGCCCCCCGCCGGACACGGAGCGGCGCGGCGGGGCCTCCCCGACTGCCGCCACGGCGCTCGGCTCCCGCCGCCCACCGGCGGGCAGCGCCGCCGCCTCAGCGGCCGCCAGGAAGCGGCCGGGCCGCCGGGCATGAGCTCCGGCTCCCCCGGCGGCCGCAGCGGTGCCAGTGGCGGCGGCGGGCGGCGGCGACGGAGCAGCAGGAGCGGGGGGGCCCCGGGAGCGGCGACCTTCGCGGGGGGCTGCCGCGGCGGGAGATGCCCTTGCTCCCAGCGGCGCCAGGAGCAGCATGTTCCCCGGTGCCGACAGCGCTAGCAGCACGGCCGGGCAGCCCGAGGCGGCGGGGGCCGCCGTCCCCGGCCCGCCGGGCTCTCACGGCCCCGGCGGCGAGGCCGGCCGCCGCAGCGCTCCGGCGGCCGCCGCTGTGGCCGGCGGCGGCGGCGAGGAGGAGTCGGCGGCGGAAGACGAGGAGGACGAGGATCCCGGCTCGTTCCTCTTCGTGCTGGCGGCGGGGCTGGGGCTGCTGGCCGTGTCCGTCGTCCGGCTGGGGCAGGAGCGGGCCGAGGCGGGGGGCGGCGGGCTGCCGTACCTGGCCCTGCTGCTGCTCCGCCTCGCCCTCTACGCGGGCTGCGCCGCCGCCGCCGCCGCGCTGGGCGCCCTGATCGTCCTCGTGTGCTGCGGCCGCCGCCGCCTGCCGCCGCCGGGCTTCGCCGCCGCAGCGCCGGCCCTGCGGGTCGCGGGGGTAAGTGGCGGCCGCGGAGCGCCCTCCCCTCCCCTTCCCGCCGGCGGGAGAGCGGGGCGGAGGGGGGCGGGGGTGGCGCGGCCCTGGCTCCGCCGCGGAGCGCCGGGACACCCGTGTCCCGCTGTCCGCCTGCCGCTCGTCGGGGCTTTCAACGGGAAAAGTTGTGCCGAGGGGCAGCGGGCGGGCGGGGAGAACCGAGACTCGGGGACCTTGGGATTGCGGGAGCCGTCGGCCGGCGGTTTGTTGTTGGCTGCGTCTGGGATCCAGTTGTGCTCCTTCGGCTGAGAGGGCAGCAGGGGGACGTGCTCAGAGAGCCAGCGAGGTGGTGCTTAAACGCGCGCTCGGAAGTTGGGCAGCTGTGGACAGGGTCTTCGCAATGCCTTGAGGAAGCGCCAGCGTGTTCTCAGACAGCTGCAGACCTCTATGCAAAGGATAAACAAATTTATTTTCTGTACCTCTTCTGAAACGTTAATGAGCCCTTTGTAGCTCGCTGCTTAGTATTTTTTGGTTTCTTCTGAGCGGGGCTGGTGGCACAAGTTATTCGGAAGCTGACTGCGGGTGCTGGTCAAAATAACTGCCCTCCCATCCTGTGCTCCAGAGCTGGTCCTGGATGGGCTTGACAAACCACTGCTGGAAGTGGGGCTCTGCCTATGGGTCACGGGGATGTGAGCTTTGGCATTGCAGCCGCTGGCTCCCGTCGGGTGCCCTTGGCCCCTCGCCGGTGAGTTGTAGGCCTTGGTGGGCTGTGTTAGCAGGACACGAAGTGCTGCAGCAGCAGGCGGTACCCCCTAAGTGCTGTTTCACTTCGATGGTGTCACACAGGATACCCGAGAGTGCTCCGCTAAGAGAAAGGAGCATAATTTGTGCCACCTCGGTGTGCAGCCCGGCTGCTCTGCTGACCCAGTTCATTACGTTGAGTACATGTACTCTTCTTGTAAGCAGCGAGTAAATAACTGCTGGCACTTCTGTGATTCTGGGGCTGCAGCTGAATTTGCAGAAGGCAGAGGGTGCTGGCAGGGCAGAGAACCTGTTCTAAGTCACTTGCTGATAGAGTTGGCTGTCGTTCCCTCTTGCCAATCAAAGCAGCTGATGACCTACAGCAGTGGTTTATTCCTTCGTTCTTTGACCTAGGGAGGCAAGGAGCCTGTGTTTGTAAGCAATAGTTTTTTCCAGGCCTGCATTTAATGGGAACTGGGAGGACATTATTGTCAGTAGCAGGGATCATTTGGCCGGGGGTTGGTGACTCCAATGAATAATAGAACTCGCAAAGGTGCGTTCAGGATCTGTTTGCGTCAGCGGGTGTGTGTGATAGCTGTTTTGTCTTCTGGGTAGACTTTTTTAAATCCTCTTTGCTTTGGAGACTCAACATCGTATGCAGGTTTTTGAAGGGAGTGAAGAATAAATAGTGTATATGAGCTTTAGAAGTGGGAAATGGGGAAGTGAGAAGATGTAACGCGCAAAGTCGACAACTGATAAGCAGAAGGTACCTGTCCTGTATGTAGTGTGTTAAGTGCGTACAGCTAGGGTTGTTCAGCTGGTTTCTGTTGTAGGAATGCTGGGGAACAAATGTGCATTAAGTGCATAAGCACTTGAGTAGTAAAGGACTGTATGCTTTTGTGCTTCACCATTCAATTACCTTACACCAAATGGAAGGAATAGAAAAATGCGTCGGTAATAGATTCCAGTTGTGTTCAGGTTTGCAAGATTAAATATTTCAGTGATAATGCCATAGCTCCAGTGACACTTATGTGCTGGTTATATTTATCTCAGCATCTGGATGTGTGCTAATTTACTTTTAGGAGAACATATTGTGTACATAGTACAAAAAGAATCTTTGTGTAAACTTAAGAACTGAAATCTGGCTGCTGCAATGAGGAGCAACTTTCAGATTTGTGAAACAGCCAAGCAATGAAAATCGATTGAATCTGGGAAGCTGAGAACTGAAGAAAAAAATTAAAGTTACTGTTCTCTTTCTCCCCCCTCTTTGTAAAAACATAATACATGAGCCCACTGAACAGGAGTGGAAGTAGAACTGTCCAGAGACAAATCCAGTCACTTTGGTTACTATCCCGTGTGCACTTTCTGTGGTGTGTTACTGCCTGTTTCTCTTCACGATGCTCTCCTCCTGTGTCCATCCGTTGGATTCGTGTGTGTAAACAGTGCACACCCGCTTTCGCTTTGTGTGCTCTAGTGTGTGGTGTTTGGATTTACTGTAGCTCTGTGGGACGTGTTCGTTGTTTCAGAAGGGAATTGAAATCTGGTGTTTAAAAGTCACTGCTAAAACAGCAGTACCTGCTGCAACCCTGTTGCTGGGGTTGTTTTTTCACCCTCTCCCTCATTCAGTTAAAATTTTTCTTTTCTCCTTCTTTGCACTGTTCTCAAAACTTAACCTGGCTGTGTGAAAGGGACAGTCAGAAAAGCAGCGAGGTATTCTACCCTTTCTATTTAGGAGCTGTATTTCCAGGCATCCTATTTGTTTCTCATGCATTCAATTTACGGTTTTGTTGATTTCTTTCTGACAAAAAATGGCTTCAGGGCTGCAAAGCTCCTTGGCATACTTTTTCTGAACACAATTTTGTGTATGTTTAGCAGATTTCCTAATTGGTGCTTCAGCAACATGTAGGTGAAGAAATTATTAGTGTCCATATAGGCAGCATATGGAAATGTAGGCCATTCACCGAAATGTTTACTGCAGAGTTTCCTCCATACAGTTATCTTTGAAAAATTTGTAGATTAATCTTTTTATTATACATACTTTTGTATTTACAGTGCTTTATTATCATTCAGTTGTTACTCTCCCATTTTTCGTAGAGCCTTATGATCCTGTTGTCTTGTCTTTTCTGGGAGCCAGTAGTAGGATGTCTGTAAAGCTAGAATTTGTTTAGCCTTATTGTGTCTTTTCCTCAGTAGGGAAGAACTCTCTGTTGGCTTAATAATTCTTTTTTTTTTTTTTTTTTTTTTAGGAAAGAGTCTTAAGGCTGCTGTCTTGCTGTGCATGTGTCGTATGTACACGAGCTCAAGGCAGATAGGTTCATTTTTCATTCTTTGAGTGATTTTCACATTGGGGTTAACAAATGAGGAAACACTAAGTATTCAGTAATAAATATTTACTCTAGTGGGAGTCAGGCTCAGCTCTTGGAAAGTGAGTGGGAGTACTCTTGATCAACTTCAAAGGGAGTTGGATTGAGTTCTTCATGCTGTGCTGAAAAAAACGAGTTTTTTGTAAGTTCTCAATTCTGCAAGCACTTACAATGTGAGTTTAATGCTGTTGATTTTCATGAAACTGTTCATGCAGGTGAATAACTTGGGTGAGGACGTGCTGCGTTGCAGGTTCAGACCTCAGAAG
Organism: Opisthocomus hoazin; assembly: GCF_030867145.1. NCBI lineage: Eukaryota > Metazoa > Chordata > Aves > Opisthocomiformes > Opisthocomidae > Opisthocomus > Opisthocomus hoazin. Next base: position 78,813,685 of record NC_134418.1, read on the forward strand.
AGCAAGGTATATGCTGTTTTCATTTTGGTTGAACTTGCTACTAACAAAGCCGTCTTTCCAAACATGAAGATATGCTTTGTCCTAAATACTGTTTGTGTGACCCTGTTGGGACTTGAAAGGTGAAGGCTGTCTGCTAACGTCGGGTATCTCAGCAAGAGCTTTTGAAGTCTGGAAAGCAGGGTGTGCGATTTGTATCCCCATGATGACGTGTGCTTTCAGTGTAGTCTTCCTGTATGCGAGAGCTCCAATTGCGAGGTGTATCCGGGCTGCCACATAAAGCTTTGTGTTGCTTCCAGTGTTCTTTTGTATTTTCATTGGAAAGAGAAGGGAAGAGAGGTGTACAGGCAACTCATAATATTGTTTTACTTGTTAATTTAAGTACTTGCAGGCGTTAATAGTATTGGTAAATAGTTTCTGTTGATGTCGAAATAGTGGGAATTGAATGACACGTTGAATTTGTACATTGTGTTATCATCAGGTATTTTTCAGCACTTCTCGGGAGCTGTTCTGGGACAAGATTGTTTGTGCAGGGGAGGACAGCAAAATGCAAGACAGCAGTAAGTCATCGTGACCCAGCTGTACTTCTGTTAAAATGTCTGTCTTAAACAGCATTTTCACTTTTCAAGTATCAGTGGACTTGCTGATACCAAGGAAGGCCCTGGTCAGAAAGTGTATTGCGTTTTTAAATTCAGGCTTGCTCCCTACACTGCTCTTAACTTGTGTGGTTGTAGGGGAGATGGCTTTGACTCATGAAGAACCGTGTTACCCAAGTTAGTGGGGGAAGGAAAATGCTTTTTCCCACGTTTCCAGTGTGAGTTGTTCCTCTGCCAAAAAAACTGGCAGGACAGAGTTTTCAGCATAGTGCTTTGACTCTGATTCAAAGCAAAAACTCTGAATAATAGAGAGTTGGGTTATCAACTTCATTTAAATAATGCAAAACTCAAGGATTAGTTTATTGGATTTAAGGGCTGCATTTTAAATTCAGATTAAATGAACGATACGCTGTAGAGAGAATGATCTCCCTCGTCTATCTTGCAGCACTAACAGAAAGCTAATAAACATGCTTTTTTTCCAGCAGGAGGGGTACACTGATTCTAATGTCCTTGTTTTAGTTTCCTGTGATTAACAGTTGCCAGTGATTTTGAATATTTTTTTTAAAACTCAGCTCCTGACATATTTGTTCACACTTGTTCACTTCTGTTTAGTAGCTCTTAATTTTCGGAAATAGTTTACTCTTAACTTTCTGGCCCCGAGGGAGAGAGATGTGACTGTGCTTTGTGTTCCTAAAGGCTTGTTCCAGCCTTGAGCGTGGACTTTTTGTGAATCTGGCATTAAAGAGAGGGCATCGGTAGATCTTTGCTCATTGCATCAGGTAATCATTGACATCTATGGATCCTGCAGGATAGTACTGTTTTTTTTTATTTAAGCCGTGGGAGGATGAGTAGTGAGATTATTGGGAATGGTCTAAGTGATGCAGATGGAGCGGCGACTTAACCCAAGCTGAGTATCTGCCATGGTACCCAAGCTGAGTGCTCTGCTCTTTTCGAGGAACATAAGGGAAGCGGAGAGAAAGGACACGCAGTTTTATTTTCCTTCGCTGTTGGACTTTTACCATCGAAGGAAGCTTGTGAAGGTAAGCTGGCAGGAGCCCCAGCGGCTGTGGGAAGTGGAAGGTTTGCCATCTGTGGGTATCAGTTTCGAGCATGATGCAGTCAGTTCTTGAGGTAATGAGCAGTTCGGAGCAGCTGTGAGGGAGGCGAGAAACTTCCTAACTCCTTTCAGTCCAGATCTTTGCACCTTAGTAAGTCTTCAAAAGTATTTATGTTGTGTTTTTTTTTTTAATCAACCTGAAGCCGAGCATTTTCTATGGTCTGTCTCATTCTCTAGTCTGTTAGGGAATATTGAGAGGATATTGCAGGATTTTTGCTGTTACTTGTGCTAGTCATTACAGTCTCTGCTTGCTGCTCTTCTGTTGTGCTTGTTTTAGATCCTCTCGAGATTGCAAACAAATGTTCTGATCTACGGCCTTGCTTTTAGTTTATCAGTTGTTTCTGGATTGAAAGGAAAGGAGATGTTTAAGTTTGGTTTGTTTTTGATGGAACTGAGAGTCTGATACTTTTGTTCTTAGTGCTGTCTCTTATACAGGCACGTTACGGGTCAGCTTTTGATGATGCAGGTGAATTTACCACTAGGCAAGTGCTGAAATTAAAATAATGAAAAGATACTGTAGCATTGCCTACCAATTTGAGGAGTATTTTAGAATTTTAAAAGAACATTGCGTGAATCTCAAAGGTTCAGTTACAATTCAGTGGGGACTGTTACACTTTGGGGCCTGCAGTTTGGACATTTCTACTACAGTTTAAATATTCCACAGATGTCTAAAAAATATTACCCTTAGGGATCTATAAGCTTTTTCAGAGTTGAAGTTTTTTGTCAGGACTGCAGGCGTAACTTTGAAGTGATAACTTTATTCTCACAGGAGACTGATCTCGGGAAATGAAGTGTTCTGACTCTGTGTCTCTTATTTGTCCCGTAAGTGAGTCCTTACCGGTGAGCAGACTGAGTTTTCCGCACAGCCCTTTATTCATCATGCATATTTATATTTTGTCTTGTCATGCAACCCTTTCTGTTTCCTTCCATTGTATCCTGTGTTGGCTTCAGCTCTGTTTTGAATTGTGCTTGACATTTAATCTTCTCAGCGTTGTGTTAGATTGGCATTCCATATTTTGCTGTGAATCGGGCTGCTTTCACCTTTGTAGGGACTGCTTCTCACTTGAAGTGTTTTATGACTGACCACGTAACTAGGGAGCTAGTTCATTTCTCCTGATAACCGAGCCACACCAAGACAGTAAGAAAGACAGATGGTGGGCTCCTTGGGAGCTTGCTGTCCAGGTCTCTGGCCGGGGGAGTCTTAAAGGTGGAACAAAAACCTCTGTAATAATGCCAAGAGGGAAAGCCTCTTGCATTCAAGATACACTTTGGGATTGAAAATACTGTACACGTGTATCAGAAACATTCTGAAAATAGAATCTGAAGAAGTTCCTTCATACTGCCAGGTCTTGCTTCCCTGTGCTCTGCAAAGGAGAGCAGCAAAATTTAACCAAGGAAAACGCAGTTATGTAGAATACTGTATCCTTTCCCAAGCTGCCACCTTGTGAAGTGATTTTTAAAGAAATAATTATATAGTCAAAAGGGGAACAAGTTTGTGTTGTATCCATGGGAGATTTATATGACCAGTCATTCTGTACCATTTTTTCCCTATTAAGCAAGCACAGTGAAAGAGAACAAGTTAATGTTAATGAAACTAACGATGATGATTCATTCTGGATGTTCTGTTAAAAAGACAGAATGCTCTACCTTTGTAAGTTGAGAGGTCATATGGGAGGGAGGGTATAGTGATAGACAACGGAGGAGTTTGATCATGAAGATGAGACTGCAGCTGAGGCATGGGTCTGTGCAGGTTTTTCTGTCTTCCCAGCAATTCAGCTCTCATAGCACATGGCTCTTTTTGGCCTTGAAGTATAGGTCATATGTTCTCAGTGTGTGTTTTTAACAGAGGAGGAGAGTATGGAGATGTTCAGTAGACTGGGGCTGTGCCTGTACCATGACCATTCATGTAAGCCTTTATTTTGATGGTGATATTAAAGATCCCTGCAGAGAATAAAGCTGTGTTTCTTGCTGAGCAGAAATTTAAATGGTAACTTACAAATTATTTCTTAGCTGTAGTGATGGGAATGAAAGTATTACCTGAGGAAAGTTCCATTTTCATATTCTTCTCTGTCTAATATTATATGAAATCTCAAGTGAAGGAAGTTCTGCCCTGATTATCAAGTTTTTGTACCACTACAGTTTTACCAGTTTTGAACTTGGCACATTTAGGATAGAAGATCCCCATATAGTAAACACAGTTTGCATGTTCCAGAAGCTACTAGGTTAGTGGAGATAAGATACGCTGATACTGTAAAATCGTTATTGAGATAATGATGCTTAACATAATAGGATTAACGTGCTTTAAGTATGTTGATTTTTAAATTAGTAGTTATAGTATACCTCAATATATGTAGATTAATGCTTAATGTGGCACATACGTACTTGCTTTGTAATCTAAAATAGAACTATAGGTATTAATTAAGAATATTAACTCTTTTGTGACTAGAAAATTTATTTTTTGTATCATAAATTGAAGTGATATTTACTGCTGTGAGAAAACATCTATCCAGATCTGTTAAAGATGAATTTATGGAGATTTCAGTGAAATATTATTGAGGCTGTGACTATCATCAAAATCAAATCTGATCTTAATGTATGTTTGACAAAGAAAATAAGAAAGTTGGGTGGAGTGAGTAGCTGTGAGTAACGAGATAGTTCTTACGTGCTGAATTAGATGCAGTCTTTGCCTTTTAGATCACTGATTAAATGGAGCGTCTCATGCACAGTGACCATTTATATCGTGGGACATGTCCTGAGCTCTGTTCTAGTTTTGTTGTAATTGAGTTAATGTAATAGAAAGAATTGTTATTTTTTCTCTGCTTCTGGCTTTAATTGCATGGCAGAGTAAGTCTGCGTGTGGCGTGCCTGTAGCGTATGCCTGGCTTTCTGCTGTTATGTTTGAAGAATTGCGTCTGATGACTGAGTGTTGCAGATGGGTTTCTTGGTAGTGGAAGGTACTCCTGTGTTCTCCATGCTTTTCCATTTATTTGGTGTAGTTGTTGAAACACCTTCTTGATTCTTTATTGTTTAACATTTATGTTTTTCTTCAAAACTAATTTTAAATTACTTATATTGTTTAAACCAGTAAATGACATTAGGTTAATTTTTGCATCTGTAGGAGACTGAGCCTAAGACAAAATTTCAGGCTCAATGCCAGCCTTGGGTTTTTTACCCTGGGCCTTGCAGACTGTTGTTGTCTACTTCTTAAGTCATTCTCAAGAGTATCAAACAATGCGCATTATGTAGAAGTCTCCAGGAAATACACACATCCTTTTTTTTTTTTTTTTAGCCTATAAACAAAGTCAAAATTGGAGAAAACTTGAACTGTTCCAGGAAACTGGCCTCCCTGTTCGTTAGCACCTCCTTCTTTGCATGTGCTTTCCAAATGTGCTCCACCCCTACCCCTTCAAGTTGTTTTGTCAGATCTTACTGAAGTTTGTCTGCTATTCTTCAACACTGTACTGAGTGGAGCCCGATTTTTTTGGGCTGTGGTAGTGCAAGTCAGGACTAATGGGAACATGATGGGTTTTAATCAGTATAAAAGAGTGTCTAAGCTAGAGGTTTGGCTGTGTTAAATCCATTTATGAACATCTTTGGCTCAGTCAGGGTTACGCCAACTGTTTCATGAAATGCAGCAGCGTTTTGCTTTAGATGAGCGACATGAAGCAAAATGTGAAAACATTCAAACCTAGGCTTTCTAGCTGAGCCTGTTCTCTGCGTACACCCTCCATCTGACTTGAGGCAGCGGTGGGAAGAAGATCCTATAGTGAAATCTGAATTTTTCTTTCTCAGCTGTTAGAGCTGAGTTGGAACTGTGAATTTTCTGAAATCTTTCTGTTATCACAGGTACTGGTAAACCTGTGTTACCGGTTTGTTACTGTTGGGTTTGAGGTGTTTGTTCTCATATGTCGTCAAACCCAGGGGTGCCTGCTTATTTAGTTACTTCATCGTTATTGTTGTCACAGAAACAGACTTTTTTAAAAGCAGATCTAAGCTAACAAGATTTAAGACTTGATTCTGCTAAATCCAAGTTTGTAAGACTGAAAGGAAAAAGGGGGTTGATCAGCTGTTTTAGAGAAGGCCACTTGAAATCCGATCCAGTATCAGTCACTAAATTTAATTCATGGTTCTCTGAAGGATCGTCAAGAATCACAGAATAGTTCAGGTTGAAAGGAATGTCTGGAGGGCATCTAGTCCACCCCCCTCAGAGTGGGTCCAACTAGGTGAGCTTGGTCAGGATTTTCTTCTGCTGAGTTTTTGGTATCTCCAAGATGGAGACTCCATAGCCTCTCAGCCCCGCCATTCTGGTATTTGACCAGCCTCATCATTATAATAGTTTTGCCTTTTAAGTGATGGAAGTTTCCTGTATTGCAACCTTGCCTCTTGCCCTGTGTGTCTGCGGGAAGAGTCTGGCTCCCTCTTCTCTGTGCCGCCTTGTTCAGTAGTGGGAGGCAGCAATGATGTCTCCCCTGAACTGTTTTTTCTTAAGCCTGAACTAACCCAGCCTACATCGCTCCAATGCATTGAAACATTCCTGTTTATTCAAATGTTAGATTCTCATCTGTTCTTGAGAATTTGCCTTAAAATAAAGTTGAAACCTTTGTTTTTAAATGAGGTTTGTTTCTTGCTCTGTGCTTTTCTCTCAGATTGTTCATGGTGTTGTATGCAATACCTGTATGAGTATGGAAAACATCTTGGAAAATCCGATATACCGTGCATCTTCCTTTGCCCTTCAGTAATTACACTCGTGCAGCAGCAAAATCACCATTGCTAGCAGTGGTATTCACTTCTTAGCTTTTAAATTCTTTTTGATCGCTTGTTGTACTTCAAGTTTCCCATGCTAACCATTGATATTGCTCGCTTTTTTCAAAATGAAAGCCCAGTGCCTTTCAGAAACCAAATGTACCAACCGTAGAGGATGCTGTCAGTATTCTTGCAAGCTGAAATGTGAGTCTGTACCTTAGTATTTAAGAGGCTGCATTTCGACTGAGGGAATAGTCTGTCTTGTTCTTAACGTGAGTGTTGAAGACTGAAACACAAAAGGGTCGGTTCCTGCTTCGTGGAGTTACGTAGATCGGATGGTCGTGTGGTGATGTGGAGCAGGTTACTTGCAGTCATGGGTTCCCTCTGAAGGCATTTGTTTTGTGTTTCCTTGGATGTAGGAAGTCCTGAACTGAGGCAAAACAAAGAGTTCAGCATTTATAATTTTATCTCAGCTTGTGTTTAAACTAGTTTTGAAAGGAGTAATCTGGCCAGCGCTTTGCGAGAGCGCTTACTGATGTTTAGGCCGTAAAATAACACTGCCTGCAAGCTGGGTACGAATGAGAACTGTTGGTGCCTGCGTTAGGGGCTTGAGGTTGCCGACCTCTGTGCAGGTGTGACTCAGTTTAGCAGAAAGATTAGGCTTGGAGGATACCCAGGCTGGTGTCAGTGTTAAGTGGGATGGAGGGTGTTGAGCACAGAGCTTCAGACAGGACTGTGGCCTCGTGCTTGGGAGCTCTTTCTTCACAGAGACACCTGAGGGACTTTGCTTAATAGGGCTTTCTGAATCCCTTCCCCCTCCCCAAATATATTCGGATGTTTAATGCCTTTGTGAGTCTGTCTCTTCTCTTTTGAAATTGGAGAGGTATGAATCATCCCATTTCCTGTTGCAAATAAAGCAGAAAAATCCTGAAGTAATTGTGTGACTAGCATTAGCACAGCTTTGCGTGGAGGAAGCACGACAACGTTAGCAGTCAGAGGTGGTGTATTGGAGCCTTACAAATATTGTTGTTAGGTGTTTTTCTAAAGAGCAGAAAGACTTTTTGCAACTGTTTAGGTGGGTATGGCTTAAACTTTTACCAGCATCATGTTCAGGTAAAAGGGGGCCGTGAAAATCTGTAGTGGTTCACTGATCAGATAATGGTCTGTTCTTACCCCTCAACTGTAGTTTTGGTAGCAAGAGGGGCTGCAAATGAAAGCAAACATGCTGAAATCTTGCTGCTCTTGACATTGATAATGTTGAGGGGAAGAATATGGCAGCCACGGTCTCAGAGTAGTGAACACCTTTATTTTCCTGTTGGGGTAGTGCTTAGACTCTTCGTCTGTGTCCCATTAGACGTGCTTTATGCTGGACTCTACATGCATGTATCTGCAGTAGAAGGAAAACATGTTACTCCAAAATACACTGAGTATTTGCCTTCAAGTTGGCTGAAATAATGGCACATTGAAGAATGTTTTTACTTAAAGCCCCCTTACAGTTCATACAGCTTTCTGATTTTCTGTTTGGTGAATGTCGGAGGGTTTGGGATGTTTCTGAAAGCGCTGTTTCCTCACCAAGAGTGAGGAGAGTCTGAGCTCCCATCAAGGAGAAAAGTAAGCTGAGTGGCAGCAGGGACGATTTCTGTTGCTGATTTGAATGATACTCCTTTCTAGATAAGGACAGCATGAATCACTGCTTTTTGTCTACACCCTGAAAAATGTTTTTCCATCCGCCCACCTGTTTGGACACTATAAGAGCTAATACTTCAAAATAGATAAATGTTTGTTTAGTACAGCAGCTTAAAATGCGGCATCCAGGAGCAGCTTTGAAGGAAGTAGCCCACAAGAATGTGGACCAGAATTACTGTAGGAGATCTAAGGGCTTTGCTTTTATTTTAAAAGTGGTTTATGACGTTAAATGAAGTCCATCGTGACAGTAGGCTGTAAAGATTCTTATATTTGCTGTTGACCTATGTACTGAAGATCTGGTGAAGCTGTGACAATACTGAATAGAAGAGTTCCAGTTTTATTAAATGCATATTCTGTTCTCAGTGCATTGAGTTGCAAATAAATACAGCTCCTTTTACCAAAAAACCTGACTTTATGATAATTTGACAAGTTGTAGTGTACTGTATGCAACAATGTGTATTAATATGTGCTTAACAAATAATGTGTAATAATCTCATAGACAATTGACACTCATCCATTTTAACTGTATGGGGCAAAAATGTTTGTATAAAAACCAAGCGATATAGTACCATCACCTTGAATTCCAGTTTTATTTCTTCTGTCATTTTTGATTTATTCCTTCTTTTTATGATGAATGTTCTCTTTGAATTTCAGAGTAATTGGCCTGATTCAGTCCAGTCAAGGAAAGTGGTCATTTCTCACAACATGGATAAAGCACTGAGAGAAGGTGAGTCTTAACTTGGACAAAGGAGCGTTACACTCTGAATATTTCTTGTCCTTTTAGCAAACCATGACTGCACAATATTCCAGGATTTTAGAATATGACCCTGGTTTCTTCTTGGTATAAAATAAAAGCACAAGGTCTTGGTCTTCCCAAGAGGTCCACTGAAGGAAGTAATGTGATGTTGTTTTTGCAGTTTAACTGACACTTGTCATTTTAGTGGCTGTTTTTTACAGAAATACATTAAAATAGAGTCCTTAATACTTGTACACAAAACAGAAGGGCAGCATTTCAGAGATTCTTGATGGGTTTTCCTGAACTGATAAATTCTGTAGACTCTTGCAGTCAGTCTTCCCATTCAGTGCAATTCTTGCCTTAAAAACTGAATCTAAAATCAACTTTTGTATTTCTGGCAGATACAGTCTATGATATCTGTGGATCACCGGTACAGTCACTGGGATTTACACCGTAAAACGTGAACTATGATCATATGAATTTAAAATATCTTGTTTACAATTCTTTAAAATAAAGAGTAACTGCCACTACTGCATGCATTTTTTCAACTGACTGCTGGTAATACAAAATACTGTAGAACTTGGGATGGTGTCAGAGTTTGAAGCAAAAAGTTTTTGATTTCTTACTTTAAAGATTCTGCTAGGTTGGAACTTAAAGATGATTTAGAGGGGGAAAAACCTAGCTTGTATATTAAAGGAAGAAAGCACATAGAGTTGTGTACTGTAGCTTTTAAAATATATTTATAAAAATTTGTGCTATATCAGTCTTTTTGTAAATATCTAATTTTGAATATTTTTTCCTGTAAGATTTCCTTGCAGCACTTTTTTTACATCTGAAGAGTATATTTTAAATTTAACATTACTTTGAACAGGTTGGTTGTATTCTGAAAACTTCCTGGGATGTGTGGTGTTTTTAAAGGTATTTTTATGAATAGCTGTTAGCAGGTTACGTAGCTAAAATATAAAGTAAGAACACTTTACCTACTGTGTCGTGTTTCTGTGAAGGTGAACTATTACAACGTGTCATAATTTGTTGTTAGGCAGCCTTTACATCTGGAATCAAGTCAGATTACAGGATTCCTGATGATGTGAAAAGGATAGTGGCATCTAAACATTACGTGTATGAAACAAGCACAGACAAGTGGTTTGCTGTATTCTCTCACATGCATACTTTACATTTTGGATAACCTGCCTTGGAATTTGAAATGAAGCCTTGACATAATCAGCACAGAATCAGAGGTAGTGGGGTTATTTGGAGATAGACAACAGGTATTGTGAAATACCGTGGGAAAGATAGTTGTGTTACACTTCCCTCCTGTTACTTGCACATAGGAGCAGCTCGTGTCTGTAAAAAAAATAAAAATAAAATATGGCAACTGTCTTCAGCTAAGGTATCTATGCAGCAGATCATTTAGTTGGATGCATGAGTCCACCCTTACTCAGTAAGGCTGAAAGTTAGCGATAAGTGGTTCATTTTCAGAGTAGAGGACCTTCTGTTGTGACAGCTTACTTGCCTTTCTGCTGTTTCTTTTCAGAGTAGCTTTCACCCTCCACTCTGAATTTTGGCGTGCAAACTTGTAAGATTTGGTTGTGTTTCTTCCAAGTGTAAGTGGCTAACAAAGCCAGCTTCTCCGTTACGCAGTTTCATAAGGATGAGACTGTACTTTTCACTCTACCACACATAGACTTAAGCAAGCGTTTTGATTTTGGAAGGTGTCTGAGTCAACTTAAGTGTGAGGTACCGAAGGAGTCCCAAAAAGAAACAATTTACATTTTTATTAAAATGATCAATCTGTCTGAAAATAGACAGGATGCATTCCTTGCCCTGTGGCAGTTCTGAAATTTGTAGTTATCTTGATAATATGAATGCTTTTTTTACAAGTTTATGACTAAATAAAACTTCATTACTAATGATATAAAAAAATACTATCTGTATTTCTGTTTCATTAGTGCCACACTCTAATGCTAATCTATCTTACACTGATGAGGATTAAAGTATTTGTAAATCCCAGGAATTTTTTCCAACTTCTTGCTGTCTAGATCTAACATGCTGTTCAACAAAATGCTTTAAAAGGTCTCGTTGATTTAGTTAGGAGACTTTCAGTTCTCCTGAGGTTTTAATCTTGGGGACCAGGTGGTGCTCCTGCCCCCACTTGAGGTTTTGAGTAGGTGTTGTCAGATCATGACAGTTGATGGGGTTTTGCAGTGTTTCTTTTAATGAGATTTTACTTCTCTGTATGTTACCTTAGAGATGTAAGGGTAGTATTTTCGTAGGAGCCAGCATCACCTAATTTCGGAAATGCTGTTTCTGGTTATGAAGAGACAGCCCTTTGGCTAATACTGTTGGTTGCTAACTATCTTGCCCTTTTCAAGAATGGTGTGTTGACCGTTACTCAGTCATGCCATGCTTTTGCTGGTGTTCCAGCCAGTCGGTGTGGACTTTCCTCTCTGGGTTTAGAGTGGCTCTCCATTACTGCACCGTTCCCTGAGGTTCTGTGGTGTGCGACAAGCTGTCACGTGCTTTACTGCATTTTTGCTGATGTTCTCATCGTAGTCTGTTAACGTAGCTGGAAGAACAGCCATCCATGATCATCCTTAGTTTTAACTGAAGGAGTCATGCTTGTTTCCATTTCAACCATCACACTTATTTCAGTAAACCTAAAAACACTATGGTGCTTAGGTAGCTTTCCTGTGGTGGTCATTGGCTGATCGTAGCTGCCTGTGTCTTGCATAGCTTCTCGTCTTGCCAAAGCCAGTGTCACTGAGTTGTTGGGAATTTTCTTTCTACAGTGTCGGTCACTAAGTGCCACCAAGAAGGAACTCCAATTTGCATTGGTCTACAGCTCAGTTCTCAACTTCGTTCCTATCGCCTGTTGACAACGGAGTGGCATAAAGGGACAGTGCTTCAGAGTGCTTCGTTGTTAATGATAGCATGCTTGCATCAGCTGTAGATACAAAGTGAGGGACAGCTGCGAGTTAGCACTGCTGCTGCGTGGTGTGTTCATGAAATCTAAGTGCTCAAAATCAGAACAAGTGTAACATTAGAAGAAGATTTTCCTTGTTGAATATGGCAGAAAGAGAAGGCCTTTTAGTTTTAACCCGGAGTCCCTTTTTCAGCCACTAGTACTTGAGTGACTAACACCAAAATGTGTTTTTTCAGTGTTTTTCATACTTTTTTCTTGACAGATTGATTTGATTCTTGTTTGTCTTTCATTTATCTTACACAGAGAAAAGATGACCCACTTCTACAAATGCTTTTAGCCTTTTAATGCTTCCTGTTGCTCAGGATCATTTGGTTTAGGAAGTTTTGTCACTTTAAGAGAGCCTGTGCTCATGCAGCCCACTGTTTGGGCTGAGGGCTGTAGCTGTCAGTAGATTTATGTGCCGTATGCGTAACCAGCCTCCCAGGAACTGAATTTCATCTTCTATTTTTATTGCCCCACGTCTTGTGGTCTTTTTGTTATTCTTCGCAGTCAGTCTTTGTGTCTACTGCCTTAGTAGTACCAGGAAAATCGGCCTCCGTATTACTTACCTACTTTACTGGATCATTTATGAGTAAGTAAAACAGCATGGGCCATAGCAGAAATCCCAGCAGAATTCCACTGGTGAAATTCTTCTGCTATGAAAATTGACTGTTTATTCATCTCCTGTGTTTCTTGGCTCTCTGGCATGAAATATTTGAAGAGCTGTCTTTTCTTTCATAGTGGCCTATCTTCCTTCAACCCTGTGTTGAGGTGACCTTGTTGGAAATATTTTGGAACGTTAATTAGATTGTGGATGTGGATTAGATCTTGCCTATCTGTGTTCTTGTTCACCTCTTAGAAGAGCTCTGTTAGGGATGTCTTCCCTTTACAGGAGTTTTTTTCCCAATCTGTCTCATTTCCTAATTTAAGATCCACACATTGACATTTAGGAAAAAAATATGCAGTAGCTTCTCCCACTCTATTTGAAAATCTGTATTCTTTTCTTTTTCTCACAGCTCAGGAAAAATGAGTTGTTTGGGTCCAAAATATGAGCACGACTTTATCTGAATTCATGTACTCTCTGCTGCTGGGATTAAAACACTTGGAGCCAAGATCTCTTGGCAAAGGGTACATGGGCAGAACTATTTGGACAGAAATGTGTCTTCTTTTTAAGTGCATTTCCTAGATCTTTTTAACACTTTTCCTCTGTTGCGTATTTAGAAATTCCTATGTTTTTTCTGCACATTCTTAATAATTATTAAAGAAGCAAATGTCAAGAAAATTTTAATAAAATCAAACCAATGTGGAATGGGAGACTGTCAGGGTATGATCCCTTCGTACAGGGGCTATCCATCTATGCACAACGAGAACATCTGGTCTATTAAACATGTCAGTTTTGTAGAGTTTGAATAATGTTGTAAAATGCAAGTAAACCAAGAAATGCTAGTGTTTTTCCAATCACAAACTTGTTAACAAGAGAACTGAACTCTGTAAATCGCTATTTCTAGTGACTGGGACACGTTTCCAGTCACTGAAGTCTGGGCACTTACACAGCATCTTGCCAGCCTTTCACGCCATGGTCTGGATAAAGGTTTAGTGGGCATGAGAAACTTCAACAAGTAAAGATAATGTTAAATGTAAAACCTCATTATCTTAATTTATATTGTATAGCTAAGACATAATAAAATCTAGAATATAGTAAGTGAATAATGACCTTTATGTCTTTAAATTTAAAAATTAATGTATTGGAAATGATAGAGTGGCATATTCAGAGTATTTATTAGAAATTTTTAGGGACTTCAGTATATGGGCTTTGATATTTTAGTTTGATTTTTTTGAGGATTTTTTTTTCTTTTTTTCTAAATTGGCTTTTGGTGGGGGGAAGAAATAGTAGCTGTAACAAATCACTAAGCATGTAACATTTACTTCTATAGAACAGTTCTTTGCCAGATACTCAACAATGGTATAGTCTGTCATCTTTTTCCATTAAATTTTTATTGAAAATACTTTACTTCAGGTATAGCTTATGATAACCATATTGTACGTGTTAAATCTATTGTTGTAGTAGCACAGCATTATAGTAATGCTTCTTGACTGACTGATGGTGGTTTCCCGATGCAGAATCTTAACGCAGTTCATGTTAATGTGCGTTTCTGTTTTACAGGTTGCAACACTTGCTGTTGTAGAATAAGTCAAGCCAGTGTTGTATCTATACCTTCTCTTCTGTTGTTCATGTAGTCACAGGAGAGTGTTGGATTTGACCATAACTTACGTAGTGGTTCTGGTCTGATGTCTCCAGTGCTTTCAGGAAAGGATATCTACTTCTTGTTTGGAATTTGGAAGTCTGTCTGCATTTGCATAGAGAGAATATTTCTAATCTGTTTTTTAATGGTGCTTTGAGAAAATGGTTAGGCATTTAGTCCTTCTATGGATTTCTGTGTTATTTTTCATAAAGTTGGGTAATGAATCTTAGCAGCATAATAACTGCCTGGTGTGAAGCTCTGCAAACTGCAGATTTGAAGCCAGTCTGACTCGCTGGCTCTTGTGGTGCTGTTGAACCTCGGAATGAACGAAAGTGGAAGAAGAAGGGATAGCAGTTATGTAGACCTGTGTGGGGTTAGGAATGAAGGAAGGGTCTAGAGGGGTGTCCTCACTAACCTCCACACAAGCTTCTGAGTCCCTACTCCCACCAATCTTAGTTTCTAGTCTTTAAAAAGAGAAATTGAATAGACTCAACTTCACGTTCACGCAGGAATGACTTTTAATCAGCTTATAACAACTGGAGACTTAGATCTTCTGAACTAATTTAGAAAATCCAGTAGAAGTTTCTACAGTTTTGCACCAGACTCATTGCTGTCATGGCCTCTGATTCATTCTGAAGAAATTTGTTTCCTATTTGTAGCAGCTGAGTCAGTGGTAGCAAGGTATTGTCCTGAAAGTGTGTCCTGCTTTTCTTTTTATTCCTTTCTTGTCTTCTGACCAGTTGTTTTCAATGTTTTAGAGAACGCGCAGTATAAAAATGAGAGTAGTTGCGTGAGCAGATGTCTCCTCTGAAGGAAACAAGCAGCGCTCTGTAAAATTCTTACATTTGTGTTCTCTATTTCTTCAGAGTGCTGAAAGAGGCACCAGCTGCATCAATAGGCATGAAACTAAAGCAGCAGCAGTGTATCGTGGCCAGGATGACACATACCGATGAGGCAGTGTCTTACCGCAGCACAGACTGATGGTAGTCTCTGTGGCTGGTGTCCTTTTCAATTTTATTTTTTTTCTAAAGGAAGTCCTAAAAGCTGTCTCTTTGCTCATTTGGGCATACCTTCTGGGCTCTAAAGTACCCCATGTTTACAGAGAACAGCGCGGTTAAACTGTGGTGATGCAGGGAGGGCAACAAGGCTCAGAAGTGACGAGGAAACTAGAAAGCATGTAAAGGAAGACAGTTATAAAAGGTAGGGGCAGGAAATATGGTTTGAAGTGAGGTAATCAGTTTAAGGTGTTGAAAGTGTGTAACTGGTGGAGAGAAACACAAGTGAAGTATTTTGTGCTTGCATGGCTTAATTTTTGGTGATGATTGGTGATCTTTTGTCTTTAGTTTGATATTGCCGCTAGATTTCGTGGTTCTTTCGTGTTGATACACCTAAGATGAGGAACTGTACCATCACCTTGCTGTGTGTGAGCAGGAGTCTTCCCACAGTAATAGATCTTGCTTCAGGTATTTCAACTGGGAGTGTAGTAAAATTATCGTAGAATCATAGAATGGTTTGGGTTGGAAGGGACTTTATAGATCATCTAGCTGCAAAATTGCAAGAGCTGTACTCTTGTAATACTTTGCTAGTTAGCTTTGTTACAGGTTTGAATGTTGTGCTTTACCGGACCACAGAGACTTAACGTTGGATATGATGGTGATCATGGAGTGAACTAGGAATGAGCTCATTTTGGAGAGGAGTTGCCTAAAAATAGTTATGAATTTAGGGACGGTAGGAATGGTGGATACATATTCTGAAAGAGAATATATTCCAAGGGAGTGAGATGCAAATTTTACTCTTGTACTTTCACTTTGTAGAGTTCTGTCCAGTAGATGTCTGTAGGAGCCACCACTCTATACCTTGGCTTGGCTGCTTAGGCAAAGGATGCCGAAGAAATGTGTTACTTTGCACCCTTGCAAAGGGTAGGGAGGGTGTCTGTAGGAAAACCTGAAAGAGTCGTCATCTGCCAGTGATGATGATAACAAATACCGCAATGCAGTGTGTTTTGAATGTGCTTGAGAAATTGTGAGTCTTTTACAGAGTAGATGAAAAGGAAGAATCCATGCTGTGACTGGCTTTCCACAGCATTTCAGGTACTGCAGCAGAAGAGAGTAAACAAGCTACAAGAAAACAGTAGTTTCAGAAAAGGACATGGGCACAGCTGTGGAAAATAGATACTTAAAATGTAATTTGAGGGGAGACTTGAGATAAGTGATAAAGTTCAGTTTTTAAAATGCTGTTCCCAGTTGCTTTTCACTGTATCGAGGGCTTATTCCTCAACTTGCTTATCAGAAGACCGCTATCTTTTATAACTGTTTTTATTTCTTTGTAGTATTAGTGGGTGAGAGTTTTCAATTAAACATGATTTTTTCTATTTTAGAAAAGCAATGAAATTAGATATGTTTCGACACTGGAAGTTCCCATCCTGCAGTATGGCGCAGCATATATTTTCTCCCTTGGGTCAGAAAAACAAATCAAAACTTCTGTTTGTTTATCGTTTTTTTTCCTGAATAATTAATTAAAAGCCTTGAAATGTCGTAGCAAAAGGCTTTTAACTATATGTTTGAGCATACTCAGTGAACTGACTCAGTTTCTTTCCTTACAAATCTGAGGAAATTGATTTATGAAGCATTTGACTAGAAACTTTTATAAATTTTAACCTTTTCTTTTGAAGTGTTTTTAACAAGGTGATGTTGGATGAGGTCTGTTAGTATTTCAGTTAGGCAAAATTATTCAGCTTAATTTGTTGTGCTGTTAGTTTGTTATTAATTCACTGTCCCAGTGCCAGGGCGCTTTTTGTAGTTTACTAAGCTGCCAAAGAAATAACTTCTATCAAAGTGGAAAATAAGAAATAGTGGAGTCGCATGATTACTTTACACCATGGGCTTACACTGACAAATGAGATGTACTTTTGATATAAAAAATCTAAAATCCGGATGTCTGGCAAAGAAGCTGCTCAGCTTATCAGGAACACGACTTATTTTCTGTCGTCTTGTTCAGTTATCCTTTTGGTAGATGCGAACTGACTCCTCCTTCCACCCCAGCTTTTTGCCCATCTTGTTGTAAATGCCAAACATGGCTCGTGCGTGCTCCCTGAACACCTCTTGCTCCCTCCTAGACCTCCAGGGACATCTGCTATAGTGAAACATCAGTAAAACTGGCAGCACACAAGTGTTGCCAAAAGGAAAAGTCAGTGGTAGAAGAGGGTGTTGCCATGGGACTTGCAATTACAGCACTCTTGGTTATTGCTTGTAGATGCTGTTTGGAATACCTTGTCATTTTTTAAATTCGTGCTGTTGTGCTAATCTACTTGTTCTCTTGTCTCTAGTTCTTCTGATCATGTAATGTACTTTCTACAGTGTTTTTCAGTATTGTATATGTCTTTTGAAATGAAAAAATCTTACCACCTCCCCTTTTAACTGTGACTTCAGAGTGGAGACTGTTGAATTCTTTTGTAAAGAAGGCTGGTTTCGGTCTGCAACAGCCTAGACACAGTCAGATTGTATGACAGTTCGTATAACCAAATCCACTGTTGAGAGACAGGTATTAGTTTGAGGTTTGTGTGTAGCTAGTAACCTGCCTGTCTGAGCAAATCTACTTACAGGCTTTGCTTTGCAAAGTGACCTCCAGTAACCTGTTAGGTGCAGGTTTCTGTAACTTTGCCAACCTTACTCTCTTTGGCAAGAATTTAAAAGCTGAAGAAGAAGATTCAAAACCTATTACCCATCGAATTTTTGAGGAGTAGAGTAGAGGATTACGTTTTTACTATCTTGGTGTGCCTTCTCCTTTTGCAGTCTTTGCTATTTATTGTTTTGTTTCTCCTTTCAGTGTTTGACTACAGCTATAGAGATTACATCCTGTCCTGGTATGGGCAACTCAGCAGAGATGAAGGGCAGCTGTACCAGCTGCTATCTGAAGACTTCTGGGAGATTGCCAAGCAGCTGCGACAGAGGCTGAGTCACATTGATGTAGTTAAAGTTGTCTGCAATGATGTAGTGAAAGCTCTACTCTCGCACTTCTGTGACCTTAAAGGAGCCAATGCCAGGTAAAAAAAAAAAAAAAAAAAAGAAAAATCTGCATTTCATTGGTATTTTCTGCTTCTGTCTTTGCTTTTCGATGCGCTATATCAAAGTGATGAAGCACATAATGCTTTTGTAGGCCACTGATAAAGAAAACAGTTCAGGCTTATTACCAGTTTTAGGGATCAAGCAGGCTTCAGGGCATCTGTAAGACCTGTGGAAGGAAACACTTGTCCACCTTTTTCTCAGAGTTCGGATTCACTGCTGTTTCCATTTCATCTTTGAATCCTTTGCTCACGGTAGGAGGTGGGCTGTGTGAGCAGTTCCTGCAAGCAGTGTGAACCTGCAAGGGAAAGGAGAGGCCTGTCAGAGCAGTCAAGATACAAGAAGACAGTTATTTGCACCTTTCCCAAAATAGCACCAGGGTTAATTCCATTCAGTTTCCCATTTATTCTAACCCCAGGAGGCAGAGCCTTACGGTTTCTGTAAGTGGCCTGTCCTGCAGTAACAAGATTTTTGTGCTGGAAAAATTGTTGGCTGGGTTTTCTTTCTCTGTTTAGGTTATCTGGCTAATTTCCTGAATTTCCTTTTCAGCAAGGCTCTCTTTGTCCATTTAAAAAGGTCAGCTGTCTGCTAAATGCTAGAGTTGCACCCAAATTGTAATTGCAAATGATAACTCTTAGCCTATGCAGTTCCCACATCTGAATACACAATTTGTGTAATAGTGCATGGAATTTAGGCTTATATCTGCACTTACCTCAATTTCAGTTATCCTAATTGAAGTAAGTTTTGGTCATTCAGAATTATCCTATACATTTTACACTATAAAGTTCTTTTGCCTACAGTTAGAGCCACATATTTTTAACACCCATTCAGACAAAAAAGATCAGTTGTTTTCTGTCAGTGACCAGTCTGTGTGGTGCCATTCACACCTGTTTCTGTTCTGGAACAGAAGATAGAGTTGAGGTATTTGTGATAGATGCCAGCTTTCTGTAAGCTAGTGTGTAGGAAATAGACAAAAAAGAAACTAAAGGTAATTACAGTCAAGACAAGAAGAAATTAAGGTGTGTGCACATTGTGGATGTTGCATTGGATTCCAGATATTACTTTCTTTCAGCACTGGAATGTGGTAGAAATCTCTTGGTCCAGTAAATATCCTAAGTGCGCTCCCTGATTTTTAAACATTATGTTTGCACTTGCCCTTTATCGCAGTAAAGCGCTTGCTTTTGGGAAGAGTTTGATTTGAAGATATTTCTTTTTTTTTAAAGTGCAAATGTTTTCCTCTTTGAAGCTGGGGGCATAGAATCTACAATTGCAGAATTATTAATTATTATTAATGCTGATTCTTGATAAGGTTCCTTATATATTGAGAATTATGAACACTTCCTCTGTATCTTTGTTGGATTGTTATTTCCACTATATAGAGCTAAAATAAATTCTCTTGAGTATTTTCCAATTAACTTTTTCATTTTGGGATGATAAATTCATCTTCGTCAAGGCTGCATTAACATGATATTGAAAAAATCCTATCAAGAATTAATGTGATAGTGGGTTAAAAAAACCCAACAAGCCCCACAGTTGTAACTGCAGATTCTGTATAAGTTGGAAGTGGACCCACTGACTGTTTTTCATATACTGCAGGGCTGTGAATTCACAAGGAAGAAGGTCTGGTTTTAAGGTGCCTAGCAGCACATCAGCAGCGTGATGCTGCATGATGCAAAGTGTGAAGCACTGGTTATATCCTCATGCTGCTCATCCAGACTTGCTCGAAAAGTTCAGGAAGCTTTATGGAAATCTCCATATCCTGGCAAATGGAGAGAAGGCTTAAATGCTCTGTATGTACGATGGCAAAGTCAGCAGAAACGTGACATTGTGCTCCTGTGCTACAGATCGAATTTGTACTGCTGGGTGATCTGTGCATGCATGTAATAAACCTGGAAGCACAGCTGAAGACTCTGACACTGTTTTCTTTTTGAAGAGCTTTGTGGTTTTAAGAATAATTTGAGTTTTGTATAGAAATAGCTGCTGCCATGGAGTTTAATGTGCTAGAACCTGCTGACTCTTTAAGCTATAGACTGAGAACGACAAAGTATGTCACTTCTAGGTTGGAAGATAGTGTTTTGGAAAGCCTTCATTTCTATATTGCCACAGTTTAAACACAAAAAGTTCTTCTGCCTAGGGTAGACAACGCAGAGATCTTCTTGACCTACCTTTGATTTCTGTCAGTGTTTTGAAGATGGTAGTAGATTTAAATTGCCATTCACGTTCCCCTCTGTGTCTCTATTAATGAATCCCATTAGTTTTGGATGATAAATACAGTGGGACAGAGACTGAAATTAGAGCAAGGTATCTTTCCTGTTGTGATGCCTGTTGGAGCACCGCATCTCATTTCCGCTGCTGAGTTTATACTGCAGTGTGACAGCAAAGGACGTTTTGTCTGTTACCTGGTGGCTTACAAAGTTTTAGGTACCTCTCGTACCATCTCTGGAGGGAGTGCCACCTAAGCCACTTTGTCTCAGTTTTCCTGTATGACAACAGATAAATCCACTGAAGTAATGGGAAGAAACCATCGGTGCCCAGGAGTAGAGAAATGTCCATTTCTTTCAGCGTGAAGTTCATGTGTTTTGTCACTAGGTACACGTCAGCCACAGAAATCCCTTTGCTTTTCTGCTTTCGCTGACTAACTTTGACGTGTGATATCTGATAGATCAGGATATCCAAGGGGATGAAAATAGTCTGCGACCTTTCAGAGTGTGGAAGGGTGCTACAGTCCTTCCCTTTGCTCCTGCTTTCCCTCCGGCTGATCTTAGTCATCACAAGGGTCCGCTTGGTAATAAACAGCTCGAGGTAAATGGCCAGCAGAGGCCAACAGATGAGGAAAAAGGCTTTCCTGAATGAGGGAGAGCATGAGCAGAGGAGAGGCCACTTCCACGCTACCCAGTGGGAGGCATGGAACTGGGAGGGAGAAGCCTGGTGGTGTTAGGTCTGATTGCCCTTTCTTGCATTCTGTCCACAGCTTGCTTTAACAGTGACTGTCTTCCCTGCACCTGCCAGACACTTCTGCAAAGTGAAATAAGGGCAGAGACATGCCTCTAGCCATGGGCAGAGCTGTCTGGGGTGATGCAGAGCCATGCAAGCTGTAGGCAAGACAATTCCCAACTTTTTCATCTGGTGTCAATGGGGAGTGCCTTGAGGTCCAGTTGGGGCTCCAAAGGATCCTCTCGCTTCTCAGTTACAAAACTTATGTTCAGAATAGATTAGAAACTATTTCATTCCTAATATTAGATCAGTGTAGAAATGGAATGTGATACTTCCCTGTGTCCAGTGTTAGCTAGTTTATGAGTCTGAGATACAGAAGAAAAACCAGCCTTGGATTTATTGGTAGAAGCTGCTGCTCTTTTCCCCTGTGCTGTACAGAATCTGGAGTGCATTTGTAACAGGATTAGCCAAGTGCGTCCTGCAGGGTGGAGAGGGTATTATTTGGCAATTCTTGTTTTATAGCAGCTTTTATCCCTTCATTTGTTTGCATCTTGTTGAAGTGTCTTTCTTTGGCTACGTTAAGCAGAATATAAGCAAGCTGAATACTGGTAGTGTCGTTTTGTGTGGTCAAAGATGGACCGTGAGCTGAGTAAGGTGCTGTGTAATGCTGGAAACGTTCACATTAGTATGTGGGTGCAGTATTGTCTGTGGTGGCAGTATGCTTCCCGGGGCTAGAATTACCTGATCCCAGGAATGTAGTCTGACTCTGGTACTGTATGTTGAAAGCAAGAGGCAGCTCTTCCTCTGGATGAAATGCACAGTCGGTATTGGAAGGACATAGCAAAGTGAAAACAAATAGTAAGCATCTTTCTGTGAAGCTGTCCACACGAAAGGAAGTCCCCTTATGCTTATTGTGGGCTGAGAATAACCACATCAGATATCATTAATAGGTGACTATTAACTGTTAACAGATAGCTATTACCGAGATACAACACCCTGTGCTGGTGGTCTCTAAACTGCGGCGTAGGCAAAATGAGATTTGCCTACATCAGATAAGTAGGCAAATGGGATTTGAAGACACTTAATCCTTGCCTCTTTGTGAACCTCCTGACAAGCAGTGCTTTTTGAACAAACCTCAGTGAGAAGAGGTCACAGTGACATGGATTTTTTTTTTATTTTTTTTTTTCCCTACCCCACCTTGGTTGGGAGTTTTTTCTGTTTGTCTTTAGCATACAGCTGGGGCACCTTGATCCCAAAGGCAGAGGAAGAATTGGTTTCTGCAGATACAGGGATGTGGAGTGGCAGGCTGCTTCTGGCAAGTTGACTGCTGCGTGACATCTGATGGGATAATCAGAAGTGTGTGTGTGTGCCCGGGTTTGCAGCATAAGTCATGACTTAACAAAACGCATGCTTGGGGGCCGCAGTCTACTGCCCGTGCTGATTCAGAACCCGTATGTCAGGGCTCAAAGCTCTTCAAAATTGTGAGGGAGGGAAATGCTGTGGGGAAGTTGTTGTCTGAGTGATCACTATGACAGGTAATTTGGGGATTTAAGTTCATATTTGCATGTTTTAGTAATATTCATAGAATCGTAGAGTGGTTTGGGTTGGAAGGGACCTTAAAGACCATCTAGCCCAACCCCCCTGCCATGGGCAGGGGCACCTTCCACTAGACCAGGCTGCTCAGAGCCCGGTCCAACCTGGCCTTGAATGTTTCCAGGGATGGGGCATTGATCACCTCTCTGGACAACCTGGGCCAGTGTTTCACCACCCTCACTGTAAAGAATTTCTTCCTTATATCCAGTCTAAATTTGCCCTTTTTCAGCTTAAACCCATTACCCCTTGTCCTATCGCAACAGACCCTGCTGAAAAATTTGTCCCCATCTTTCCTGTAGGCCTCTTCAGGTACTGGAAGGCTGCAATAAGGTCTCCCCGCAGCCTTCTCTTCTCCAGGCTGAACAGCCCCAACTCTCTCAGCCTTTCCTCACAGGAGAGGTGCTCCAGCCCTCAGATCATTTCTGTGGCCTCCTCTGGCCCCTCTCCAACAGGTCCCTGTCTGCCCTGTGCTGAGGGCTCCAGAGCTGGACGCAGGACTCCTGGGGGGGGTCTCACCAGAGCGGAGCAGAGGGGCAGAATCCCCTCCCTCGCCCTGCTGGCCACGCTGCTGGGGATGCAGCCCAGGGTACAGTTGGCCTTCTGGGCTGCGAGCACACATTGGTGGGTCATGTCCAGCTTTTCATCCTCCAGTGCTCCCAAGTCCTCCTTGGCAGGGCTGCTCTCAACCCCTTCATCCCCCAGCCTGTGTTGGTACTGGGGGTTGACCTGACCCAGGTGCAAGACCCTGTACTTGGCCTTGTTGAACCTCATGAGGTTCCCACGGGCCTACCTCTCCAGCTTGTCCAGGTCCCTCTGGATGGCATCCCTTCCCTCCAGCGTGTTGGCTGCACCACTCAGCTTGGTGTCATCGGCACACTTGCTGAGGGTGCACTCAATCGCACCGTCCATGTCGCAGACAAAGATGTTAAACAGTGCCAGTCCCAGTACCGACCCCTGAGGAATGCTACTCTGGTCTCCACTTGGACATTGAGCCACTGACCTTTTGTTTTCTTTTGTTTTCTATATAGTACTGATAGGGTAAGGAGAGAAGACGACTCAGCTCCTAATTTTCTTGGCCCGTGTCAATGGGGAATGGGCCTTTGCATGTATGGGATGCATAACTGTTGTATTTTTTGTGATTGCAGTATGTAGTGTGAAAAGATAACTCAGTAAAAATAAAGGATGCTGCCACCACAAGCTGTTCAAGAGCAGACTGATGCAAAGGGAGTTTAAGCACTTGAGATTTAGCTTGGTTAATCCTATAGATGCATCCAAGTTGTCAGGATAGCTACTAAACACCTTCCACAGTTCTTGTTTTTCTTTTACAATTCCATTTGCCAACCACGAACCTGGAATACCAAGAACTGCTTATCACACTCAGCCTCTGAAAAGGAGTATCAAGAGGGTTAGTATGGAACTGCAGAGGTTCGTTGCAACAGGAGAAGCTGCATGGAAGTGCCGAGAATAAAATACTCGGGAAAAGCTGAGGTCTGAGCACGTTGTTAAAGTTAATTCACGGGTAGCACCAAGCCTAAAGCTCGCCATTGCCTTCAAGCTTCAGTGTGGGGAGTTCTGGTTTCCTGTTAGTGATTGAGTATCACCTAGACACCACAGTAAGCAGTAGGTGCTGACATGGTCAACAGTTTATAAGCCATTCATATGTTCTTTGGGTCAGTTGTCAAAATGACGTGTCAAATGCTTTTTCCTGAAAGAGGTAACTGTAACATGTATAAATAATATGGTTGTCCTCACAGTAAATGCTGGGTAAAGTGATTTATAAAACTTGACAATATATCTTGATAAAAATCACAGATGTGGAAATTTTGGTGTTGACCTTTCTGTATTTTTTTTGTTGTGATTTTGGGGTTTGGTGTGGTTTGTTTTTGGAGATACAGGGTTTTTTTTAGATGGTGCTTCTTTTCAGGTTTGTTTATGATGCTGCTTGTAAAGGTCTAAACTTGTTTCTTTTATTTCTTAGAAAGTTCAAGCAGTTTTCATTCTGCTGCACTGACAAGAAGCCTAGAGTTCGGAGGGTAGTACAGGCGAAGAGGTGCAGGCTGCGTGTGGTTCTGGTAGTTCTCAGAATCAGTTTAATGAAAGCGCGTGGTGAGTGATGAATATAGTGATGAAAGTCATTCAGAGTGAGTTGCATGTGCACTTCGGCTCACAATTGCACTGATTGAGACTTCAGTGTAACTCTGCAAGACTCTCTCTTGAAAGACCAATTAAAGAAATAGCAAGGCTGAAGGGAACATCTTGAGATTTATTTATTTAAAGAGAAAGGAACTTTATGTAATTGCCTGTGGAGTTGTTAATGTTTTTACAGACTCTTTGAGTGTTTTTTTGTTGTGGTTTTTTTTTTGTTTTGGATATCGTTCATTTATTTGCTTGCTTCCTGTTTTCAAAGCAGACAGATTTACCTTGTTTATCATCTTTAAGTTCCTGGTCATGCATGTCTTCTAATCAGTGTACTTATTTTGGGGTTTCTTGCCCTTGGACCAGTGGTACTGCTAACCCCAAATGTGCAAAGTCCCAAGTTGCACAGGCATTGTAAGTGACAACTTTGAGGTCGGCTTTTGTTTTTGGTTTTTTTTTTCTTCACCCTTTTTAGGATTCATTTTTAAGCTCTTCCATGCCGTCATGAGCGTTGAGACTATATAAAAATAAAGACAATGCTTTACATCAGGAGCATATACCCAACCACAAGTACCAAGAGTCTTCTAATACTCACGACTGTAATGAGTCTTTACAATACAGGGAGTTACCAGATGGTTCTGATTAAAACTGCGGGTATCTAGAGTAGATCCTAGATAGAAATAAAAATTTCCTTGAGGTCCCTGTGTTGGGAAACCTGGAAGCCCAGTCATAGGTGATGGTCCAGCATTACAGAACAGCGGTATGTCCTGCATGCCTGAGAAATGAGGAATTGTTGTTAAAGAGGTGCTGATGTTGGCCCAGAGTTGCTCAGTTATAGCATGGGAAGCAAACAGTGAAATTTCTGTAGCATTGGTAATGTTTTAGCTGCTTGTCTTCAGCAATAACAAAGCAAATCTGCTGTCTTTCTTTTATGAAGTGCTGGATGAACTAACAGTTCTGCAGCAGTAAGGGTCTAAGTATTGGTGACGTTCAGCGGGACACACGTTCAGTAGTTGCACAAAGCAGTCTCAGAGTAGGGAATAGTTACAGCAGGTGTCAGTTTAGTCCTAAAGAAAAGCACTGCTTGGAACAGACCCCATACAAAGGAGTTCGCTTTGGCAGGGCCTTCCTGTGGATCTATATTCACAGCCCGTTGCCTGATCTTCCACTGGTTTGGGGGGCAACTGGAGGGAATCCCTTTGCTTTCTGATGCTATGAAATAGCATTGGATAGTGTTACAAATTCAGAGCAGGCTTCAGGATTTCATAAAATGAAAATTATGGAGAAGAAACTTACACAAAGTTGAGGCTGGCTTTATAGCTCGTGGAGGAGTGAAGAGGGATATGACCTGTAAGCGTGCTGTGTAAAGCATGAGTTCCGTCTACTGTTCCAAATCAGTGAAGTCACCTGCATCTGGATACAACAATATATGTAACCATTACTTTAGTCTTGGTTGTTCAAGAAGACACAAATGAATTAAGTTGCCACTCGCCATTATTTTTCTATTGCCTAAAGCAGATGAAATGAGCCTGGTTTGCCAAGCTTGTATCATGTCTGCTTTGGAACTGTTTGCTGGAGTGCCACAGTTGTATTAGTTTACTGCACACAGTTGTGCTCAGAATTTATGGATAATTGGCTGGGACTTGAAAGTGCTTTCTGAAAATATCTGCACACAGTTTAGTTAAGAGTTTTTTGTGATTACTAAGTGGTCTTTTGTCTGGAAATTCCAACCACACAGTCCTAATAACACATGTTCAGAATTGGATAGGAAGAGAAATAATGCCTGTGTTACTGTTTGAATTATTTAATAATGCTTATTATCTTTATTGACATGGGAGAGATGCAGCAGCACTCTGCTTTGTGTACGTGCATGCGGATTGCAGTTAAGTTTCTGCTTTTCCTGTTGGTCTGCAAAATGAACAGTGCCTTTCTGTGCTCTCGATCGCATTCCCACAGAGCTGAAGATCCAGGTTTTATATCAAGCCAGAAGAATATGCCTGATCAGGATGTCTTAGCTCCTACTCCGGAACAGTAAACAGACATGGTTCAAAGCTGGGCAGTGGTGTTAATCCTTCAGTGACTGCTCACTGCTCTTTTTTTTTATGGGTATCAGTGAAGGGAAAGCCCGTGTTAAAAGGGATGCTGCTTTCTGGGCAGACCTTTCATTGACACGCAATATATTTTGCCTGCAAGCTGATCAGTGGTTATACTGAGGCAAGTAGAACTGTAATGCTTCATGTATAAATGCAAACGAGGGTACAAGCCTGGATGTTTTGCCTTGAATGTTGTACCACTGGCATACTGATCTATGTTGTAGCTGTTAAGCCTCCCCCCAAGCTTCCTCTCCTGCTTTCAGTCTCCCTTTTATTTCTTTTGCCCAAACAGCAGTGAAAACTGTAGCATTCGTTGACATGACTGCTTGGTACTGATATTTAGAGTTGAATTTCCTGAAGACTTTTCTCTGTTCTTTTCATAAAAATGCATTGGGGTTCTGTGCCTTCCATTTTGCTGTTTAGATCATATTATAGGTACGGTCTACCTAGGAAAACAATTGAAAGAACCCCTCTTCTAGAGAGTTATGTCTGGTTAGCTAATGGAGATAAGTCCAGAAAAAATTGAAACTGGTCTTAAATGGCCTGTCAGCTTGAGAGTACACAGCTCTGCTCCTTGCATTCCTGTAGGTAGGGACGCATTAGACAAATTAGAAGGGTAAGAATCAAATATTTGCCTTTCTCCTTGTGTGTTCTGTTCCATTTTCCCTTTGTGTTCTGTTGACTGTATCAGAAAAGCCCTGGCATAGGTCCAGCTCAGCCAAGCTGTGTGTATTGGCTGTTGACTGGGAATAAATTTATACAATAGGGAGACAAAGATGATGAGAAATGACTTCTCTTGCATGGATAATAGTATAGGTGCAGTTAATGCTCCATGGTGTTGGCAGTTCCAAACATGCTGGCATTCCTCAGGAGACTTGTGGAGCGATACTGAAGGCAAAGACGACTAATCTCAGTTAGTGAAACTTTATGTGCATTATGTCTCTTTTGTGCTTTGCACATGTTGTGAAAGTATAGCTTGATCTGTATGCAGGATCACTATGCAGGATGTCCTACAAATAAGGTAAGAGCATCCAAAAAGGGTGGGGTTTGTGTATTCACAGGGGACAAAGCAATCACCACTTGCTTTTAGTTGTAGCTCTGCATCGTTGGTGTTAATACCCAGCGACAGGTCAGTAGGAGAGGTTGCTCTGCTGCTAGCCAACTGATGTTCAGTCGCTCTGTTTGCCAGCGCCTTGCGTATGCTTCTGGCCGTGTTTCTAAGTGGCTGACTTTGGGTGGACCAACCTGTCCAGAAGAGGAAGGCTTTGCTTCACCCATAAGAGGTGGCTGTACCTAAATGACCCAGACATTCTGTCTGCCAGTAGTCTGCCTGGGATGTGTCTGGTTTTGGGCAAATAACGAATGCCTGTAGGCAGAGCATGTGATGGTGAAGGTTTGATGTAGAGAAGGCTGTAGAATATACCTGGACTATGCAAGAGGAATGGAAATGCACTGAGGAAAATAGCTAGGTATTCAGCTGCCAGAGAGAGAAGATCCTACCAGAGCAAGATAAACAGCTTTCTGGGCTCAGTCAGTGGCACCAGCTGTGCTGGTTGATAATGAAGACTCACATCATCTTCACAAACCTGTGCTTCTCAGAAGAACAGAGTATTTACATCCACGCTGTTCCAAGTGACTTGTTTTAAAATTTGTCTTACTTCTAACAATTTAAACCCCCTCCATGATCCACACTTGGAAACAAAATATTTGATTTAGGATTGAATAAGAGGCTTTGGTCAAATCGAAACCGAATGCCATCTTTACATTCCTGTTGTTCTGAAAATTAATTAAAATAATTTTGGTTGCCTTGAGACAAATGACTTGTGCTATGAGAACAGAATTAGAGCTAATATCAGAGTATTGTTACTATTCCAACATATTTGCTCCCTCCTGGACTGACTAGAAAAATCAAAATTACCCAATGCTCTCATCACTAGTGGCCATATAGTGGTGTCTATCTGCGAACTTTTGGTTTGGCTGTATACAGTTCTTGGTCACCTGTCACGTACAGAGGCAGTGGGCTTGGAGCAGCTCTGTGAGTAACACTCAGCTGACTCTAACCAGGAGAGCAGCCTCCAGCCTGGGGAAGGAATCAGACTTTATAGATGATGGGAGGAGGCACTGGTATGAGACCTGACAGGTCTGAGCTTTTGTAACACTGTAGAGCCTTCTGCTGAAAACCAGACCTGGCCGCCTTTGGAGATTACCGTGGGGCCTCCCAGGTGACACTGCGTCCATCTCGCTGTAACCAGTGGCATGGTCACCTTGCTGTTAAACTGTAGATGTGTCACTGGAGCACATCAGGCAGTGTGGCTGCGAAGGAACTGCTAGGGCACCTTGCCTCTGCTTCTGTGGCCGTTTTTGTGGAAAGGAAAGGTGCTGCTATGACCTGTGCTAAAGGAGTCCCCTTGGCACGTCCACTCAGACATGTTCTGAGAAGTCCAGAAAACCACTGGCAGCTGTGAGGAGATGAATTTGTCAGTATTGGGCACAAAATCAAGGCAGGGGAGGTTTGCTCCCTGCTTCCTCTGGAGCTGTGATCAGAAGAGCTGTTTGCAGGGAGTCTGCAAGCAGCACAGACTGTGCTGTCATGGGCTTGCTCATCCAGCAGCGCGTCGCTGTGCGTGTTCGGCGGTGCCCACCCAGTGCTTTGTGCTGCAGCAGGGGCACAGCCACCCCTTCCCGGTTAGCTCTGAAGGGCTCTGGCTTGCCTTCCTCGCAAAAACACCTACCGTGATTGCCAGGAGCAAGGAGGACTTGCTTGCCTGTTTGGTGACAGGAGAGGGAGTATATTAGTATAATATATTAATATAATATAGTAACACTGTACCTGTCCCAACTCCAGGCCTGATGTACTTTCTGTGAGTTAGGAGCCTAATTCCTTTGCGAAGTGCAAAGTGAAACCAGCAAGAAATTTTGCATGTCCTCCATTCATTAGTATCCAACTGTCATAACGCTTACAGTTAGTGAGGGGGTGATAGGGACTGCCTTCCTCAGCAGGCTGAGGCTGATTCTGGCTGAGGGCATTCTCCTGCTCCTTCTTGAAGCTGAACCAGAAAGAGCCAAAGGTAAGCATCTGACTGCCAAAGGCAGGCAAGGTGGACTCTGACTTTGAGGGACTCTAAATCTGAGAGATTTGGGACGATGGAGGAAAACCGTGACTTTATTCCCTAGTTATTTTTGTTTATTCTGTGGTAACTTTATTAGTATAAAACATGAGCATATTCCAGCTTCAGCCTGCTGATCAGGAGACTCGGCTTGAGGCAAGTTCTCTTGTCTCTCCTCTGACTGGCTCTGTGATCTCTGCATGCCTGAGGTGTTCAGATCCAAGCAAGTGTTGTTACTTGATTTGGCCAAGGGGTGACTCACCAAATCTGTGATTTGGCCGAGAAGTGACTCGGGTGGGACTTGGAAGGTGCGGGTTCAGACTTACCAGACTGAGCAGAGCCTAAAGTCCCGGGCCTCTAACCCCCTGGGGGTGAGCACGCTGCCCACGGGGGTCCTGCCCCGAAGGTCGGGTTGCACTGCACGCTGAGCATCGCCCTACAGCGTCACGGTTCCCAGTTTCATGCCTTGTATACCCCACTGATACTGGTAACAATATGGTCGATTCACACTTGCCGAACTACGGAGGGGACTTGTCTGGCCAAGTTTCTTTTTGCTTTGGGAGTCAATTCACCTTTGTCTGTTCGCCATCATGATTCCACCCTCTTTCTAAATCTGTGGGTGGGTTTTTTAATCTTTTTCTAAATTGATTTTCCACATACAGCGTAGATGGCTGATAATGCCACATCTGTTACTATATAGGTATCTTGCACAGACCAATTTGATGTAGCCTGCAGGCGGCAAGCTGAAAACTGCTGTTCTAGGAAAAGTCAGGTCAAACTGGCCAGTTATTTACTGGGACATTTATTTGCTAGTAACAAAGGAAAGATGGTAACTTCAGTGTCTAACAGGTAGACCTGTTTCTCAAACTAGGTATGATCCCAAACCCTCTGCTTAAAGGTTCGGGTCTATAATTAGTTTGCTCTACAAGAATGTATTTGCTGCTTGAGTTTGTCTTGTCGATTGTACAGAAAAACTGGACAAGATTTCACTGTAAGTTCAATGGTGGAACAATTGGGGTGTTTCATTTCTTCCCACTTGCTGGGCTCTCAGTTTGATGCAGTTTTATTTCTGTTTTTGGTGGGAGAAAACATTGAAAGAAAAATTAGCAGGATTTGAAAAATACAGGTGGTTTAAAGTGCTTCTTTACTGAAGTTACTTACTTGATAATGGATTTTGCATATTTTATCAATTAGTGACTAATGATACAGGTGGTAAGTTCTCTCTGTTTTTTCTTTTTCTTTTTTTTCTTCCTCTTTCCCCCCCTTAGGCAGGAAGATCCACCGAGACCTTTTTTGCTGCACCCATACTTGAGGAGCTCTGATGAAGAAGTAAGATTCCTGCAAAAATGTTCTCAAATTCTGGTGTATTGTCTCCTACCCTCAAAGGATGTCCAGTCTGTCAGCTTGCGCATAGTCCTTGCAGAAATACTTGCAACAAAAGGTAGATCAAAGATCAGAGATGATTAACCATTTGCACCTCTACAATATTAGTAATTACAGACTTCGTTATGTAAAAGTCTTGATACTCTGCTTTTAAATTCTGAAATTTAATTGCTGTGATAACCAGTAAGACAGTTCATATCCTCAAAATCAAGCATATATTTACTTGACTCTCCTGACTTGATGCTAGGCTGTTTACCACCTTTCAGGATAAACCACAATTTGTTCATTCCATTCTTCTGGTTTTTTCATAGAGGAACACTTTTGCAGTCTTCCATGGCATTTTTTTTACTCATTATATAAATAATTCTGGCCTTTTCTATTTTATTCAGGTACATAGAATCCATAGACTTAAGGATATGATTATAACTGAATCACGATACCATATTTAATTATTTTTTTTAGATTTTGATTTGTCTAGTGTGTTCTTTTAGTTGAGCGTTTTCTATTTTGCTTTTTATTTTATCAGCTACACTTTAATCTGATTGTAAATACACTAGTCATTTTTTATGCCACTGAAGTCAAAGTTAGGAATTGTGAGGTCTCAAG
Source organism: Opisthocomus hoazin (assembly GCF_030867145.1). Taxonomy (NCBI): domain Eukaryota; kingdom Metazoa; phylum Chordata; class Aves; order Opisthocomiformes; family Opisthocomidae; genus Opisthocomus; species Opisthocomus hoazin. Next base: position 78,845,678 of record NC_134418.1, read on the forward strand.
TATATTATGTGATTCAGTTTACTTTTAATTTTCATTTATAGTGGCTGTAATGTCATAGCCGTCAAGGCACACAGCAGAAAGAATGAAAACGCTTGGAATTTTCCAAATAGAGCTCAGCTTTGTCAGTGTACATCAATTTGTGTAACAATAAACAAACAGTTTTATCAAGAAGGTACATGCAACCTCAAATGTACTATGTAGTCCAGAAGACTGATTTTGGATTTTTATCAACTTGCATATTTTTTTTTTGCCTCCTATCTGCAATTTTCTTTTGAAGGACAGCAGTTATTCTTCAGCATAAGGATTTTGTTTTAAAATATTTTTCCTCTCCAGTACTGAAACCAGTGGTGGAACTGCTGAGTGATCCAGATTACATTAACCGAATGCTGCTCAGCCAGCTGGAGTACAGAGAACAGATGAATGAGCATCAGAAGAAAGACTACACATATGCTCCTTCGTATGAGGAGTTCATCAAGCTCATTAACAGCAGCTCCGATGTTGAGTTCCTGAAACAACTGAGGTATTTAATGTTTCATTGTAGCTCATTCAAAACTAAACATGCTTCTTTTGCCGGCACATGACTGAGATTTAAATGAATTATGGGATTTTTTAAAATTCAATTTTAGATTTCCTTTTCATTTGGTGAAGCGGAGACAATAAGGATGATAAGCCACAACATTTGTTAAATCTCTAATATCACTAAGCTTTTTAGTGTGGTGGCAGAAAATGTTAAAAAAAATTCCACTTAGTAGTATACTGGAGATGACTATATTATTGAAAGTCACACCGGACCCTTCTTTACATCTTGCCTCTGTGGAGTTAGATGAAATAATATGTTGAGTTTCCACTAGTGTCTGGTTATCTCCTCATTATCTTTATGAAGTGTGGCTGGCCATCGTGGTCTGGTGTCTGTGAACTGTCGGGACCCAATGGACGGTGCGTGTTCAGAGCAGCTTGCTGTGGTTCTGTGACATGGAAAGAGAGGTTTGAGTTCCAGCATGTTTTACTGCTGGATCAGCGGTTTTCCTGGGCTGTTGCAGGGAGGTGTTTCCCAGCTGCGTCTTTCTTAGACATGTTAATGAACTCTGGATAATTCTTCAGACTGAAAGAAAACACTGAACTCCTACATATCTAACTTTATTTTGATATTCCTGTTTTCTAATGCAAATAGCACCTGCACACTTTCATTCTTAATTCCTCCCCTCACAAAAGAACTTCATCTCTTTTTCCTTCCATCTTTCATTATAACATAAGATACTGCTTGTGTCTCAAGCCTGCTTGCCCATGTACAATATGTTTATGTTTCCCTTATCTTTACAGGCGAGCTATTTCTCTGATTTCTGATGTAAGAGAAAGGATAAGAAACAAGTGACTGGGAAGCAGGGAGCAGAGATCCTGCTGTTGTAGGATCTCCCTAGATGTCCTTGAGTTGGTTTTGTTGAGTGCACCAAAGTTATGGAGGCCTGTTGAAGCCATTTCCAGAGTGTCTTAATCTGTTTGCCACCGACCAGAACTGGCATTTTTTCCTCTTCCCTGACTCCCTTCAATTGCTGCTGCAGGTCAGCTTGCTCGCTTCCTGAATGACTGCAGCAACATCTAAAAGACACAAGCACATTTATCCCACTGGGTGCACTCTGTGTCGTCTGTTGCGACCCAGACCTTCTGTGAGGCTTGCCTTGATCAGGCCAAGTGATGGTTTACTGAGATGGAGTCTGTAGGCTGCATAAATAACTTCTTACTTTCTGTTGTTCCCCTCTGTGATGCTGAAACCACTTGCATTTCTGAGACAGGAAAACGAATTTAGGTGGCGGTGAAATGATTTTGTTGCTTGGCTACTTACTGTTCATCTGCTATAAAATTTGCTCTTTATTCTGGGCCAGTGTGCCTTTCCTGAGAGCAGAAATTAGTCTCTATTAGACTCTATCTAAAACCTAATTGACATCATATTTATTAGCATAATCACACTAATGGATCTGCTTGTTTCAAAAGATACACAGCTCTTCTGTTGTTGTTGTTGAGGCACATTAGTGCTCAATATGCTCTCTTTTTAGCTGATGGGTCATTTCAGATTGTGTTCTTTAATATCAAGTAGCAAATTTGCTTTATGAAATAATGTGGTTTTGGCTGCACTTCGGTTTTTCCTTTCTAGCCGGTGGAGTCCAACTGCCATCATCTTGAAATGTGTTCCTCTGCCCCCTGCAATAATGTCGGTCAGTCTGAGCTGATCGGTATTTGAATAGAAAATGTCTGAGAGAATGTGTCATGTTCTCGAAGAGAACTAGTATTGGATTTTGGAGGCAGCGTTCTTCCTACCTCTGTTTGTACAGAGCCAGTCTCTGGGAAGGGGGTTAAAGAGCGTTCCACTGTGGGAGGAGGGATTCCTGTTCTGTTTGGTCTCCAGCGCTGTGGGAGCACCTGGAGAGAGATGGGCCAACCTGTAGTCATCTCAAAGTTATGTACCAGTGAAATTCTACAGATCTGTGTCCGGGAAACCGAGCAGTGATCCCTATATGGATGAAAAAAAGGGTGATATTTTAGATAAACAAACTAAATGGTGTTTCAGGTTGTAATTCACAACAATGAACCACAGGAAATATCTTTACAGAAGGAATTAGAGGAAGAAACAAATAAGCCATTGTGCAGTTATCACTGAGGAACACGGTTAGAGTCTGTTGGAGTGACTGGAGTGACGGGAGTGGGGAGAATGCTTCCAGTTCTCTTCCTACAGCAAATAAATTACTGGTATGTTGTAAACAGGTTTCCCAGTTACATGCTCTTCTGGGTAATAATACTCTGTTGATAAAAAATTCCTTTTCCGGGTTTTATTTGGGAATCATTTTTCAATGCCTGTTCTCAGCCAGTGCACGTGGCATTCATGAACTGTAAGCCTCCTCGTATTACTCCTAATGTTGCCATGTAACATCTTGGAAAAGAACAGGTGTAAGCAGTAACAATTTTCTGTGTAGGCTTAGCTTTGAGGGAAATTTGTAATTTGTCCTGAGGCACTACAGTTACTGGGGAAACTTTTTTTAAAAATATCCCTGCCATGCTTTATCTTTGCAGATTAATTACTATCTGTTTACTAAAATAAACATAATATACCTTGCTCAAAGAAAGAGGCCATGAGGCACTGGACAAACAGTTCCTCAGAATCTTGACAGACCATAGTCAAGAGCGCTCGGACTCCTAGGTGCTCCTTGATGTGTGCGTGTCACATTATAGGAGAGAAACTCCATGAGGCATCCTTCCAGGCTGATTTCATTAACAGAGTTTTGCGAGGCTTTCTTGTGATTAGAACCAGGTAGTTATTATGGTGTAAGTAGGGAAAAATCCCCAGCTGGATCAGTGGAAACCTGTGTGTGTGAATGGTGATGTTGCTCTTGGCCAGGGAAGCAGAGTGGGAGGCTGTGTGAGCTGGATCTCCTTGTAAGCAAGTGTGCCAGCTCTCTGCCTTGCAAGTAGCTCTCCCTGAAAGGCTAGTAATGGCACTAGGGTTTGCTAAATCTTTTTTCTCTCCTTGCTTAGAAGTGTTACCTTAAGAAGAAATATTGTATTGATTTTCCGCATTGCTTTTATGGATTTTATTTTTAGAACTTATTTAAACGATACAGGAACTGCTTACTGATTATGGAGATACTTTTGAATTCATGATTCATTAATATCTAAGTGGACTGCTAACATTTGGTTGCTTTATCTCTTAGCAGAACTTTTCTCTGTTGCTTTGAGGCAACATCCCTTTCATTTTTATAAGGGACATTTGGGAAGCTGATGTTTGTTTTCATAAGAAGTCACATACTGATTTCTGAGGACCTATTTTGTCTCCCCCCCCCCCTTCATACATTTGCTTTCTGAAAATTTGGATTTGTTTTGTGGGGGAAAACCCAAACGAGCAAAGCTTCCAGACAAGTGTGGTTATCTATGAACGTCCTTCAGAATCACACTCTATAATGTTTCCTTTGTTGTTGCTTGTTGTGGAGGGAGGTGGAGTTTTATTCCTGTTTTATCAAGTTTCCGCAAAATGTGTTGTCCCTATTTCGTTCAAGAAGCCAAAATTATACAATGAAGTTTCACCTTCATTTCCCCTTAGATTCCAGTTAGCATGGATAAATCGGAAGTCTGCTACAAATAAGGAAGAAAAGATGAATTCTTCCACATCAGATGTGAAATAAATTGACTTGCTCTGTCAGAAGTCTAGAGATAAAGACACGATGAGTTAAAATAGAAATACGGAAATAAATCGGTGGATTGTTTTCATTCTGCTTTCAAGATCAGCATTATATTTATTGTTACTTATTAGTATAGCAGTAAAAGGTCACTGTGCAATTCATGGTAAGAAAGACCATAATCACTGTGTCTCTTGTCATTTTTTTACTTAAGAAATGAGGGAAAGGGATTAATATAGCAAAGAATAGGGAAGAGATAAGAGTGGGAAGGCAGAAGTAGTGTGGATGTGAGCCCATGATTGGTCCAGTTTATCAAGTACAGTTCACTTCTTGAAAATAAAATTAGTAAATCACATTTAAAACTCCCTCACCAGCACCACAGAGTATGTAGCAGATAGAGTGTTTGAAACAGACTTTCAGGGAGAAAGGGTCGTGGTCTGGCAAGGTAGCCAGTGTGGGGTTTCTGTGGTGCTGTGATGTTCAGCACTCTCATGGAGTAGTTACAGCCAGAGCCCAGTGCTTAGGAGGAACAGACTAAATAGTATCTTTGAGGATGTAAATTGGAGCATCTCCCTTACATTAAAGTAATATAATGAGGAACAGAAAAAGAGATGCTGTATTACAGTATTGATAATGAAAACATGTAAAATGATTGTGAACAAATGAGAGTAAATTTGGAAGGAAAACAGTTGCAAGGTAGAAGTGGAAACTACCTTCTGTGTCCAGTTACTTGATTGTACCTTATTTGATGAATTCATAATGCTCATAGTTACAACACGTGAGTGAGGTGGAGGAGTGGTGTTTATAACCCATTTACAGATGACATAACCAAGGCAACAAGAGTCCAAGTGAGATGCCCAGAGTCATTTAGGAAGTCTGTGTCTGAGCAGGGTGTTAACTGTGGCACTTCTACGCGCCAGAATACCACCCTCACTTATGGGGCTGTTCTTCCTCTGTCGGACTGGGCAAGAACTGTGGTAGTGGATGGAAACAACCAAGATATGGTAATGGCAAAAGGAAATCAGGTTAGAAAAATTAAAGCTTTGCAAACAGATTCTCAGATTTCAACTTGGTAATTGAATGAGTTGGGTAGAATAAAGATTACTGCAGAAAAAAAAAAAACAAATAAACCCTCAAAGTGTGTTTTAAGTGAGCGTATGCTGTAGGTGTAAAACTGTATGTCTATATAAAGAAGCAGAGACAATCAAGATCCTGTAAGAGTTATAGGAGGCAAGAGGAATGGGAGGAATTGAATAATGTTGGTGGAAGAAGTACGCATGGAAGAAGGGGAATATATTTGAAGGATCATAAACTCTTTCTTAAACAGAGAAGTAGTCACAGAAATAGCAGACTTTCCAGAAGGCTTTGGCCTTCATCTAGGACTTAACTTGATAGATGAGGTCAGGGAACTCCTGCAGGAATGAGTTAAATTCACTAGAATACTTGCTTTATTACCAGTATCAATAGCTGCCAAAGTAAATGCATTGAGAGGAGTTTGAGAGTTTATCACCAGAACTCTGACGTTTATGAAAGATTTAACTGGCAGTCATTTTCTTTGCTGAGTGCATAGTGTCTGTTAGTTACAAGATTGGTTTTACTTAAAATTCAGCTTACTAACTGCATTAGGTGTCTTTCAGTATGTGTAGTATGGTTTCATGTGGTGAACAGGTTTTAATTTTTCCCAGTGTGTTCTACTTATTTTAGTGTAATACTTTCTTTTCCTAAGTTACATATGCTCCATGTACGTATTGAGTGCATAAGGCAGAAGAACCTTACAGACAGCTCTTTGCTTTTGAACTAAACTCCAATCCTAGTTTCCTACAGATAACTTATATGTACTTTTAATGTTAAGAGCATGACTTTACATTGTGTTCACCGAGTATTATTAACTGGCTGTGCAGTGCCAGAAGATGAGAGAAGGGGGCAGTATTACTGATAGTCGGATATTTTCCTTTTGTTTCCCTACTTAACTCCATACACTGCTCCTTAGGTTGCAGGTATACTGAGAAATGATTCTGTTTCCAGGTGAGGAGGAGGTGGAAGTGTTTTGCTTTTTATTAATACTTAAGTATGCTGCATGAAAAACACTTTGTAAAAAAAATTAATACCATGTTTTTCTTCTTCTTTCCTCCCTCTTCACCCTTATCCCCTACTGTTTTTAAAACTAGGTATCAGATTGTAATGGAAATAGTTCAGGCAACCACAATCAGCAATATTCCCCAAGTGAAAAGGCAGAAAGGTAAGATTCCGTTTTCTTAAGTCACAGCTGTTGTTTTCATTTCGAAAAGCTGTCTGAACTCCCAACATACATATGCAATCAGTGTGTGTGGGATTTTCAGACACATTTTAGGAGTGCTATGCTTTTAGTATTTCAGTTCTGTTTCATTTGTCTGATTCTTCCAGAAGATTCCATGGTGTGATTATCCCCCCACTTCATCTTCATCTAAGCTGATGGATCATGAGAAAGGTCATATCTATGATATATTTCTTTTCAGAACGTGCTGCAACTAGGATTTTTGACATTACAGATTCGTATGATGAGAATCTTGCTTCCTCCTTCTTTTTCATACAATCCATTCTTCAAAGCCTCAGTCTGTTCTCTTTTCAAAACACAGAGAAGGAATGATACAGCATAATTGTCAGTCAGACTTTATTTTGACTCTTCGTTGTATTATGTTTTTGTGTTGCAATACTGAGTGCTCTTAAATCCTTCTGCAGTGTTTTGGCAATGTCTGCCTTTTAAAATGCACATGCATCTCACATTTGTACTTCTCATATATACTGCTTTTTATGGTTCTCAAAATGATCCAAAACTGTGGTATATCTTCGGGGGATTATATTGATGGCAAAATTACAGACCAAATTTTTTGCTCACACAGATGTACTAAAGGTATACCAAGGCATAATAAAAAACAATGGACAATATAAATTAGTTTGTAAACAAAGAAATCTAAAAGATTCTGCTTTTAGGTTCTCATGTAATCTCTGTCAGGTTAAAAAAAAAAATCATTTTCTAGCTCCTTGTAGCGCAAAGGAAAGCTTTTAAAAGTGATTCAAGTGTAATGAAAAATGCAGAAACAGAAAAGAAACACACCGTGGGGGAGGGGGAGAAGTATCTATGGTCAGTCTGAGGGGTTTAGGGTTCGTGCTCAAGTCTCTGAATGTGTAAGGCTGTGAACACTGATACACCTTTTGTTTACATTCTGAAAGAGAGCTAGGTGTGCATTCCTGGAGGATAAATTGCTTGTGTCAAACCAAGGCAAAAGGAAAATTAGGTATTGGGTTTGCTCAAGTGTACATTACAGAAAGAGGTATTAATATTGCTCAGATGAAAGTTAATTTAATGGGAAGTCTGTTTCATAAAGTAATAAAATGAGATCAGGAAAGTTAACTCTGAGTACATTACAAAAAATCAATCTTGCTAAGGCTACACTTCCATTTGTGCAGCCATTGGTCTTTGTTGCGACAAGAATTGATTTGGGGAATATTTTTACACAGTTTAAGTTCCTACAATTAATTAAAGTCTCATTCTCCTGTCTCACTTATCTAGTTAACTATCCCCTATTCTAAACTCTGAACAGAAGGTGTTTTTCTGAAGCTACAAGTGCCTGATACTGCAGAATAGATATAAAAAGATTATTGCTATTTATTCTGCCAGAGTAAATCTGGTTCCACTTATTCTGTGGTGAAGTTGGTTCTGCATTTTTATGGGCTCTTGACTTTTATCTGTATTAAAAAAAAAAAATCCAACAGAAATTGCAGTAGCTGGTGCAGTGAAGTTTCATGTTAAGGTATTGACTTTTATTATTAGTTTAGTCCCATGGCAATCTTGTGTGTCATTTAAGAGTTGAGTACCACTAGTGGCTATATTAGCCAGTGGGCCTGTTGTGACTAAAATTGTTATTTATTAAATAGCCAATGGTTGTTCACATTTTGCCTGCACAAAAAGGTGACATGTTTTGCTTGACATGTTTGGAACAGTATGTCCAACAGAGGCATACAGTACAATCTTATCATAGTTCACAAAAATTTAAGGCAGATTTCTAATCTGTTTGAGTTACTCTGCTAAGGTTTCTATCTACCAAAAATTTTCAGGCTCAGTCTATGTATAATATCGAAACTGTGGAGTGTTATTATCTAGTTCTGAAGGCTTTTTTGTCTTGTTTTTCCTGAAGTAGGTGGAGACCTTTTTCCTGATGTGGTAATGAATCTAACATATTCCTGAATTTTAGGAAGAAAAGTTTAAGGAAAAAAGCTGTGCTACCTTTCTTAAAGCAGAACAGAGCCAACAAAAAGTGCAACACAGCTCACTGCTGATAGAGAAATTTTTGAGCTCTTGTGGAACAGATGACCACATTGTTTATGTCACCTTTTGATGTTTCCCTTTCTGGATGCCACAGCATAATATGCTACCCGTGCAACAGCTGGATTTCATGGTGAATAGCTAAATGTAAGCTTCATGCAAAATGGAAGTGTGTTTGCAGGATCTCGTTCTTTCTCATTTTAATCTCTTCCCCCAATACCTGCTGCATACCTGTAATAATGGGTGTGAGCATGGGTGTGCAATGTATATGAGTCTCCCCTTCCCTGCTGGTAAATAAGCTCTTGGCTTTTGTGTCATGGGCATCTCTTAGCTTTTATTCCAGCCTGGTGAGAGATAGTCTTACTGGCAGTTATTTCCTTTTTCCTATGGCAAAGCTGGGTCCTGAAAATGTAACTGCTGCTTTAGTGCCTGGGTGTTCAGCTAGAGCAGCTGACCTTTGGCTGGCCAGCAGTCTGTCAAGCCCCATATCCACTCTCAGAATATGAGTAGAGCAAGCGTAGAACAATATCTACATGGGTTTGAGGTGTGGGAGCTTCCTGAGGCAGCGTTTTCAGTAGAGAAAGGTACAGCAACAAACGTCAGGAGCACTTAGTGCCGCAGGAGTGGCCAAGGCTCTGCAGCAGTGAGTGCTTAGCTACTGTCTAAGCAAAGAAAGTGTTCTGTGGCGACATGGCTAGTAATAAATATGCCGAAGCAGGATTGTGTACCTTTGCTGCTGGTGGAGGAGACGTAATTAAGTCTCTAAAACTGACCAGAAACATTTTGTTTATAAAAACATTCATTGTCTGTTATTAAAGGATGAGTAGGCTGAGGACCGGGTTTCAGACTGACTGCTCGTAGAGGCTACAGTTGCCTGACTTCTTTTACTATTTTATCTGTTGATATTGAAGTACGCATTTAATGTTGGTGCCCAGAGGGGTTGGAGGGAAGGGCTTGTCCCTCAGCACAACAGGGTTCTTTACACTTGATTGAACTGGTGTTGGTGCCACCTATTGGCAAAACATTTAGCTGTTAGGGCCCTCTAATAAAAGCAGAAAATACTTTAAAGTACTTCTAAACATCACTGTATTAAAACCTCTGTAGTAAAAATGGCATGTGATAAGGGTCTCTTTTCTGTTTAGATTTCTATCACTTCGGTCTTCTGGCATGTGAGTGTAGGAGAGCAGCCGAAAACACACAAAAGCATCTGATTGATGTTAAGCAGTGAGTTTTGCATTTGACTCCCTGAGAGTGTCAAATGTCTGAAAAGCTTGAGACACAAAATCATATGAGAGGTTCACGGTATGATGCCTGTTGTGGGTGGGTAATATAACTTCTGTGGCCAGGAGAATTGCTTTTGGTCATTGCTAAAGCTGAAGAAACCCGATGTAGCATTCCTGTTTTCAGAGGTGTTGATGGTTTATTTGGAGTGGAGCAGGCTGCTGGAAATAGAAGCTGTTATCTTGCGCGCTGACACTGCGCTGCTTCCCTCATTTACACTTGCACAAAAGTGCTGAATCTGACGTGTGTCTGCGTTACTTCCCCAAACTCTGTCCTCCTGTGGATCCTTTCCCAAAATAGTAAGGGTCACTCCAGCAGTGACTGTAGGAGAGGAGGCTTGGTTGGGGCTTTTTTTATATTGCCCCCCTGCCCTTCCCCTTCCCCCCCCCCCCCCCCTTTTTTTTTCTGTTCCTGTTGGGATTTTTGGACTGTGCTCTTCTCTACAGTCACATGTGCTCTGGTTGGAAGAATCACATCTTTCTACATCTTTAATTGTAAAACTCTCTCTTCATCTTGCTTTTTGATAAGGTTTCCTTGGAAGTACTGAACCAAATCTGAGCTAACTTTTGGCTCTTTTTGGTTTTTTTACAAAATCAGTGTGTTAAAGATTTTGATCGACTCAAAATGCTTATCTGGAAATATTTACTGCATTTTGATCTAGTGAAGCAGTTTGTAAGAGGACAAATACACAGAACAGGCATCGTAGCATGAGTGAGAGAGGACCTGAGTTTCTAAAAGCAAAAGTAGATCCTAATTTTTCAAAAGAAAAGGCATCAAAAAACAATTATGAAATAGCAACAAGATTAGGTTGCTATAATAGCTTGGTATTTGCTGTAATGTGAATAAGACTGTTCAAATACACCAGTTCTAATTTTAAGACACATTTTTGTTTCTTCTCTTATGGATATTGTGTTACAGGATCCGACAAGAATTATAGCAAGGATCCCTTTTTACTAGCTGCTGTTTAAAACAAAAACCAAAACCCATGAAGCATGTACCTTGTCTTAGGGCAAAACAGAGCAAATATCTCAACAGATCCTGCCCCCCTCCCCCTGGGCACGACACTGTAATGGAATTTGTTTGATTTGCCTGCTGATTTTCTGTGCTCTCCACCTCATACGTGACTTCACAGCATGACTGGAAAGCACCTTTGGATGACGGGATGGGACCATTTTCAGACATCATATTGTAATCGACCACAGGGCATCCCTGCTGAGAAAACGGCTCCTTTTCAAGCAGGGATTGCAAGACAGATCGAGTAAGCAGCCATTTCTGTGTGGAGAGATCTGCTGTGTTGCAGCAGCAGATTTCTCCTGCTGAGCGTTCCCCCTCTGTGTCTAGGTATTTGCTTTTATAAACGGAGCTGACGACTGGTACAGAAACAGAACTGATTGTGGGCAGGTTTCTTAAGTACTGTGCTTCTGAAAGAGGCTTGAATGTTCGGCTGTAAGAGGGGACTTTTCTTTTAGAAACTTGGGCTCCGAGCTAACTTGGGTATGTGGGTTGTGATGCGTGGGTCTTGTCAAGATGATAGAGTGAAGCAAAATGGATACTTCTGCATTCCAGCGCACTACAGATGCCATCTAACTTAATTATGACAAAACGGCAGTATGATTTTTCCCCTCCCCCCGCCCCCATCCTCCACACAGGGATAAACATGCATATGCAATTATTTTTCCATAGCTTTTTGGCAAGGCTTAAAGGTTTACCATTGTGCATGTATGTTGTGCTCAAGCAGTAAGCGTGGAGGGAATCCTTGTGGATGAAGGTGAAGGTTACAGTGGTTACAGTGTCTCTGATTGTGGTAGACTTGTTTGTTTTGTGATTTTTTTTCAAATCAATTTTGTAGAGGAAGGTCTTCTTTCTCCTACTGAGGTCCCTTGTGCATGCTAGTGATAGTAGTGCATCTTGTCCGTGGTTTGTTTAGAGAGATGCCCATCTGTGAAAGAGAGTGGGGAGCAGCAGACTGGTCGGGTAGAAGTGACCAAAGGGAACGCAGGGAGCTACAGACAGAGGCTATATGTGGTGGATGTTATTTTATTGTATAGCACTTACTTACTGCCATGCTCATATTCACCTTACTGCCACTTTGCTTTTTGTTTTGCTCAGCTGTGGCTGTGACGTGGGAGGCTGTGTTGCACTACGTATTGGTAATGATGAACGCCTAAATTCTCTATGATCTCCCTTTAAGTCGCTTCCCCAAGATCCGTTGGCTGGAGTGTTTGGGATTTAGCACTTCTTTTATTCATTCCCTTGTCTAACCATCTTAGAAGTGGTTTTCCCTTTGCTTGTACTGTGGGCAGTAGAAGAACCATGTGTACTGTTCTTCTCAGTCTGGCCTGCTCTTACAGAATTGAACAAACAATTTTCCAGGCCTATGTAGGCTTGGAAAATGTGTAATTCAAAGGTTCTGAGAGTTCCAGGAGGCCTGTAATGATTGGTAAATTATATGTAGAAGGTTACGGTTGCTGTTTACATGAAAATGTTAAGTTAGTGTTCACTGCTTAAATATTTCAGCACGACACCAAGTAGACACTGCATGTGCTTAACTTGGCTCTTGCAAAAAGTCTTGTGTACAATGTTGTGCAAGTGTGTAACTCCTTTGGAGACTAGTCAGATGGCTCAGTGCTCTTGTACGTGCTGCCAGGTGTCAGGTATCTGCAGTGCTTGAAGCTGTAAAGGAACAAGAACTTATACTTTCAGTTTTAATCATATTTTTGTCATATGTAACTTTGCAGTTGAAATAAAAGATTTTTGTTTTCTGCTGCGACTATCAAGAGAGGGGACAGTTCATGCAGCACTGCAATACAATTCAGTTTGTACTTTAAGCAGGCTTTACGTATGGCTTCCTTTATATTACCTTTGTTGTAGCCTTCACTGTAGTTTATGGTAATAAAGTTTGTGTGTCATTTGTTGGCATGACTGTTGTTTGCAAGGCCCAGGATTCTGACTAAAAAATGGATGGAGTGAGTATGTACTGCGGTTTGATATATTAAATGCATATAAACCTGACCAAGTAGCAAAACTACCAAAAGAGGAGTAGAAAATAAAACTAAGTGAAGAATCCATTCTCAGAAATGTTTTTGGTGGGTTCTATGGATCTGCTCCTGGCCTGGTTCAAATCACAGGAGTTATGAGTGATTTGGAAGATGTGGAAGGTTTGTCAGAAATCACTGTAGATGTGTAAAAATGCATGGAGTAAAACCAGATTTGCACAGATAGTTTAGCTTTGATTGCTTAGTAAGTGTGAGCTCCTTTGGACCATCTGAGGCCAGCAGGTCAAGGGAGGGGATTCTGCCCCTCTGCTCCGCTCTAGTGAGACCCCCCCCAGGAGTCCTGCGTCCAGCTCTGGAGCCCCCAGCACAGGGCAGACATGGACCTGTTGGAGCGGGGCCAGAGGAGGCCACAGCAATGATCAGAGGGCTGGAACCCCTCTGCTGTGAGGAAAGGCTGAGAGAGTTGGGGCTGTTCAGCCTGGAGAAGAGAAGGCTCCAGGGAGACCTTACAGCAGCCTTCCAGTACCTGAAGGAGCCTACAAGAAAGCTGGAGAGGGACTTTTCACAAGGGCACGTAGCCGTAGGACAAGGGATAACGGCTTTAAACTAAAAGAGGGTAGATTAATAATAGATATAAGAAAGAAATTCTTTACTGTGAGCATGGTGAGGCCCTGGCACAGGTTGCCCAGAGAAGCTGTGGCTGCCCCCTCCCTGGCAGTGTTCAAGGCCAGGTTGGATGAGGCTTTGAGCAGCCTGGTCTGGTGGAAGGTGTCCCTGCCCACGGCAGGGGGGTTGGAATGAGACAATCTTTAAGGTCCCTTCCAACCTTTACCATTCTATGATGTTACAGTTGTTCAGTGCAAATTGAATTATCAACAGCTGTGGATCAATAAGCAGAGTTTGAAATTCAGCTTCTGGTACTAATTGCATTTGGATGTCCTTGGGAGGGCTGCACAGTACCCCTCTGGGGTTTTGAAGTTCCTCCATGGCAGTACATGTCTTGTCAAAAATTCCACTAATAAGCAGAATTCTTTTGGAGGAAGTTACTGAAAGACCTTTTGCTCTTTGGGGATGGAGGCCCTGTTGCTGGTAAACATGTGTGTGGCTCATGTTGGGAGGAAGTGCCAAAGAATCATCTTTTCTTGCTGATGAGGAGTGATTTTGTTTGTTTTTTAATTTTAGTTAAAAAAGCACACAAATTTTGAAGTTGTTACTAGTTAAAAAAAAAAAAAAAATTATCCAAAGGATGTATTTTCTTTCCTTGCATAGTGATGAAACAGTGTCTTAGTAGCACATATCTGTTCCTTTTCTGTTAAATGCAAGGCTTTTCTTTTGCAACTTTCTGGTTTTATTTGGTTTATGCAGTGTTATCTGAATGTAGCAAATACCTTCTTCTCTGATATTCAGAAATGGCAAAAAAGGCTCTTAATTATACATCAGTACTTTGGTGGGATCAGGAAGGCATAGATTAAAAAGACAAGTTGTTTTTATAGCTTAACATATCTTTTTGATAGGGCTTAATATGAAAAACCCAGAGCAGTTTAGATCTGAAAATGCGAGAATTCTCAAAAATCTCAAAAGGAGATTAAAGTTAGGATAAAACCAATGGTACGCTTAACCTTTCCCAGTTGGCATGAAAATGCTCCTCCTGATTTCTGCTAGCTTATCTTTCATACTTTGGAAGAGGAAGCCATGTTCAGTGTTGGTCCACGCTTCCAGGCCGTCCCTCCTGCACTGCAGCGTGTTAGCCGCACTCTTTATCAGCCTCTGACTTACTTGTGAGGGGACGTCGCTGCCAGGCTTTCATGGTGACTAGTCCTGTTTGTCCATGGAAGAGGAACAGGCTGGCAGTGTGATCTTCATCACTCTGCCCCAAGTGTTTCTTCCATGGAGTGACTCCTTATGGATATGAAGAGCTGAGTCAGGCAAATATTTTTGAAGGATCTTTGCTAATAAAGTAATTAATGAGCGGAAGCAGGTGCGATGTAGGGCACATCAGTCTCTCCTGAGGCCTGCTGCAATCACAGGATGATAAGACTGCAGGTAAAGTAGGGGTGCTTACGTTGAAAGCGCTCCAAGAATGCCTTGTTTTCACTAGAAAGGGTACTTTTGTTTTCAGAAGGCTGAACGATCGTTGCGTAGCACTGTTCGTGGGTTTTTCAAAGTGTGGGATTTCAAGTGTGCATTTTGAGCCCCAAGTATGTAAACTATTGAGAGAATTAAGAACTTCTAAAAATCATCTTAGAGTCCAGTGCAGGAGGGGAAATGTTGTGTCTTAATCTTAACTTTAAGCTACTGTCCATATATTTGTATTAGCTGTAAACGTTTTAAATTGAAGGGGAGAGCTGTTTTGTCCTTAAGGTCTTTTCCTGCCTTTTATTCTCCTTTCTTTTTTTCTCATCAGTACTGGTACCTCTGGTCAGAGAACTGAAACAGTAAATTAAATGCTCTGTTGAATTCCCTGTGGAGATAACATGCCAGGAAAACAGATGGCTTATTTTTTTTTCATGGTAAACTCATTTTATCATTTGCTTCAGCGAGTATCATCTCTGTAGCTCACTATTGTATGGCAGCTCAGATGCAAATGATCCTTATCCGTTAAAACGTTAACAGTCTTTTTGAATCAGGAAGGTTCCCTCCCAACATACATAAATACATGCAGTGAATAAAGTGAGATTAAAAATAAGGGAAAAGATATTGGGAGACTATCTGTACTCACATTACACACAGAACTTCAGGGAGCTCTGTGTACCTTGAGTTGTCCTTCAGTACACAAGTGACAAAACTTATGGGCACAGGCAGTAGTTACATGTGGCTTTGAGGGGGAAATGAAAGGATGAAAACAGTCCTAAAAGGAGAAGGTACCTTAGTGTATTAGAAGTGTGTTTAAAATGCCTATTTAAAATCACTCCCAAGAGATTTCCATTTTCTGTGCGTGCATTCACAAACCTAGCTCTCTGGTTGTTTCTTTCCAGTAGCTGTTTTGAAAGCTGAGTGCTGTTTTCATCTACATCATTTTACTAGAATTTGATATTTTGAAAACATAGTAGAATAGATCTCTTATTTATCCCTGAGCAATCAATTCATCCAGAGCCGAGTACGAGCCAGGTACTTTGCTACCGAGCTCTAGCTGCAGCTTTGTAAAAACAGGAGTGTTATCATGGAACAAGAGGAAATTAAAACCAGTGTACAAATGTGAATCAGTTGCATCCTGCAGATATAAAACAGGAGTGATTCTAATGCAATGGAGTTTTTTAATCTGCTTTATCTGCTGCTTCTTTTTTTAAGCCCTGGTAATTAGCTGAAGAGGCTGCAATGTAGAATACACAAGCATTGCACCTTTTATTACCAAGTCTTATTCAACTGTCATCTTCATGTTACTTCACTGTTTAACAGTAGTGCGCAGTCTTGATGTGGCATTATCAGATTTTTTTTTTCTTAATTATCTGACCTTTTTGAGTGAGGTTCAGTCAGTGGTGTTGTCTGGAGGAGATACTGTATGATGTGCGGTTCACCTCAGGCTCAAGAAATTTGTACTTGCAAATGAGATGTATGGGAACATGTCGTGCTGGGAACATGTTCAGTCCCTGATGACTCTAGGCAGTCAATGTTATGTTCAGTAAGGTACGTAAGCCCTGAGCTCCACGTGTTACTGTATGCCATGGCTGTAGGTAACTTCCTAACGCCATCTGATAAACGCACATCCTGTAGTACAGGTCTTGGGCCTCTGCCTTGCAACAAGCTATGGGAAGAGTGCTGCAGGGGTCAGGTTTCAGTGGACATTTGAATAAGGATTTTTTTTTTCTTAACTGTTTTAAATAAACCCATGAGGTATCATTGGAGAATGTTTCAAAATCGTCATTCTGTTTCAAATACAAACTTTCCAATATCTGTGTTCTTGTGCATAGTTGATTCTTGAATGACAAATGCTTTGATCGGGCAGGTCACAGAGGCAATGGTGCGGTGATGTTTTCATGTTGTAAGAGACTGTCTCTGATTTGCTTTATTCCCAGATTCAAAAGGAAAAGAAGCTGCGGCAATGAAAGCTGACCTACTGAGAGCTCGCAATGTGAAGAGGTACATTAACCAGCTGACAGTGGCAAAGAAGCAATGCGAGAAGAGAATAAGGCTCCTGGGAGGGCCTGCTTATGATCAGCAAGAAGACGGCGTTTCTGATGAAGGCGAAGGCCCTCAGAGTCAGAAGGTATAAATCGAATAGCACATACGTTGTCTGAAGGTCGTTCTAAATGTGTTAGCACTGGATCATATTAGCCTCGCTGTCATTAATCCCTCTCTTCCCCCAGGAGTCAAGTATAAATTAATTGCTGCATCGCTTATTTATCTCGGGAAAAGAGAACTGAAGTACCCAGAAAGACATAGTGATCACTCAGCTTGGAATATTGCTAAATGTGAAACCTCATAAAGGATCAACTGGCTTTTATAAGCATGCATGATTTTTCAGACATACTGCATGCAGGGGGTTAATAAGGACATGGTAGTGGCCTTGCTAAAGGTAGCAACTTGCTTTCAAAGAAAAGGTTGCCAACATATGTGCGGTATTTCTTTAGGCTTTGTTATATTTACTGTGCGAAATACCTATGGGTTTTGCAAATACTGAGTTATTCAAAAGCAAACACTTACTTGTGGAAGGCGATTAATGGCAGTCATTGCAGAAAAACTCTGGTAAAGCTGTTGACTGAATGCTGGTTTTCAACACCATGGTAGTCTGGAATTGAAAAAACTACTGTAGCGTTAGCCAGCATCTGCAAAAATAAAATCATAGATACTTATCCTTGCTAAACTTTAATGAGTTTAGTGTCTTTCTTGTGTAATCTACTCTGTTCCCTTTGGGCAAAGCCCAACAATTGATGTATTCAAATTAGAAAGATTTTATCTTTTTCACGTAGGCAGAAGTTATCTGTTCATGCAGGGATCTTTAATTTTCATTATGCCCTTATAATAACTGTAACTTAGTGGCATGTAAGAAAAGGTTGTGTGACGGAGAAATAGTTCTCACTATTTGTGTTTTGTCTTTCTTGAGTAAGGTCTGAAAGAGAGCAGTTCCTTGCCCCCGACTCGTCCTTGAAGCATGATTTCAGGTGGCGTGTCACATCATGCCAGGGCAGTCCTGATCTGTTTCCTGAAGCTGGGTGTAGCGAGAGGTGCCAAGGAGAAGAGGAAAGAGGGAAGCATGTGGCAGCACCGCGTGAGCCACTGATGCCTGCTGAGATATTATGGACTTTCCAGGATAGATATAGGAACCGGGTGAAGTAGTGAAGTTGCACTGGATAGGGGCAGGAATTGGTCAGATATATAATAAAATATAATATTATTGCAATTAGAATCAAAGAAATTCCTGTTGTTAGTGTTGCGTGTTTTATGACCCGTTGAATTTTTGGTGGGAGCAGCCTGCCCAGGGTTGTATCTTGCAAATATACCCGTGAGCAGCTCCCTATTGAGTTAATGGTGCTATTAATAGCAATAAAGACTCCTTGCACAGGCATTTGTTGTAGTGACGGCAGAGACAGTGGGATCCGGGGCTGCTCTGCTTCCAAGTTTTTGATGCGTTTCGATGAGGAAGCCCTAGAAACCCTCCACACCCGTCTCGGCGTAGACAGTAGGAAAACTACTTCTCTCTGCTGTTGTCCCCAACTCTCTGTTACCAGGGAAGAGGCTGCTGGAGGCTGGATGAGATAAAGGGGCCACACTGTCCTCTTCTGAGCACAGAAAAGTGCCCGGGGCTTGGCTGAGGAAGGAGGCTCTCTTCACTGTTCCTTCTTCTCACCTTCTTACTGAGCTGTTGTAGCTGCAGTCTGGGTTCTTACTTCGCAGCAGCCAGTGCTACTTTGATTGCCTGCCCTTCTATGTGGGCAGAATTGACTGAACACTCAGGCCTTTTTCTAAGTAAAAGGGAAAGGCGTTGCTTGGGCTTTAGTAGATAAGCTAATGTTGGTGTGTTGCTGCTGGTGGCCTGTAACTTCCCTTTCGAGTCTGGCTGTGTCACCTTTTCTGTTAAGCTAGCGCTGAACCCACAGCATAACTAGCTTGTGTAGAAGAAACTGGAGTTTGCCTTCCTTTCTGAAACTTGCATGAAATAGATCAGCAGTGGCAGTTTGAATTATTATTTTATGTAAGTGTAGTACAGAAGCTTGAACACATTATTAACTTTGGGGAATTTTTGGTGCTAGCTGAACAAAGAACAAATTGACTTGTGACCTGAACTTGTGTTTTGGTTTCACTTCTGCATCCCACAGAAAGCTTTCTCTTTTCTGCGTTGGTAGGGAGGTAATAGCATTGCTGGTGAAAGTCTTTAATGTGTGTTCTGATTATGAGCTTAAATGTGGAGATGGATTATTTGGAGCTGTCAGTGTTACCCTCTTAGAGATTTAAGAAACAGAAATTAGTGCTTTGAAATACTTTTTTTTTTTTCTTCTCCTTTCACATCAGAAGCTAATTACAAAACAGTGCCAGTTTTCTGTTTGATAAATATATAAAAGTCATGGGACTGTATAAACTTTGCACACGTTTCACTCATCTCATTGTCCTGAATCCAGATTCTCTAGGGAAATCCTGAATGTGTGAATTATAATCAAATGTTTATAAACAAACAAACAAGCCCCAGCTACACTCTGAATCTGAATTTTTTCATTAGCTCTGATACTGATTTATACTCTGCCCTGGGTGTTAGGTTTGCTTTCAGAGAAAACGCAGTTTGAATTAGCGTAATATACAAAACATCTCTTCTAATCTATGTATGGTCAGTGCAGTTTCAGTCCTTTTTCTTAGAAACTGTACCTGCACAGTACTGCA
Source organism: Opisthocomus hoazin (assembly GCF_030867145.1). Classification (NCBI taxonomy): domain Eukaryota; kingdom Metazoa; phylum Chordata; class Aves; order Opisthocomiformes; family Opisthocomidae; genus Opisthocomus; species Opisthocomus hoazin. The sequence goes on from NC_134418.1 coordinate 78,865,231, forward strand.
GGAGTTAATTGAGTTCGTGCTGTGTGTGCTTATTCAGCAAACCGTTTGTGTGATCTGTTGTGTTCAGCACAACAGCCACTTCGCCACGTCTGTGAGGTTCAATGTGTGGAGTCACAGCATCTCCTTAGCAGAGCTGTTTTGTGACCCATGGGGTGGTGGGAGGAGCTCTGGGCATCTGACCCTTGACTAGCTGTGAAAGATCAAGGAAACCACCTGAGTCTGTTTTGAGGTGCAGGCAGTTCATGTTCATAATCCTCCTGGTGAGGACTGAGTTGAAACTCCTGCAGAAGACCTTCCTTGACCACATCCATGGATAGATGCTGATTTAACTGGGGACTGGTCAGATTCTCACTGTGATTTCCAAGCTTTGGGCTGTGAGATCACATTATGTCAGGATACTTCATGGTGCAGAATTTGGGGATATAAAGAAAGCGAGCTTCAGTTGTTCCCCTGTTGCCTGAAGATGGGGTGTCTTTTGACAGAAGTATGTTCATGAACACGTGAGTCTCAAGGCAGTGACTTTTCCATTAGTGTATACGAAGTGAAATAGCCAGGTACCTTATGTAGTATATACTTCCTGATAGGTAACTAGTAGCTGTATTTGGTTCAACTGTTGCTGTATATGACAAAGATATCCTTCTGGTGACTTGCCTTCTCTTAAAAAAAATAGTAAGACGTTCTTCTATTTTAGGCAGTGTACAGACAAAGCATGAGTTAATGGTTTTTAAAATGCAGCTTGGAGAGACATATTTTTCCAGTATTATTTTTTACTTTCCTCTTATTCCTGTCTTCTACAAAAAAGAAAAAAACAAACGAAAGCAGAAGTCCTGCAGTCTGGCTGCGTGCCATCATCCCAGCAGAAAACCTCCACTACTAATCCAAATTCTGTTCCCCCCTTGCCCATGATCTGTAGTGCCATCACCAGCTGTATTGTGGTTATTCATTGTAGGCCAATGTGGTTGTAGTGAATGGGATCCTGGTGTGTTGCAAAGAAATGTAGTACAGTGCATCGATGCCATGTCTGGTGTCTGTACAGGCGCTTCCAAGTTAAGTTGTTGTTTGGTGTTCCTCTCCAGAGGGGGACTGTGGCTATCTTTAGGGACTTGCCAAGACCAGGTCTCTGCTTTGTAGGGCCAGGAACAAGGCTATTCTGTGTGCACATGCTAGGGATGCTGGTTAAAGCACTGCATTTGTGGGGGGGTGGAAATTAAAGATCTAACCATTTGCTAGTATTTGGCAGAGCCTGTGACCAGCTGTGGTGTATTAGTTACTTTCCTGTTGGAGTATGGAATGCCTGTGACAGCAGTGAAGCTGCTGTTTTTTTCAAACCCAGAAGCTGTTCTCGAGTTAAAAGAACTTGAAGGGTTGCTGTTGAGGCTGATAATTCTAAGATTATATCTGCTAATTGGATATTAGATTTCAGGCTATACACATACTCTAATGCATGTGTATGTGCCAGCATAGCTGAGAGCTTTGTACTCTAATCCGTGGTGATCCTGAGTCATAAAATGATCTTTTGCTGAGGATTACAAATTATTGCAGAATCTAGTTTTTTAAATCAGAGGAGGAAAGATCCTCCACAGAGTAATTCCTGGATTGCATGCACTGAGGATAACTTACCACCTCAAACCTGAAAACCTCTTTTGTCCATCATTGTTGTCACTGAAGTTTTAACAATGTTTATAGTACAAAGTTTATAAGTATTTAATAATTCCAGGATAGTCAAGCCTGAAACAAACAAACACCTAAAAAAAAGTTTGTGAGGTCTCATTTCTGCAAGAGAAGCTTTAAATAAGCTTTTCCATCCATTGATTTCTGTTGTTGAAGCATTTCAGTTTGCAAGGTGGCTATTGGGAGGTTTGTGTGACAGCATTATTAGGCACCACCACTTTAATTACCATGGGGCACATGTGCAGTGGGTGCTTTCTTAGGCAAGGGGGATGGTTGCACTTGCCTTGCTCCCTGCAGCAGCATTTACCCACAATTACTTTTGAGAGGGGATGTTTATTAATTACTCTTCTTGCTGGCAGCCTGGGAAGGGCTACCTTGGATAACAGAGGTATGGAGACTAAGGTGACCTCTTGCCCAAGATAATTTATTACCTCTGCTATCATTTACAGAGCTGGCAGTCCCAGAGGTGGCGAAGATCTCTGTTCAAGAGACTAGAAGACCCTTTTCCACTCGTAATTAAAATCATTGTCCTTGATAAAATGATGGAATAGAGCATTTGATGCACAGCAATGAGGCTAAACTGCAGACTGGCCTTTGAATTGTCATCTCTGTGCTGTTCAGTGGGGATTATAGTGAGCTCTGAGAGGCAGGAGTTTGTTACATTCGTATCCCTGAATAGCTCTTAAGCGAAGAGCAAGCTGTGTCCAGATGATACTGGTATGGTAAGGACGAAGAGAGGAATGGCACGTGACTGTCACTGAGGAATTCTGAAGATGAAAATGAGCATTTCAGCCGAGACAAGCAGAGTTTATTTAAACACTGCCCAAAATTTGGGGGAGCTGTTTCAGACAAAACATAGGTGGCTGCAGTTTTCAAAGAACCTTCTGTAGCTTAGTTCGTTAAGGAAATGACTTGTGCTAGTAATTGTGTACATGCATGTGTATGTGGTTTCCTCCTGTGCTGCTTGAGTCCAGCAAACTGTTTTTTCCAAATGTAGCTTGATGGTAGAGTCTCATAGGTACTAGATTTAGGAAAATAGGTGGCCTTCCCTGATGGAGAGATGCTGATACATGACCTGAACTGTGTTGTTATTAGGTATCAGAAAACACATAGTAGAGAAATTATTAATGCCTCCATCTTGGTTGGAATTCACGTCTTGCTCCATACCAAATTATCTTTACTATAAAATGCAAAATCATAGAATTCATTACCTCCCTGCTTAAGGATCTGCTTTTGTTTTAAAAGGGAATGGTGTGGGCTGGTTGGTGTCAGTGAGATACAAAGCAGAGACCAAGACCACCCTGGTGTAATTGGATTCCTGGTGATACAAGTAATGGCACTAAATGAGCTATGTGAAAACTGGTTCAGCTTCCAGACTGAAAAATTGGAGAGGAAGGGGTGTTTGGTTTTGATAGGGTGTTTTGAAAATTGGTTCTATTTTTCAAAGAAAGCCAAGGTTGTTACTTTTGTTCAACATGTGAAGATCTGCTCATTTTGTCAGGGAGGTATTTGGTTTTCAGGTGTTTGTCTCAAAGAAAAGGTCTGGATTCACAAAAATAGTAGAGGATGAGGAAGCGATAATGTTTTTTTTTTAATCCAACAGCAGCATCTGCTTGGGGATGGGAAGTCTGTGTTTCATTTCCTCTTCTGCTTGATGTACACCCTCCTCTTGCATCTGAGGCAGAGTCCTGAGCATTCTGTCACAGCCTGTACTTCTTCCTGGCTGCATTCATGATAGATGCTTTTCAATAACACTCAGTTAATGGGAACTGGCCACCAAATGCCCTAGCTGCCAGGGGAAAGGACTGCGCTCCATCTTTGTGTCCCTGGAATAACCGAGATGCATCTCAAAGCTCTCTGGTCTGTGGCGTGGAAATTGCTGGTGCTGCTCTTTGTATGAATCAAGCAAAGAACAGATCAGTCAGCTTTGAGCTTGACTCCTCTGCCTCACAGGAACACGGGAAGTTAAATTTTTGGCAATAGCGTTTCGTGAATGACTTGCAATGCCATTTTAGACTTTTGAAATGTAGCCTTACCTCCTGGGCAGAAAACACGTGGAAACATTTCTACCTGATAGAAGCGTAGACACATTTATCTCATAAATACTTATAACTCATATGAAACAAAACTATTACTGTAGAAGGTCTGTGCAGTTGAATCTAGTTTACTTATTTGTACGATGCATGGTGCTCTGTGGGCACATCAAGTGAAAAGATTTTCCCCGCAAGGGATGGAGAGAAGCTAGAGTTAGGTTGTTTTCCTAGGTTTTACTCTTAGTTTTCCTCTTTTCAGATTCTTCAATTTGAAGAAATTTTGGCCAACCCTTCATACCGAGAGCACTTCCGAATCTACATGGAAAGGATGGACAAGATGGCTTTGATTGGTCTTTGGGAGTCCATTGAGTATCTGAAGAACGCTAACAAGGTGGAGGAAATTCCAAGTCCACGTGGCTTGTACATTAACTGGAATCTCTGCTTGTTGTGATCTTGGTGTTAGGAAATGTCTTTGTATTTGTTTTTAAAGTAGCAATAGCATAGGATGGGTGCTAAGCAATTTAGGTATTTTAACTTCATGTCAGTGTTTGGGGATAATACAGCAGTGGTGATGATGGTTTGCTGCTGTTCTGTGTAGCAGTGTCACCTGTAAAGAGGATATTTGTTATGCAAAAGAGGATATTTGTTATGCAAAAGTAGTAGCATTACTTCCCACTCCACCAGGGAAAGAACTTGCAGTAATCTGTTGGTTTTCGTTGTGTCAGCTCATGTGAAACTCGCAAGTACGTTACTGTTTGATAGGCTGCACGTAAACTTCTCATTTTGCCAATTGCAGGTAGCCCATTCAATCTAAAACCGTGGGAGTTTGTGTATGTATGTTATAAAAATCCTTTTGAAAGAGAGATTTTGCTTTAAAACACCCCTTCCTCTCCTTGTGCTGTTGCTATATAAGCAGCTAAGTTTCTCCAGGAATGCTGCACTACTGCTAGAGGGGAGAAACAATTCTATATTGTAATTTGTGCTAAAATAAAGTAGGAATGAGAACCCTGAAACAAAGATAGGAAATATCACTTAAAGTTTCAGGAAGTATCCTGGAGCAATGGTGCAGAGCAAGAATGTAGAGGATGTACTTGCTTTTTGAGCAGCGGGGTGGATTTTTTGGGGGAAACTGTTTTAAATCTCCAGGGTTCTCACTAGCATTAAATATGAAATTCATTATTATGTATCAGTGAACTGTGTATTCGCTGTAATTTTATTATTCTTTTATGAAAAAAGATTCTAGTCCATTGTGGCAAATTGCGGAGTGCGAGTAGTGAGCCGTTAATACAATCTGAAGAAATGGCTGACAACCAACTCGGGCTCGGAAGTGTTGATAAAAAGGGTTTGTCAGGCACTGTGAGGAGAGTTGTATGAATTGGTTTTGATTTGCAAACTGCATGTGACTGGAAGAGGTGCTATAAATCATTTTGTGACCTTTCAGCTGTGATTTCTCTCTTTGCTTTCAAAACAATACATATAGTGCCTTTATTCAAGACTTCCCTTTTTTTTTTTTTAAGAGATTCTAGCATACTCTGCTCTTGTTGCTCCATGGAACGTGAGGGTTGTCTGCCACTACAAGGGCAGCTTTGGTTACAAAAAAGTAGCGTCCTGCAGCCATGTGGCTGTGGTATTGTCACATGAGACAGGCGAGCACGTTGTGCCATACTGAAGGAGTAGATAAAAACTTTTAATTGGAGTCAGTTGAGAGAGATGATAGTTTAGAGAGGTGATCACGGGCTGTGCTGCATTACTTCCTCTTTCCTGCTCATTACTGCAAAGTTCAACCCTGTGCGCTGTTCTGTGCTCAGTGGAAATACCTGGCCTTGTGTACTGGTAAATGTCTCTTCAGGTGTGATTTTCCTTCTTTCCCCCCCCCCGATTCTAGTCACATATGAAGTGAGTTGATACTACACAGCAGAAGACAGGAGAGCCAATACAGCTGAACTCTACAATCTGAACTTAAAATGGTGGCCACAGTGTTGCTCTAGTATTTTTTTATTTTCCCTTTTAATACCAGCTTTTGGAGCATACTTTTCAAAGCAGTGGATGTGGAAGCTATGGTAATTTTAGAGCACAGCTGTTTCTTCACGTAGCAGATAGCGATGTTCATCCTGTGTAATTGACAGCGTAGCATAGATGCGCAGGCAGAGCGCTGGATCTCAGTAAGAGATTCACAGATGTGTTCTCGGACATCTGGGTGTGAAATTAGCTTGATCATCCTTCAAATTATGCACCTGGATCCTGAGTCATCCTGATCTTTTAAACATTTTTTATTATCCTCTTCTCCTTCCCTCTCCCTCCCTTCTTCCAAGGCTGAAATACCTCAACTGGTGAGCGAAATTTATCAGAATTTTTTTGTGGAAAGCAGAGAAATACCTGTGGAAAAATCCCTTTATAAAGAAATACAGCAAAGTCTTGTGGGAAATAAAGGCATTGAAGTATTCTACAGAATTCAGGCAGATGTTTACGAAACTCTAAAGGACAGATACTACCCCTCGTTCATTGTCAGTGATTTATATGAGAGATCAGTCAAGAAGGAAGAAGAAAGAAGTTCTGCTCAGCTAACTCCTGAGGACAAAGATGAAGTGGTGAGTCACAGGACAATCTTTTTCACAGTTATTTAAAGTGATCAGAAGACCATCCTGAATAAAGCATATAGTGGTGTCTTCTGACCTTGAGCTTTAGACTACTTTCTTTTTTTTTTCCTGATGTATTTGTAAATATCATCACTCTTGTAGTTTCATCGGGTAAACCTGGTTCAAGCTCTTTGAAACAAGGTGGTACCAAATGACTACTTAAATTAGTTAGATTTCAGATTTCCAGGCCTTTCATTATGCTCCTTGGTATCAGAGAATGCAAAACGCACTTCATACAAGCTCAGCTGCTGTGCTTTTGTGTGAAGGAAATCTCACTGAAACATCAGTAGGTTTCTGTCTAGATGTTGTCTGTCCCTGTCCACCGTGCGTTCCCTAGGTACTAAATAGGTATTAGAGGTTGCACAAAAGAGGAAAAAAAGTAATAAAAAATACGTTAGTGCTTTTTAATTAATTTATTGAATGTAGTAATAACCTGTATTAGAAGATAAAACTGATTATAGTAGCACTAGAACTGGAAACACAAAAGCAGAGCATTCGGAATGTCAAAAGCAATAACCCACTGGTAGCTCTCCTGGGCCGCGTTTTTTCAGTGGGTTCTCTAAATCGGTCGTGTCAGGGGAACTTGTGCTACGTTTATCTAGGAACATTTTGACAAGAGCATCTCTCAGACTAGAGAGCATCTTTCGGTCAGGCTGTCGCTTCGGGTCAGCACGAATATCTTCCTTTTACATGTGAACTTGCTCAGAACACAGTGAAGTGTAATAGTTTGTCTAAAGCTGGGTCTAAATGGACAAATGAGAAGCAGAATCCAGAGGTGCTGATCTACTTTCTGCTATTTAGGAACAAATTTTCCAGAACCTATGGCTTTTGTATTTACTGCTTAAATACAACTTTCATTTCTGTAGGTGAGCTATTACAGTCTCCCTAGTCCGCATCGCAGCAAATCTGCAGAGATGAGCTGTTAGAAGTAAATTATTTCCACTATGAACTTTTAGAGCTTGCTTAATTTTTAATTATTTGTTTCCTCCTATATTCTTTTGCTTGATAAAAGATTCAAGACAAGTTTTCTACTTTCCTTGCTGCTAACTCAGCTGTGTGTTGAGGGTGGTAGGTACTTCAAAGACTTTCTGTCCTTGTGTTTACAATGGTTGGGACTTTGAGAAAAGACTGTTACTGGTTTTGGCCAGAATTAAGTATTAAACGTTGTGCTTTTTAATCTCTATATAGATTTTATTCAGAGTCTAACAGAGATAGCTGTTTCTCTAAGAAAACTGACGCAACACTTCAGGGCCAGCTGTCCTATGTCAGATAACATTTGCTATAGCTGCTGAAAAATTAGATTGACATCAGCATTATCTGTCCTTCCTCTGAGTCCTTGGATGTATATGTGCCAGAATTTGAAGGCTATGTCTGCTGTGAAACTTTAAAGACTAATATATTGCCAAATTTTCTTATATGGTTAAAGCTTTTTTATATTTTCAACAACAAATAAAGTTATGAAGTTGCATATGCTGTTAGAGCATCTCTGGAACAGAGCAATCCCAATGTCTGTGTGCCATGCTTCAGCGTTTTTGAGGTGAAAATAAATCATAAGAAATTTTTCTTCCTGAAGGTTCCAGTAGGCTTTCAAATGTTGGTGAAAATGCACTGCTAGTTAATAGGTTTGTTTTTTTTCCTCCCCGTGTATAGGACACCACAACTGAGAAATCTGATGTTTCTGGAGGGATCCGTATTGTTAGCAGATACTAATTGTTTTCACTTTAGTTCGAGTTTTGGAGGTCTGTGTCCTCACTTGTTGGGGCACTGTCGGAGTTACCTACATTAATTTTCTGTAAATGTCACTGTTGTAGCTGGATAGGTAAAAAGCCATCTAGTGTCCCCATGGAGGGGACGACGAAAGAGAGCGCCCTGGTTAAACATGAGAAAAGCAAATCAGAAGATACGAACCGGGGCAAGGCCAGACTCTGCTGGTTCTGCTGCACATGGAACAAGCTCGTTCTTCTTTCCGTTCAGTCTTCACTTTTTTTCTCCTTGGACAAACCTTCTTTAAAAGGTGAAGAGTAGGTGTGAAAATGCAGAAGGGAGCAAGTGCCTGCATTGAGTACTTTGAAGAAAGAGGGTCTGGTGGTTGCGTCGGTGCTGCGTGTGTCAGGTTGCGAAAGTAAGCCCCAAGCCTGCGTTGTGCGGCACGCGCAGAAGTGGGAGTCGCTGTCCGTGTAGCCATCGGGAGCAGAGCACAATCCCGTATTACCTCAGCTTCCAGTGTGTTGCTTGGTTATTTGATAAACTTGGTAATTTGAATAGAGCTAACTTGTTATCTTGCAATTCTAGCACTTTAGTGATAAACCTAGTGATTCAGTAGTATTTTCTGCTGTAAGTGTCTGAAATGTTAATGAGAGAAATCATGTAGCCTGCCTCTGGGAGCAGAGTCTTACTGATTTGTGGTTAATTGCAATCCTTTGATTACTAGAACTAAACTCCATATGAAAAGTCTTTTAATTCTTCAGTGCTGAAAATAGCATTTTTTATTCTTTTTGACCTCTGTGCTTCCCAACAAGTACAGGTTGGGGTTGTTTTGGTTTCCTTTTTGTTGTGTTTTGTTTTTGTTTTTTTTTTTTCATGGTTCTATTCAATAGTGTTTTGAGTAAAGTGTTGTTAATTATTATTATTTGTATTATTGTAGTGCCAGGAGATGACAGCAGGCTTGCATGAGCTGGGCTCTGTACGCATGCTTCAAGGCAGTCTCTGACCTGAGGAGTTTACAGTCCATGCAGAACAGTCAGAAGAAAGGACGGGGCGTAGAGCTAATGTTGTTTACTCAGCCACGTAGCAGGCAAATGCAGAGCTGGAAAAGGGCATGGATTTCTTAGCCTAGAACTCCTGACTTCTGCGCTGCCCTCCCTTGTGAAGATCATACTAAGGAGATTAATTATTGTTACTACTGTATCTCAGACTTTTTTACTAAGGTGTAAAATACTGCAGAATTTACAGTAGAGTTGTCTCTAAAACTCACGGAGTTCAGTAGAGTATGAGACTTCCTTCTGTTAGCTTTTTGTTAATTATATAAACATACAACTTCCTTAGTAAGGAATATCATTAAATAACACAGAACTCTCATTCATGAGATTTAATTTATAGCTTCCCACAGATAAATTAAGACGTATTCAGTCATAAGCAGACCTCAAAGGTCTCTGAACACGACAACGGTAGCACTGCAGTACTGCATTTGCTGGGTCTCAAGGTCTTCATGCCTGTTTGGGGATGCACAGTAAGAAAGGGGAGGCTGAGGCAAGTGCCAAAAGATGTTGAAGTCACTCAAAGGTGTGAAGTTTTCCATTTTTTTGCATGGCTGTAGTACACAAGCTGGAAAAAGCTATTGGTTTGTCTGAATGAATATAAGAAGATGATTTGTGAGTTTAGGGTAATGCGTATGTGCTTTTAACATGTTTTTATTAACACTTCTAAAAACAGCAGCAAAATCTGTTTACAAAGAGAAAGAGCTTGGTTTAGATGTTCCGCAGGCTGATAAATCTGTTTTGTGAAGGTCTGTGGGAGGCAGGCCTGTTTGTTAGAACTGTGGCGTTTTTGGTTTTGCTCCCCTCCCCTGTCTGGTGATCTTTCAGCTCAGACCTAAGTATTTGCTTTTCTATCTGGCTCGGAATATTGATCATGACTACTAAGCTGTTGTTGCTTTTGAAATAAACTTTGATTCTTCCTCTCGTTTACATTAAGCCTTAGCTTGAAGGTCATTTTACACAGTTGGCAGGAGTTGTCAAAGAGCTGTGGTTAGATGGTAGTGAGGCTTTGTCCGTGGGGTTTTTAGTGGACAGACTTTTGTTTCATTTTGGATCTGATGGTTAGAATTTCTGTTAGAATCTGTTATACCTACATTCTTGTCTATATCAAGGGTAAGTGTTCTTATACATAAAATGCTTATGGAGCAAACAATAACTGTCTCCTTTTTCATACTAATGATGCAGTTACTCCTCTATTCCTAGAGCCAAGGTTGTGAAGAAGCTACTGAAGAATGCAGCACAAGAATTAATGATCAGGCCAGTTATGCTGTAAATAAACTTCGCCAGCTAAATGACAAGCTGGAGTATAAGAAACAGGCTCTGAACTCCATATGTAATTCACCAAAACCCGACAAAAAGGTAAGTACCTTTAGTGTTTTGGATTTTGTTTTGTTTTGGGGGGGTTTTGTTTGTTTTGTTTTGGTTTTTTATATTATGTGTCTATTTGTATAATACCCAGTTGTCTTGGGCTCTTTTTGGACAGATCAGATTGCTATTTCAATCAGCCTGTTGTAGAAAGTGAAATCAGAGCTTGTTGAAAGAACAAAGAATTGTTTATTTTTTCCATTTTTTTTTTAAGCTATCATAACTATGATTTATATTGCTTCTTTGTCATAGACTAATGACCTCCCTCCCAGTGGTCTTGCTGCTTTGTTGCTGGCAAATAGTATTTCTTCTTTACCTCTCGACCCACGTGTATCTATAGAATTCTTTGTGGCAGCTGGTTTGGTGTCCCTGCCGCATCATGACCATGTGCTGGTCAACTTCCGCTCCCTCTGGCTTCGAAACAGCCCACTGCAACTTCATAACGGTGTAAGGCTGTGACTGGCTTGCTCAAGTTCAGGAGGGAAAAAAAACCCAAGCCTGCAAAAGTGACTGATTTCCTTTGTAAGGAGCTAGGAGAAATCTGCAGGGCACGCTTTCATCAGACTTAAAATTTCTGAGGGAGATGACACTTCAGCTCTGTGAGCTTGGATTAAAAATAAAAAAAAATCTCTTTTTCTCTTTGCCAAGTGCAACAGTTAAGCAATCTAAAAACATATTCAGGCAGAAGCAAGTGATTTGCATTTGGCTTAGGCCAACTCATTTGCGTTGCTACCAAGGATGATGATATAGGATGGTTGTACAGATGCAGCTGGGCCAAGCTTTTCAGTTGTGATGAGATTGGTGCAGATGGTAGACAGTGGGCAAGACGAACACATAGCCAAGACATCTCCCTGAAATGGCCTCCTGCTAGGGGTGCCAGAAACGTACCTGGGTGTTAGTCGTTGCTCAGGACCTGGGTTCTTTGTACATTTGTTCCTTCACTCCGGGTGAGTGCGAAGATGCTGGTCTGAATAGAAGTAGACACCTTGCTCATCCCCTGCTGTCCCAGCTCTGGGGATAGCTACCTCTGAGAGAAAGATGTGGACAGTAGTGTTTGAGGCCACCCTGGCGAGCTGCTTTGCCTCCATCCCTTCCACATCCCCCCTCTGCCAGAGGTTACTGTGGACAGCTGGAAATGTGTCCGCAGCGGTTCTGGGGTGTCCAGCTCACGGCTGCTCTGCTGCATGCGTGGACTCAGCTGGTGGAAGATATCTCTTGCTTGTCATCCAGCCACTACTGGTCAGAGTGACAAGAGCACAGATATGTGTGTGTGCCCCCCTTTTTTTTGTTTAATGCCTGTGTTACTGCAGTAGCATTTACCTGTGGAGAATTTAAATGGACAACTAGGGTTGACACTGTGAGAGCACCTTGTCATAGGCGGCTTCAGTTTTTTCTCCTCTGGACGTTTTTCTTTTCCGTCTGAACACGAGGAAGAACTTCTTCCCTCTGAGGGTGACGGAGCCCTGGCACAGGCTGCCCAGGGAGGTTGTGGAGTCTCCTTCTCTGGAGATATTCAAGACCCGCCTGGACAAGGTCCTGTGCAGCCTGCTGTAGGTGACCCTGCTTCGGCAGGAGGGTTGGACTAGATGACCCGCAGAGGTCCCTTCCAACCCCTAACATTCTGTGACGTAGCAGGTGAAAATTTGGTTGTTGGTCATATGAAGTAAATAATGTTTCTAAAAACACCACAGTTTTACGCCATATGAAGGGAAACATCATGCACATTTTGTATTAGATTTTTTTTAACCTGCATTTGTTCCTGTGTTGTTTTCTCTGTTTGAAATGCCTTTGTTGTGAGACCCACACAAAACATGTGTGTACGTCTTGAAGTGGCTTCCAGCACCATGCAGCTCAGATCCCAGTCACTCAAGGAAGAAAACTGCTCGTGTGAGTTGTGCGTGGAGTGCTGCTAGTTTTAAAAGAAAATGCTCTGTAGGCAGAAGTCTTAGTTCTTTCTGTGGAATATGAAGAGTAGCAAAGATGACATGAAAAGATGCCAGCCAGTCCCAGGTGATGTCTCGGACATACAAAGCCCGCTGCCGTAGGAGACAGCTTGATCTTTGAAGGTCTGTGACTGTGGTGCCGCCTTTGGTGCGTGCCTCGTGCCCGGAGCTCAGCAGCCGTCTCCCTTGGGTCTTGTGCCATCCTGTGCAGCCACAGTAAATGTGCAGGGACCACATTCTTTGTAGAGTTCAATCTTGTCATCCTCAGTAGCAAAGCAAAACCTGAACATTTTCCACACAGAGCACTTTCTAGTGCTTGCTAAGCCACATTTCCAAAGAAAACTGTGACACAGTTGTTGAAATTAAATGGGACTTTGCTGAACAGAAAAATGCCTCCATCTCTATCGGGAATTAGTGCAGGTTGGAGGTGTTTTATGGTTTTTTATGTTAACTTGCTCAGATCTTTCGTATTTCCAGTGGACCTGTAACAGGAGGGAACATAAAGCTCACTTTGAGAATTTCTAAAAGGTTCTTTTATAACCAACTATGTTTTAATTTAAAATGTGCACCATGGACAGAAAGTGTTAGAAGTATAAAGCAAGTACTGAACAAAAGTGGGTGTGCTTGTGAATGTGTGAGTTACACCATACCATTTGTTTCTGTAGCATTATAGTTATAATTTTTTTCTTTGACTCGAAGAGTACTGTATAACTAAACCCTTGTACATTGTTACGTTCGTGTGGATGTATCGCTTGTACGTTCCCTTTGCATTCTTGAGAAATAATAGCTATATTCTTTCTATACCTAAGCTCTTTGGGAGGTGGGGATTGTATCCCTTTGAAAGTAGTGATTTTTTTTCCCCCCTGTATTTTTTTTATTCCTAAAATGTTGTTTGTCTTTGAAACAGAATGATAAAATGGATCCAGCGTCATTGTAAAGTCTTAGTATTTGTTTTAGAAGCGTAGCAGATATTTACTTATGATGAAACCTTACCAGTTCTTCTGTATTTATTGATTGTTCCTGGATGCCACTTAGAGGAGTCTGTGTAAGGTGACTGCAGAGCAATCTATATGTCAACAGTAAATAAAATGAAATGCAGAATTATCCTGAAGGTTAGGTATAAGGTTGTTATATAGCTGTTGTGTAGATAATATCTCACATCTTGCAAAAATTCTGAAAAAGACAGAATTGCTGTAGCTCTGTAGGATGTGCCATTTGTGGTGCAAGTCATACAGCTAAGACTCATAAATTAGACTGTGTGGGTATATCATATTTAGAAAAAAAGTGTCACCTTCATTTGCTGTGTTTCTAATGTCACATCTTATGTAGACTTTTCTTGTCATACTGTCTCCTGGTAGTATGTATGGTTACTTACATTTTTTGCTGATGTGACAAGATAGACTATTTCTCCTTAATGAGATGATGAGCTATGTCTTGATGAGAATATCTTTCTAAATATGTGCTTTCCACAATAATAAATCCTTCCTTTTCCAAAACTAAAGTGAATTAATTGGTGACTTCCTGGGTGATTTTTAACATAGCTGCGTTCCTAGAAATGAAATCTGTCCCCAGGTTCGTCAGTCGCATCATGTATATCTGAAAAGGGTAAGGAGGATGTCTTCAGTAATACACATTTCAGTAATTGCAATTTCAAATTTGTATAAAACATATAAGGGGTAATATATAATCCTTTCTAAAGTGCCTTTTATGCTGGTAGCGTGATAGAAGGACATGCTACTAACTTGTTTTCTGTTTTAATATCGGGGTTGACCTTTAAGATTACCGTATAGTCTACAAGTTTGTAAGAGACATCATAGATTGTGTCGTGATTTTTTTCCCCTGTGAATTGTTCTTTCTCTCCATGCTTTTCTACCTTTTCTCCTTTCTGAATAGTGTCCCTAAAGACATAACTAGGCATGTATTGCATGAGCCTTTTCTTAATAATACTAATCAATAAACTTTCCTCTGCAGATTGTTTCTAAGCTGAAGGATGAAATTACTCTGATGGAGAGAGAGCACAGTGACCTTCAGCTGCACATTGCGAGAACGGACTGGTGGTGTGAGAATCTTGGCATGTGGAAAGCCTTCATTGTCTCAGGCGAGGTAGGATTTTTTTTATGGCTTTTTCTCTGCTGGGTCAGTTCAAACTTGCATGAAGAGCTGAATAAAACCCTATGTATACTTTCCTTATACCTTTGTGTACACTGTACACAAATGTATACTTCATATTTACTGGGGGGGAGGAAACCCTAACCTCTTCTGAACTCCTCCTCTGTTTCCCCAGTGAGTACTGTGATGCATGTACAACATTTCTAGTCCTCAGACACTGTTGTAATGGAGTTATAAAAACACCTGCATGTACGTGAACTGGTTTTGGCATTGGGTAAAGTAATTTGCTGTCTTAAAGGCACTGTTTTTCATGAGAACTGTCTCTTGTTGTATTAGCATAGTATCACACTTGGGTGCAGTTGTGTCTCTGCTGTGTCTCAAAGATGCAGTACTTACACTTTTGGTGTTTTGTATTATTGTGTTTAATGGCAGTACAGTTTCAAGGGACTGGAATACCCAGAAAAAAAGTGCTTTAAATCTGTAAGTTGAAAGAGAAGTTAAATTTTTCTTTTTTTTTTTTTTTTTGTCTTGTTCTGCTCTTCCATTTGAGCGTAGGCAGACAATTGTAGAATGAATATAAAAAAAATATTGTAATAGAAACAAGAAGTGTTACCATCTCATAGCTTTCTATTAACACTTGCCATGAAGGGAACCCAGCAAATGCTTGTTATGTAATAACTGTAGGCTCACACTGTACATAAGCAATCTTTTTGGCAGTATCACGTCAGAGAATTGAAGTTTAATTGGATCACTGCTTGCTTGCCTTCCTGTGCTATTGAGACAATGTTCTGTAAATAAGTATAAGTAGTTTCCTTGAGGTAACTTTTCTCGGAGGAAAAAATGATGTGCTGTTGAGTTTATTTGGTTGTGTATTGAGCTCTTGCAAACTATTGATATGTCTGTCAACAGTTAAACTCATTGTCTGTAAAAGAGGTAAATCCAACAGGTTGAAAACTGAAGGTGCCATGTTCAAAAACAGATTCTCATCATGTAAACGTCTTGTTCTGGTTTGGTGTCCTGGCTTCACCTCAGCTGGCAACTAAGCCCCAGACAGCCGCGTGCTCACTTACCCACTCACCACTTTTAAAGTAAAATTCGTGGATGGAGAGAAAGACTATGTATATAAATACATGTATACGATGATGTAACTCATGGATCTCTGCCCCCTGGCCAGCCCCCATTTATATACTGATGTCCATGGTATGGAATACCAGCCTGGGCTGGCTGCCTTGCTGTGCTCCCTCCCAGCTCCTGCACACCTGCTCATCAGCTGAACATGGGAAACTAAAAAAGGTCCTTGATTTCTTAGCAACAGCTAAAACCATCAGTGTATTATCACCATTTTTCTCATACTAAATCCTAAACACAGCAGCTACTGGGAGGAAAATGAACTCTCTCCCAGCCAAAACCAGGACATCTTGTTCTAGTGCTGTTTGCAGGTGACACAGTTGAGAACAGTGAAGCTCTTCAGTTGTATTTAAGAGTTCTCTGTAGCTTTTGAAGTCTGGTTTTAAAACACAGAATACGATGTACAGCAAAACTGCAGAACAGCAGCTGTCTGGTAAGCAGCACCGTACAGAACTGCCCGGCATCTCCCTTGTTCCCAGATGAGAAGGTGGTTTGGCTGAATAAGAGGGAGGTTGAGAGAGGCTTCTAATTACTTGCTGCCTTAACTAGAAGTAGTACTGGATTAGATAATCAAATGTAGGCGTGCATTAATTGTGCTGTTTACAGCTCTGTGCCTCCAAGGGTAGGCTGGAGAAAACATTAATGTTGTATTTATCTGTATTAATTGCTCAGAATGTTCTGGCTGCCGTTGACGATTTCAGGGGGTGTGAGGAGGTGACATTGTCTTCCTGTCTGCAAAATGTGCTGTTGCTAATCCTAGCAACAGGCTCCATGATTTTAGGGAGGGAAAAACTTGGTGGCCCTGTGTTTTTTGCAGAAAAGCTTAGTAAAAGTACATTTTGCTATAGGATTTGTGCTGAAAGTGTAATAGCCTCTCATTGACCTGTTAAACCAATTTACTAAACCAGTTAATAGATAATGCGTAAAAAACTAGAATTACTTAAGACTTGGGAAAAAAACTGTGTCCAAACTGTTGTTTGTACTCTCTTAGCTTGAATCTTTCAGTCTTTTACAGTTTTGAGTCATATAAATGCACTAACTGTGTATATGTGAAATATATGAAAAAAATCAATGTAAATGATAATAACCTACAGGTATGTTTTTGTAAGTGGTATTTCTGATAAAACCGTCTTTAGAGACTCAGTGGTTTGGCTGGTTGGTAGAGGTTGAAAAAAAACAGTAGGGACATGCAGAATGAGGGCACCCACGATGACAACCCGTCTAATTCTGTGAGTCCCTTCCCCATGACGGGTATATTCCCCTCCATACCAGCAGATAAAAACCTTACAGCTACGTAACCTAATCTGCTCTACTTGCTTTAATGATTTTGGCTTTGTATCATTCCATATTGTAGCAGACGTTCTGTCCAGAGAAAGAAGGCTGTTTCAGAGTGTAACATCTTTTTAAAAATCGATTACTTTGGTAAGGAATGGAGTTTGTAGATTTGAAAAAGGTAAAAAAATAGCTTGTCTTCCATATATTGGAATTTAGGATGTTTGTGCTCGGTGGAAGTTAAGAAAATTAGCTTCCTGTGAATTGAGGACAACAACAGCGTACCCAGTACGCCATCTGCATGGTCTTTTTATGTTGAAGAGAGACTTGTAAGCGTCTTTGTGTTTGACAGCAGTCTGGTTAGCCCCTATTTCGCTGCTGCCCAGCTTGGGTGGGCTGTTTCAGAGAGCTGCTCTGACTGAAGGAGAGTTCTGGTGAGCCATACAGTTCTTCACTGGCTTAATGACTGGGCTAGTTTTCGTTCATGTTTAATCGTTCCTGACAGATGTCTGGACCAGCCCTTAGTGCTTCTAACAGGTGATTCAATGGCATTCCTTGGCAGCTTGTTACTTTACTGAACTATCATTACAATTTTTGCTAATGTTAAGTTTGTTTTGCCTACTGCAGCTAATGGTTGTAGTTTCTCCTGGAAAATATTCAATAATATTTGTTCCTCATGCGTTTTTGCAATAATTCATTGAATGTTTCTTACTGTTACTGCACCACACACCCCAGTAAGAGGTATGCTCACCTTTGGCATATGCCTTGTAGTTTTTATTAATGGATGTAGGTGTATCAGCATCCTCATTCATATCTCTGTCCGCTTTGGGACTTTGTGCCTCATAGGGAAAACGTAGAAATCTTCACTCTTTGTGGACTAGGCATCTATGGCATGCTAGTAGACAGTAAATTCTGAAATAATTAATCTTTACATTGTCTTGAGGCTATGGAGTTGCAAAAAACCCCCATAGCCTGAAGCTGCTTCAAGTACTTTTGAGGGCTGATTCTGCCCTTGCCAGGTAAGTAGCAGTGAATAACCTGAAAGACTTGTGTAAGCTGAGGAAGGGGGTTGAGAAAAGGCTGAGGAGGGGACTTGTGGCAATGCCATCCTCGGGGCTGATTCTGAGAGCCCTTGCCAGTGCTGTGAAATGATCAGGGCTGAGACTATCACAGGACCTTTGGATTTGGAAAACCAAACCAGAGCAAAATGGTCAGGAAGAATCGGAGCTGGAAGAGGGTTAGGATGGTTCTCAGAAAGAATTGAGTGATTTTTAGGTCAGGAGTATTAGAAGCGCAGTGAAGTCCCACAGCATGGCATGCAAGGTTTGGTGTTCAGCAGGAACTCTGGGCTTTGGCTGCGACCTGTTGGAGAGCCTTTTGGCTGGAAGTAGTGGGCACACTGGTGGCTTGTCAGATGCAGTTTGTCTTGAGTGGGCTGCAGGTGTGAAAAAGGCAAACACAGCCCTTGAATGCATCAGGGGAGGAGTTTCCATTGAAGACGAGGAAGTGTTAGTTGCTCTGCAGGTGCTGGGCCCTTGAGTTCCAGAAGGGTGGGTTTGAATGGGTTGAATGAGGAAGTCTCCCATGAGAAGTGATTGTGGAAGCACTTTCATTTGCTTGGCTTAACAAAAGGGAGAATCAAAGGAATAGGGCTGTCTGCAGAAACACGTTGATGCGGATAAACCTGAGGGAGGGGTGAAGAGTTGTCGGAACACATGGGAAATGAGTTTGAAAGTTGAAAGGAAGCTTCTGGTGACCAGGGTAAGGGTCTACAGCAGGCTTTTAGTGTAACAGGGATGGAAAAAAAAAAGTTTCACAAGTTTGAATTCATTCATGATAGCAGTTTTATGAGATGGTGCCTGGTACAGCAAAGGGCTAGATCTCCTGGTTTAGCAGACCTCCTAATACCCATTTTTCTGTTTTCCAGTTGACTCATTAATTTGGAAAAATAAACATACAAGTACTTATGTTTGTCAAAAACTTTGCATTCCTAAGAAGACCTTGAAGACTTTTGGATATTTATATGGGTATTTGAAGGAAGGTGTCATGTGTCTCCATCTATTAGTTAGAATTTAAATTATTTTGCACCTGGATCTTAACTTGAAAGCAGGAGGAGTACGGAGTCCTCACATTTTGAGAATGGGCTTCCAGAGGGATGGTGCTCTCCTGACAGTTGCAGTTCAGATGACCGTACACACCTGCAAATCCCTGCGCTGGGAACCAGCGTGTAGTAGAGAATGTATGCATGATTCAGATCAGCATTTTCAGCAGCGATCTCCCAGTTTTCAAAAGCGGCTACCAGGACGTGTGTTTGAGTCACCTATAAACACAAGTCCAATTTAGCTCAGGGGTAGACAGGGCAGGGTCTGTCCCAGGAGATCCAGGTCCCTCTGACCTACATCATGGTGGCTGTTCAAGCATCTCTTTCTGCAGCGGACTGGCAGGAGAAAGGCAGTTCCCCATATAGCTGTGCTGGGAACCAGGCACATTTTCAGGCATTCAGGCTGGGGCTTTGTATTTTGTCTGGGTGCTGATGCAGCTTTTTTCAGAGATGTGGATCCTGGGCTTCAGATTGGATTTCCTGGTGATCCATGTGCAGCTTTAGGAGGAGTGCATCACAGGGACTATTCTCTCTGTGCAGCTCTGAACAGCGGTAGAATATGAAGATACACTTGAGCTGTCTGTCTTGTACAGTGGTAAGGTAGCTACTGGTCAAATTATTGAATCATAGAATAGTTTGGATTGGAAGGGACCTTTAGAGGTCACCTACTCCAACCCCCCTGCAGTGAGCAGAGACATCTTCACTAGAGCAGGTTGCTCAGAGCCCCGTTCAACCTGGCCTTGAATGTTTCCAGGGATTGGGGATCGACCACCCCTCTGGGCAATCTGAGCCGGCGTTTCCCCACCCTCACTGTAAAGAACTTCTTCCCTCTGTCTAGTCTAAATCTGCCCTCTTTTAGTTTAAACCCATTACCCTTGTCCTATCGCAACAGACCCTGCTGAAAAATTTGTCCCCATCTTTCTTGTAGGCCTCTTCAGGTACTGGAAGGCTGCAATCAGGTCTCCCTGGAGCCTTCTCTTCTGGAGGCTGAACAGCCCCAACTCTCTCAGCCTTTCTTCACAGCAGAGGGGTTCCAGCCCTCGGATCATTTCTGTGGCCTCCTCTGGTCCCACTCCAACAGGTCCCTGCCTGCCCTGTGCTTGAGGGCTCCAGAGCTGGACGCAGGACTCCTGGGGGGGTCTCAGCGGAGCAGAGGGGCACAATCCCCTCCCCCGCCCTGCTGGCCACCCTGCTGGGGATGCAGCCCAGGGTACGGTTGGCCTTCTGGCCTGCAAGCACACATTGGTGGGTCATGTCCAGCTTTTCATCCTCCAGCACCCCCAAGTCCTTCTCGGCAGGGCTGCTCTCAACCCCTTCATCCCCCAGCCTGTGTTGATACCAGGGGCTGACCTGACCCAGGTGCAGGACTGTGCACTTGGCCTTGTTGAACCTCATGAGGTTCCCATGGGCCCACTTCTCGAGCTTGTCCAGGTCCCTCTGGATGGCATCCCGTCCTTCTGGTGTGTCAGCTGCACCACTCAGCTTCGTGTCATCGGCACACTTGCTGAGGGTGCACTCGATCTCGCTGTTCATGTCATTTATGAAGATATTAAACAGCACCAGTCCCAATATGGACCCGTGAGGGACCCCACTTGTCACCGATCTCCATCTGGACATTGAGCCATTGACCACTACCCTCTGGATGTGACCATCCAACCAATTGCTCATCCACGAAACAGTCCACCCATCAAATCCCTATCTCTCCAATTTAGAAAGAAGGATATTATGGGGGACTGTGTCAAAGGCCTTACAGAAGTCCAGACAGACTGGAGCATCCATAGCTCTTCCCTTGTCCAGTGATGTAGTCGCTCCGTCACAGAAGGCCACTAGTTTGGTCGGGCAGGACTTGCCCTTGGTGAAGCCATGCTGGCTGTCTCAAATCATCCCCCTGTCCTCCATGGGCCTTAGCATAGCTTCTAAGAGGATCTGCTCTATGATCTTTCCAGGCACAGAGGTGAGGCTGACAGGTCAGTAGTTCCCAAGGTCCTCCTCCCTACCCTTTTTTAAAATGGGTGCGATGTTTCCCTTCTTCCAGTCACCAGGGCCTTTGCCTGACTGCCATGACCTTTCAGATATCATGGAGAGTGACCTGGCAACTACATCAGCTTATTCGCTCAGGACTCTGGGATGCATCTCGTCAGGTCCCACAGATTTGTGTATGTTCAGGTTCCTCGGGTGGTCCCAAACCTGATCTTCCCTTACAGTGGGAGGGGCTTTGCTCTGCCAATCTCCTTCTTGCAGTCCATCCACTCGAGAGGTGTGGGAAGAGAGGTTGCCAGTGAAAACTGAGGCAAAACTAGTTGATGAGTACTGTGGCTTTTTTAATATTGCTATTATCTGTCACTAGCGTGAAGTGTTGTCAGATCTTTACAGGCTTCTCAAAAAAAGTGTTGTAATTGTATGAATTTTAAAGTTTATTCTTATCCGAATTGGATTGGTTATGTATTCTTTAAAAAAGGAAAAAGCTCCCAAAGCTTAAAAATTGTTACTTTCCTCAAAAAGATTGTGTGAGAGTGGTAATTTATAATACCTTTCTATTATTTGCATGTACATTAAGACAAGCATTTGAGGGTTTGGCTTGGCCAAAAAAAGCGATGTATTTCATGCATTTCTCTTGTTTGCCTTTCATAATTTATTTAGCTGTGTCCTTGAAACAAGTAAAATTATCTATTACCATTAGGATGTAAGGGTGAAATTCTGGGTGGCTCCTCAAATTAAGATATAACATTGTCACACTGTTGTCATTGTCTCAAGAAAAATCATTTAGCTTCTTTGCTGTAGTTTTCCCGTTGCACAATGTGGTTAATGATTGCTCCTTCTTCTGGCTGTTGTACAGCTCAATTCATTAGTATTTTTTTTTTAATTGTGAGCCCCTTGGAAGCAAACACTGCCTCGATGCCACATGTTCTGTGTATGCAGAATAGCTGAAGTGAGCAGAGAAATCTCTCTGAGACAGCGCCGGCTGCTGCAGGGCCCAGCTGCAGAACTGGGGAGGAAGGGTGGGAATAGTGGGATAGCAGTCAGGAATCATAGAATCATGAAGGTTGGAAAAGACCTCTAAGATCATCAAGTCCAATTCTCAACCTGTCACCACCATGCCCTGAACCACATCCTGAAGTGCCACACCCAATGCAGGCGGGAGAGATGGAGTGTTGGTAAGCAATCAGAAAGCTACGTGGTGGGTACCTTAAAAACTGAAATAAAACACGCGGCTGTTTGAAGAAGACACGTCAGGGAGATTTGGTTGCTGATGGAGTATGTAAAGTGTAGTAGTGGCTAGCTGGATGACTGGTTCAGTACTGACATATCATTTTAGGTAAAGTGTAGTCCATCAAGGGTGTTGCTCCATGCGTAGCCTTCAAACTGCGAGAAAAGCATGGGACAGTGGTGACGACTGACGCTGCAAGCCAGTCATCTGGCAGCCCACATGTTCTGCTGTTTGCTTTCCAAGTAGCTTACCTTATCTGTTGGCTGCTTCTCCGCAAGGTTTTAGAAGAGAATGGAGAACAAGTGCCCTGTTACTCTGTCATGGTGAGTTTACAAGAAGTTGGTGGAGCTGAAACGAAGAACTGGACCGTTCCCAGGAGGCTCAGCGAGTTTCAGAACCTGCACCGGAAACTCAGTGAGGTACAAATCTCAGTTAGAGGAGGGAGAAGATGCAGACTGCTAAAATTTGACAGTGATGCTTGGAGAGGGGAAGATCAGTTAAAAATTTAATATTGCGAGGTCTTATGCCAGCCTTTTGGCTTTTAGCCTTTTGGAGCTAGTTGTCTGTCTGCATATTTCTGACCTCTGCTAGATGCTTATGAAACTTGTTTATAATTTTTTTCTTTTTTGTTTGCTTTTGTTAATAATGAATGTTTTACTAGACTAACCCAATGTCTAAATGGTATATCCTCTGCACTGTCATGCAAGAGCCTGCTTCAAAAACTAGATTTTTGTCTCTGGCTTCCCAAGGAAGTATTAGAAAAGACAGCTTTTGGGGACAGAGGTGCTTTCCTTTTACAGTGCTTTAACCTTTCTGTCTGATAAGGGATAGATAATGATGGCGCTGCGAAGGGAAAGGGTTTAAATGTGTCAGCCCATAGTGGGTGTGAGAAGGTGTTTCTCAAGGTGCCGAGAGGGGTGTGGAAGGCAGATGAGAGTCCAAAGGAGTCTTTTCATTTCTGTTCTGAACCACCTGTGTTTTTCTGCACATGTGTGTTAAGTGGAGCTCCCTTTTCTCCTGCACAGTGTTTTCCATCATTAAAGAAAGTTCAGTTGCCTTCTCTCAGCAAGCTGCCCTTCAAATCCATAGACCAGAAATTCATGGAGAAATCCAAGAACCAGCTTAATAACTTTCTGCAGGTAAGAAAACAAAAGACAAAAATGACAGATGTCTAAACAGGAGAACTGAATTGTGTCTCTGGAGGGGAGGTTGTCTCTCTATTGACGAAAGGCACCCTAGAACAAGTAGGTCAGATGTAAGGTTTGACACTATAAATGTCAGAGTTGTCTAAAATGCCTGAGGTTGAGATGAGTTTGGGTGATAGTAACCATTCCTCTAGTGGAAAGTTAATTTAAACTTTGATTAATAGAGAAATAGTAAATAATGAATCCTGTAATTGGCACTTTTAACTACAACACTTCACAAGAAATTTCTTACAAATTAGAACTTCTTTAAATAAAAAAGAATGTTGTAAGATTAAAAGCTTTAATCTCACTGGTTCTAATACTTTAGAAATAGCTTCTTGAAGTGTCTTTGAAGTAGCTTTGTGAGACATGGACCTTTTTTTTTCCTTACTCTGCCTCTGAGCCATGTCTTAATCAGTTTTGTTGGATGGCCTGACACATCTTGTTCCTTAACAAGAAATACTTCACTGATGTGTTGTTTCTGTCATTATTTTTCTTTCATAGAAATTGCTCTCTGATGAAAGACTCTGCCAGAGTGAAGCACTTTACGCCTTCTTGAGCCCTTCCCCAGAGCACCTCAAAGTTATTGATGTACAAGGAAAGAAGTCGTCTTTTTCACTCTCCTCATTTCTAGAAAGACTTCCTGGTGATTTGTTTTCCCATCAGGAGGTAAGTGGTGTACAAAAGTAATCTTCCAAAATTTAATTACTTCTCCAAAGTAAGCAGGGAGAGCCATTAATATAATGCATTTGAATGGCAGGTAATATCGCAAGGCATTTCCAAAGGTCATTTTTAATTTACTGAAAGTGGACAATGAGTCAGAAAGAAGAGCTGTCTATGAATTTAAGAGGTATTTATTAATAAAGTAAATTTCGTGCCCTTTGATAAATAAATATAGGCAGATGTGTAACCTATCACAAATAAATGATTTGCAGCTCATGTGGGATTATTTTTTTTTATAGCAGAATTTCCCACAGAGTGGCAAATTTTTGTGCTCTTGACATGCATATTTGATAGGGTAAGGATAATTGTCTCTTAGGAAGCTTCTCTTGGCGGGGAACAGCTGTGTATCCTTAATAATTTCTGGACAGCTTCTGAAGCAAAGCTAGTTTTGACAAAGAATCTTGGCAAATAGTACTGGCTCAATGGGGGAATTTGCAAATACAGGTGAGAGCCCATGTGGGCAAAACGGTTGGAGAATTTGATACTCAGCTATAAAAAAACGCTGCCTTTGGAAAAGCAATAAAAAACAGATTAGTGACTAAAACAGCTCATTGACTAAAATTGGCCGTAATTCCATGGTGCTATGTTCTCTGTGGTTCACGTTGCAGATATGCAACCTCCACGGAGCTCTTTCTATTCCCCTTTTTAGTTATACGAAATAATTCTGTTCTTACATGCTGTAGCTGTCTGCAGTGGATGGCCTTCTGCAGGACCAGTGGAATTTGGGGAACTTGCATGGTTCTAGCCTGTTAATAGGCAAAAAGGTGGTCTTGCATCTCTCAGGATTAAGAAAATCCTATGTATTTTCATTTTTCAAAATTGCACTGCATTTGCACCTAGATGCTGGATGCAAATGTCTCATTTCAGAGTAAAGAGTATAAAGAAAGCTTGAGAAACTGATTTTACACTTCAATAGAAGTACTGCAGTTCTGAAAACAAAAGTGCGGTCACTAAAATGACTGTTAGGTCACAGTAGCATAAAAGCATGAAACTATTTGTATTTCGCTATTTAACTGAAAAACACCCTCAAGAAAAAAGCCAGACTGCACGTATGCTGTGTTACATGAGTGCGTAGGAGGAGATAGTTAGGAAATACAGGAGAAGGAAAGGGAGTTTGTAATGAGAGTGCGTGAGAGAGGAGAGAGAACAAAGAAATGAAGCAACCGTTACTGAAAAAATGAAGGAAGTAGAGCAAAAAATGCCCAGAGGAGTCAGAACATAACTTCTTACTCAGTTTAAATTCAATACTATTTCTTACTTGTCACTTGTGGGACTAGGAGTTGAATTTTGGCTAGACTGTGTTATGCCAGGCACTGTGCAAATGCAGGCAAAGCCCATCCCTCATCACATCCACCTTCCCTAAGCTTAAACATAAGATGAGACAACAGAATACAGATGGAGGGAGTATAGGAAACTGTTAGACCCTCTGGATCGGTGTGGCAAACATTTGTTCTAGTTTAATGATAAAATTAAACGGAGGGAGGGAGATTGTGAGGCAGTCTGGGATCAGCTGTGATTTTTCTTGGACACCCTTGTCTTTCAGTGCGAGCTTTAGATCAGCTCAGTGCCAAGTGCTAGCATTTTTGATAATTTACTAAAGCAGTTAAACTAGGGTTAAATTGTTCGGTACAAGGTCATTAATGAAGGTAGTTGTGTTAAAACTACACATTACAAAGCTGTTAACAGTTGTGTTCTCTTTGTAACTAAGAATTCCTGGTTTAGTTCATATTTTGGACTTTGTAGAAGAGAATGCTCTCATACAGCTCTGTTTGCCTGTTACGTCTTGTCTCACAATTCTCAAATAGGGATTACAGCAACAATATTACCTCTTGAATGCTGTTTTCAGGATTAGATATTGCAGCAATTTCAGATCTCTTATATATACAGCTCCTTAGACAGGAGTAGCTTTAGAACATATTTCTTATCTCTCAAGACCAAAACTAAATCAGAGGGAAAAAATGCAATTGGCATCATCTAGAGGAAAGGCTTCTAGGTTTATGAAGTGTTAATGGACTGTGGTATAAGAATTTACACTTCTCATTGCATTTTCTAAACGATAGAGGATTCACTGAACAGCCGAGGAATAGAGCAGGGACCTCGGAGAGGCCATTGGGTTCACCCTCCTGCTCCAAGCAGACTCAACCGTACCGGCAACGTATTTGGCACACTTTTGTCTAATGCGTTTTTAAACCTCTTAAGTGATGCTCGCTGGCCGAGCAAGGCAGCGTATCCCAGTTCTCAACTACCTTCATGGTTAGAAACCTTTTCTTGCTGTCTAACCTAAGTCTCCTATCTTTAGCTAGCTCGCTCTTGTTCTGTCTGCAGCAAACACAGAACAGTTTGGGTTAGGGTCATCTCAGTTACCAGGAGTAACTACTTTCCCTTGGTCTTTTATTTCTTAGAGTGAGCAGCCCCAATTTCTCCTAGGTTTTGTTAGGTTACATTTTATTTAGTTCTTATGGTTTGCTCTGGACCTACCTGATTATCCATATTTTTCTTGGAAATATGGTGACTAAAATTGGAAACACAATGCTCCCACTAGGTTTTCCTATTCCCATGTAAGAAAATAATTTTTTTATCTATATATGTATGCATCTCGTGCAAAGAGTGTTCGTGCGTAAACATCATGGTATTGCACTTGCCTTTTCCACAGCAGTATGGCCCTGTGAGCTTTTTCTGTAGTATTATCAATAACAGTTGTTTTGTTTACACGGTTCGTTATTGCTGCTTTGCATCTGTCTTTATCAAACTGCACCCTGTGGGCTCAGCTACAAATTCAGTAAGCTCACCTGCAAATTCGGTAAGCTCATTTTCTGTGCTGTTGCCCAAGTGCTTGATGAAAATATGCAATGATGTCTACTATGAAAAATTAAGTAAAACATAATTTCTTGAATAATTAAGGTAACAAAGGGCCAAGAAGCCTGTTGACCAGAGAGTGATAGTGAGCAGGACTGGAGTTTTGCTCTGGGCTGTGTCCCTGCAGAAAACTGTTCATCGTCAGGGAATTTGTGTGCTTGTGTGGTAAGATGGGTAATGATTTCTGGTTGCCTTGTGTGGCATTTCTCGTCAGTATGGTGTGGCTTTTTGTTCCTTGCCCTCAACCACAGCTTAGCCTAACATTAGCAGAAAGCTTTAAAAGCTGAACTCCTCAAGCTGTGGAAGTTGGTAAACAGGGGACTCTACGTGGACGTTTACAGGGCATTTCAGTGCCAAGGGTTTTCTTCTTTTGATTTTCTGGTTTTCAGGGGGTCAGGTCTGCCTCACTGCAGCTTTGCTCTGAGCGTAGGCGGCCAGGGGAAGGTCCCGGCAGGCAAAGGGATGCGCTGGCTGCCACAAGTAATGGCAGGTGGTGTAGTCCTGGTGCTGAAGCAGATCTTCATGATGCTGAGAAACAATCTGTTGCCTGCTCTTTATTCTTGAATAAATGATACCACCAACACTGAGGTGGTTCAATCCATTTTTTCTCCTGTGAGTCTATTCTCACTCTGTTCCCTTTGGTACCCTGAGCTTGGGTATCCTCAGGCTCAGGTCACTGAAATTCTGCCATACTGTGCTTCTGCCTGGGACTGGTAGTCGTTAATGGTGCTTGTCTTTGCAGTGGCCAGTTCTTCTTCCGGTGCTGGGTTTGGTTCCCAGCTTACTGCAAGGACAACTTGCTGGTGCCTGGTCCCACTGAGTGGCTTCAGCTGTGTGAGGCACCATCTGCTCTCCAGGGGAGCCAGCTACCTACTGGTGCCTGGGCAATAACCAGACTCTCCACTGTTCTTCCTAGCTGCTCGTGTTGCAAATGTCTCCAGCTGGCTAGCTCCCCATCCTGTGCGTCCTTCGTGGGTGTTGTCAGAGGAGGCTTTGCAATCACCAACACCTGAGTGCCATCTCCTCCTTGCAGCTCTTACCTCCTTCCTAGCAGGCCATGGCTCCCAGGTCACCTGCTTTCCCTTACCCAGCCTAGTGTTGGCGGGATGATGTAGGCAGTGGACCCTGCAAATCTGGGCAGATCCACCCAAAACGGATGTGCTTGTTGGGGCAAGGCTGCAGGCAGAGGATCTAGCGGTGGTGATGACTCCAGCAATGCAGAGTGTCCTCATCACTCTTGTCCGGTGGGAAGTGCTGTCCCTTTTCAGACTCCTTGGCGAGGTTCCTGTTTGCCAGATACTGCCAGCAGCAGAGTCGGTGGCTCTGATGCCAAGGGCTGGCTGCACTCCTTCCCCAGGGCATGGCAGTAACTAAGTCCATTCCGGGAGAAGGACAGGGAACTGCAGTGCATACCTGTGTTGTGTCTCTCTCCCTAGGAAGAAGCAGAAGAGGATAGTGACCTGTCGGACTACGGAGAGGAGGTGGATGGGAAAAGGGACTCTCTTGCTGAACCGTGTTTCATGCTGATCGGGGAGATTTTTGAGCTGCGAGGAAGTACGCTGTAAACCTGCTTATTTGCTAGTGGAATCTGGGGCACTTCGTAATTCAGATTTTTCCGCTGTTTCAAAAAGCGGAAATGTTCTTCTGCTCTGTATAGCCAGTTTGTTTGGAACGGAGCTGTTCTTCAGTAGTTCATAACTTCATAACATTCAAAAGTGAAATTCCAGTATAACATGGCAGTAAAAATTTAACTGGTAGGAAAGAGCATTTGCATTCAATGGTCTTAAGTTTTTCATTTAAAAAAAAATCTGGAAAAAACAGAAAAATAGAGGTGTGTTTTCTTTAAATAGGCTGCATGTTAGAATGTGTGAGTAATGAGGAAAGATGGCTTTATCACAGAACATGTCACTGACAAAGCAGCATAATTTTAATGTCTATTTAAAGCGTGTTATGGTTTGCATTTTAGTTCTACAATTTGTATAATGGAAAAGATGCTGGAATTGTGGCATCTTTCAGTACCAGATTTTTCCTCCTTTACGTAACTGAATGATGGTAATAAAGAAAACTATTTTTGTCTCTGTTTGAATGCGCAGGCACACTTGATGCTCTGGAGAATTATTTACAGGGTAACTATTACAAAATGCAGCATCTTCCAAAAATGGCAGATGTCTCTTCCAAATATAGACTTTCTTGTGCTGATGGTGAGCAGCATGAAAGAAAGATTAACCAGTAATTATAGGAAGAACTCCCATTTGTTTCCTTCATTTGTAATGAAAAGCTGTTTGGTTGATTTGAGTGAAAATGTTTTCAGAATTTTAATGAGGCTGCTGTGTGTGCAACATTATATTAGTAGGTGTGAAAAGGCTGTGAATTTTGAGGGGTTCTCTTTTCTAATAGGAAAAGGATTTTGGGTAGTTGTATGGCTCAATAAATTTGAAATATTCTTAAACAAAATTTTACAGTATAAGCTACAAATTCATATTAAAGATATGTTTCTGTAATCTGCAAGACTTAAAAACCATGTAGCAAACAGTACAGGGAAAGCAGTCAAGAAAATTGGGACCCATGTACAATTAGTGAAGTCTTAAAGGATTACAACCAATACATTTACTGTAGGGGTGGGTTGGATTTGGGGTTTTTTAGGGGGGTGGGGCAGGGGGGAAGATTTTGGATGTGATCATGGGTTCGCTAATGCTGTTAATGTCTTGATCTTTATTTTCTGTCATTTTTTTTGTTGTCCTAGTGTTCAAGTGGGTCAGAAAAACATTAATTGCACTAGTACAAGTCACTTTTGGAAGAACTATCAACAAGTAAGTAGCTGAAGTAGCTGTTACTTCAACTGAACCTGCATCATTTTGCTGTGAAAAAAATGGCTGTGAGAAGAATTGTTAAAAAAGTAATCTGGACATTCTGTTGTATATGATAATCTGCATTTGTTTTCCACAGCTCAGTTTACAAATATGTTATGTTGATTAGAGAAGACACAGATATATGAATTATTTTTTTCCTTATTTAGTCTGTAGCACACTCCCTAAACCCAGTATTTTTTCCCCTATGTAGGGCTTTGCTTTTGGAAGAACACAATATTTCGTGGGAGACGGAACTATAAAAAGATACTTTTTTCTGTATAGTGAAGCAGCTTTGCATGTCTACATATAGAAATATATATAAATATTAAATATATAACAAAATATATAAAAGAAGACTTGGTGTCTAGTTTTTATGAATGGCTTGGCTCTGAATGGCTTATATTAGCTTGTGCTTTACCTTACAGTCCCATGAAGATTTGTGCCAGATCTGAAACTAGGTTTCTGTTTTAAGTAATTTCTTTCAAATCAAATACATGTTTCTCAAAAGTGACTGAAATAACGTTTATGCATGATGAGAACCATTAATTTGTAACATGAAACCTGTACGTGTATAACAGTGGTGTGTTTCCGTAAACGTGTTTTTCTGTATCATTTGAAGACACGTCTGCCAAGTGAGGCCTGGGCGAGGCTGTGACGTAAGCATGCGTGTCTGTACACACCTTTCATGTGGAAAGCTGTATCACTGCTCAGAAAAAATTGGGAGATAATTCCTTTTCTTGTGAGATACAAAGGCCTACAGTACAACTTGTATCAATTATCTGCTCTATTGAATCAAACACATTTCCCATGACTCTTCGATCAGTACTGATGCTTTTATGCATGGTGGTGTTTTTCTTATGAAAGTCTGCAAATCTGTGACTTCTGTAGCACATTTACGTAGGCAAAGGGCCACTGAGACTCTGATAAAATGTGTTATTTTGCTTTGGTGTAGCAGTGGGACTATTACTCAGGTAGGCGTTACAGCCCAGCAATCTACCACAGATCAGGCTGTCCCTTCGTCCAGTCAGTAACTAAATCTGCACGTGCCAGCATGGCTTTGAAAACCTCTCACATATGTTATGTGATGTCAAATTGGACAAGAAGTGATGGAAGGTCAAGCAGTTTACTCCCCGTGAACGGATGGTCTCTGACAGTACCCATTCGCTGAGCTCTAAATTGATCGTTTCATTTGTTCACACGCTGCTGGTAACGAGCATGAAAGACGCCCGAGAGAGGACAGAGAGAGTGTGTGTGAGCACAGCGTGCACGCGGAGTTGCTGTGCAGCTTTTTACATGCTGGCTGAATTCAGTTCTTGATTTTGGAATCTGCTCTGGGGAGCAACCCTGGACAGGGGAGAGATTTTGATTTTTGTAGTAGGCATGGTGTTGTTGGGGTGACGGTTGGACTTGATGATCTTGGAGGTCGTTTCCAACCTGTGATTCTGTGATTTGAAGGGTTTCGGCTGTACTGTGGCACAGTTAGGCAGCACTGCCTGGAGCCTGCTGTCTGCCTCTGCCTCTTCGTGCTGGAGGCTACGGTGGGTGCCTGCAGGAGGCAACTTACCATGCTTTTATTAAAACTTCATCTGCTTTTATCCCACCAGGTGCATCCCAACAGGTTTGGAGTTTGCTACAATTAGTTAGCTGGTTTTTATGTCCTCTCTCAGTGGACCCTTTGTACTGCCCATCCTTGAAATATATTCGCATTTTGGTGTAGTACTTGTAACTTGTAATCTGTGTTTGTGGATTGCATTGAAACGTAGCCTTCTCCACATCTCAGTCAAGTATCTGCAGTGACTGAGGTCCTAGAGCACCCAGAGCTGAATACGACTTGCTGTGATGCTGCTGAAATCAGCTCAGATAAATTGGGATAATTACGTAAAAATAAGCGTTGCTTCCACTACTTTTAGGAGTAAAAAAGAATAAATCTGCATAAAACATGAAAGATGAGTTCTGACATGCTTCCTTCTACACTTCTTTACAGGCAAATCCGTGACACTGTGCACTGGATGTTCAGTGAACCAATGCTTGTTTACTACATTGGCGTGTTTCGAGATGCTTTTTGGCCGAATGGAAAGTTAGCACCACCACCGAGAGCCAAGAGTGATGAACAAAAGCAGGAGACAAAACAGAGAGCACAGCAAAAACTACTTGAAAACATTCCAGGTGAGATCACTTTCATTCTGCTTGATCACAGATTCAATAACTTGTCAGGAAACTAGTGAGTCGAATACTGTTCTGTGGCATTTTAGGTTTTTCCTGTAGAGCTGTAAATTATGATTATTTGCATAAGTAAGGATAATTTTGACCTTGCTCTTTGCCTCTCCTGTCTGTCTGGTAAAGGGCATGGATGTGGGTATTATTGGCAGATGCAAAATCCAGTATTGCTGTTCTTCTGTATGTAATATTCATCAAGGAACCTGAGTTAAGACTCTCTCTGGTTCTCTGTGAGCAAATACCAGGTGGTTCTGCTACCTGCAGCTGCTTGGCAAACAGGGAGAGTGGCACCACCCCAGTGACTTCTTCCTCTGACGTTTCAAACTGGAGAAGGGAGGTCTGCCCACGCTGTCGGTGTTGTGAGTGGCTGGCTGGCTCTGAGAAGAGGCTTCAGGGCACTGAGTGTTACGAGGGACCTGCAGCCTGGACAGAGGGATCCTAGGTTGAGAGAGGTTTCCAGAACTTTCCTTTGCCTGCCCTTACCTCCCCAGCCCGGGTAGCTTCCTCTTCAGCATGCACCTTTCTGTGGCACCGTTCTGAGATGCTCCATCCCATCCCAGTCACCACACAGGGAGTCCAGTTACACAGGTTTGGCTCTTCAGAGATCACGTAAATCCAAAGGCACCTAACTGGGAAGAACCAAAATTCACTCTGTTTAGCCCTTGGAAATACA
This sequence comes from Opisthocomus hoazin, assembly GCF_030867145.1. Taxonomy (NCBI): domain Eukaryota; kingdom Metazoa; phylum Chordata; class Aves; order Opisthocomiformes; family Opisthocomidae; genus Opisthocomus; species Opisthocomus hoazin. Next base: position 78,897,955 of record NC_134418.1, read on the forward strand.
CTTAAACATAGCTTGAATGCTCATCATCTCCCCTCCATCTGAATAGAATGTACTTTAATGAGCAATTTTATGGCTTCACGGAGATATCTCATATACCCCCTTGCATTAGGTTGTTTCATCAACTTTTACTGCAGAAGTAGCAGCAGGTGTGTTAACATTAGTATTGGATGTGTAAACAACCTGCTCTGTTACACACTCACCTCCTTACATAGAACAGCCTTCCATGGTTGGTTTGGGGGTTGGTTGGTTTCTGAGTTCGGAGAGATGCGTCAGGACATGGCTGAATGCACCTTAAATTAATGATGAAGCATTGGATCACTATTTATTCTCTAATCCAAAATGTGAATTATTGACTTAGAGTTCTCTTATCTGCGTACTTGTGGGAAGTATTTTCTGGGAAGGCTGAGAGGCAATCAAAGTGCTAAATCTGTTTTAACTGCTGCAGGAATTCTGTCTTTGTGGCCGAAGGTGCATTTAAGTGAATGGTTTAATAATGTATGAGATTAGACTTGACTCTGTGAGGTGAACTACCTAAAAGACGTCCTACATATCCTGTGAAAACACTTAAAGTGTTGACACTGAGATGCATACACTATTGTTTAACCTGGGTAACTTGAAATAAGGGTGCCTCTTCAGCCTGTGGCCAAAGTTGCCTGTGTGTTTTTAAAAGGCTGGTGGAAGGGGGCTCTGTCCCTTGTAACCAAGCACCACGAAGCGCCGTGGTTTTGTTTCCCCTCCTGGGTGGGTGGTAGCATTACCTGGGGGTTTTGCCTAGCGCGAGGGAACGATGTAAGCTGAAGTACCATTTGTTGCAGATACTCTGCAGAGTCTTGTGGGACAACAAAATGCCCGTCACGGTGTTGTGAAAGTGTTCAAGGCGTTGCAAGAACGAAAGGCCAACAAGCATCTACTCTATGTAAGTAACGAGAAGAGCAGCCTTTTTACTTTATAGTCCTGTTGCCCAGGGAGGTTGTGGAGTCTCCCTCTCTGGAGATATTCGAACCCCACCTGGACAAGGTCCTGTGCAACCTGCTGTAGGTGGCCCTGCTTTGGCAGGGGGGTTGGACTAGATGACCCACAGAGGTCCCTGCCAACCCCGACCATTCTGTGATTCTGTCAGTTGCTGAGCTCTGCTTACTCGGTGTTAAAGCCTGGGTTGTGTGTTCTTGTTGGGCTGTTGTTTAGTGTGCAAGTGACTTTTTTTGTTATTAAAATATGTTAGAAAAAAATGTACTTGGTTCAAACGAACTCGTTCGTATAGCTGAGAAAAATAAACATGCCTTGGAGAATCCTCGGGAAGGAGAGCTCCAGGACTGGCTCGCGGGTAGGACGTGACAGCCCTCCAGAAGTCCCACTGCTCTCCTGTTGGTTGGGACTGGTCGGAGCACACAGCTGGATCCCAGCATAATCCCCTTGTGCTCGGCCAGTCTCTTCTGCTCCTTTTGTTCGGCACCAGTCGGGTGGCGTAGCCTCGGCACGGGAGGTGCGTGCCCCGGTGCTCGCGTTTGTAGCTACCGCAGCGTCGACAGAAAGGCAGCAGTTGGGCCAGGGTGGGAGATGCCCCTCTGAACGCAGCTGCCCGTGGCACTGGCCTTCCTTCAGCCTGAAGACGTTTCCCATCTTATCTGTAGGGCGCGGGCTAACTTCAGGGCGAAAGGAAAGCAGTTGCGTGGATGCTGAGCGGAATGACCCTGCCTGCTTCTGTTACTTATGAGGCTCTGAACGTGTCAGAAAGGAAGAAGAAATTCTCACTTGGTGCCTGTGCTCATCTTGACTCTTTTCTCCATTTTTCAGGTTTTGCTGGAACTGCTGCTAACGGAACTGTGTCCTGAGCTCAGAGCTCATTTAGAGCAGCTTAATGCCACTTAGGTTGGAATCTGCACAATTGGACCACTAGAGAAATGTCTATGTCCAATAATAGACATGAAACTTATTTTCCTCTTTTCCAGAGAGGGCTGAGGACTATGATTATTTTTAGCGTTTTTCTTTCCTCTTGAGTTTTTTGTGAGGTGAACAGACTTGAAAAGATCTGATGCTGTAGTAGGGTAGACAAAACAATGCTGTATAGTTGCCAATTTTTATTTAAATTGTTCTATTTGACTACTCTTCTGTTTCAAATATAGATTGAAAAATAAATGTTCATATAAGCTGAAAGAAACCAGAAAATATTTTAAACATTTATGAAAAGAAATTTTGCTTATAGTGGTAAACTAATGAATGTTGTACAGTTCTAATCTCCTCACTGAGGATTCGAGCATTCCTTTTTTTCTTGTGTATTGAAAAAGCCTTGTCGTGCAATACTACATGTAAAACTATTGTGGAAAATTTTATCAATTTTGTTTTTACCAAAGATTTCCCATAGTTCGAAGCATTTGTAAGCAATAAATCACACAACTGGATTGCAGCACTTGCTAATGAGGCTGTACTGACAACTAATGAGTGAGTCTGACAGCACTGGTTTCGTAAGGAATCTTCGTGTTACTTTGAAGTCTGTGTCGAAAATATGTATTGTAAACTGGTATGTCCTGACAGAATGCCCGTGTTAAATGTTAGTTCAGAGATTAGTGCTTATGAATTGCTTCTATGAATGATTAAGTAGACATTTAATTAAAGCATTCTAATAACTTCCCTGATATTACTCAGGGCTGTTTTATTCAAATACCCCAATTTCAAACAACCTTCAAATCTTTCCCTTATTTTTTACAAGGAAAGCAAGCTATGTCTTTGGTGTTTTTTTAATTTATGTAAAAATGTGTAAATATGGTCTTAATGCACACCTAAATAATTAAACATCATCAAAAATCCCTAGGTGACACTCATTACTTTCTTTTTAAATTCAGTAGAGCTGTGCTCTTAGAAAAGCTGCCTGCAGCTCAGACTGGCTGTAGTTTAAAGTACGCAAAATCCCTACACTATGTCTAAATCGGTGTTTTTAGTAACATCTGGCCTTCTCCTCCAACAGAGTTTCAAAAAAGTTTTCAAGTCACGGCACAGTCCTAAGAAGCAAATTCTCCTGCACATACGAAGTTGTATGAGTAAACAGGTATTTAGAAATGTGCAAGCTTGCCATAGCAATCAGTAGAATTTTACTCGTGGTTAATCGGAGTATCTTGTGATAAGTGATTCAGCGTAATGTTGCTCAGGCATACCCACTCCTAGGCAAAAGGTTTCCAACTATTTCTGTTGCAGAGGTGGTGTAAATGCAGTATGAAGAGGGGTTGAAGACAACAGGCCCTGGGCAGTGGATGTGTAAACGAATGCTGCCGTACTGCTGGTTTTTTTCAGTAGTTCTGTAAGTAGTATTTTCTAATTTTAGAAGCTGACGTTGTTTGAACTGTAAAGCTTAGTGTCATACAGACCAGTCTCCAACTTTGAATCTCTGCAGTCTGAGACTAAAATATGCGTGAAGACATTCAGTAGATCCAGGTGCACGGGGAAAGCCTGGGAAAGAAAGTACACACACCGCTAGCAAAGGCGAGGTGTAAAAATGGTCGTGACCTGTGAATGGGTTGTATGTGAAAACTAGACAAGTTTGGGTTCAAGGATTTTGTAATATTAATATTCCATGTTTAAATACCAAAAATGCAGAAAAGGAAGCAATTGTTTTACTTGGTTTTAGTTTAATTCACGTGCTGTATGGTAGAGTTACATTAAGAAAACACAGGACATCTGTCCCAGTGAAATGTATCTTAAGTCTTCAATACCATTTTAAAAAGTCTGCCTTTGCCTCATCTCAGTTAAAGGGTGCGAGCTGATTGCTTTCTCTTTTTAGATAAAAAAGAATCAGTAAATTGCTTTAAGTGATAATTTACAGAAAGTTGAAAAGCAAGCAGTAAATGATGAGCAGTCTGGAATTGCTGGAGGTTAGAGATGGTTTATTGTAGGGAATATATTTATATACCAGTCACAGCTCAAAGAAACACTAAATTCTCCCAAGATTGGCTGCCAGCTCAAGGTCAGAAGCAACACCTGGATCCAGAAGGCATGCCTTTAAAAAGAAAGAACAAGGAGTTCTAGTTTATAGCTGAAATAAAATTGTATGCTGTCAATGTCACATTAATGAGGTCTGTAAGTGTTGTTGGCATTATTGGAGATAAATTAATTGGTTAAAATATTAAGAGTAAATAGAGTCGGCTTTAAATCCCTGTTTCTGATGCCATGTAAGAAAAATTCCATATTTAAAATGAGTGTACTTGACCATAGTGTTAGGCTTGGGTTTATTTTTTAGATTCTGTTTGTTGGTACGGCATGTGCTGGCACCACAGTCAGAAGCATAAACCTGGTTGCAGATTGGGTCGGTTTCATTCACTTCCATTATCTGTTTCATTACCCTCTGGGAGGCCCATCTACTCTTTCTTGCCTCTTTCAAAACTGACTAGGTCTAAGCACGGTAGACCAAAAATGCAGCTGAGCAGTTAATTAAAAAAGCAAACATGATTTTAATTTTAAGTGGCTATAATTGTACAGTTAACACGAGAATTATTTTCCAAGTACAAAAGAAGCTGAACACACCCACAACTCCTGTCTTGTTCTAAAGTTACTGCTTCAGGCAGCTTCCTTGTTTGTTTTCATAGAATCATTAAGGTTGGAAAAGACCTCTGAGATCAAGTCCAACCATCAACCCAACACCACCATGCCTGCTAAACCATGTCCTGAAGTGCCACATCTACATGTGTTTTGAACGCCTGCAGGGACGGGGACTCCCCCACTTCCCTGGGCAGCCTGCTCCAATGCCTGACCACTCTTTCAGTAAAGGAATTTTCCCTAATATCCAATCTAAACCTCCCCTGACGCAACTCAAGGCCATATTTTCTGTCCCTTCTCTTCTGTTGTTGATGTAGAGATGCGTGGCACCAGTCAAGAGAAGTCACCTCTTCTTGCACTAAGAAGCTAGTGACAGTCCTAGATCAGTCTCGGAAGTGCAGCTAGTGAATGAGGAGTGGAAGCCGTAATTTCCTTTCAGCTGTGGTGGCTACGCTAGACCTGGTGGGAGACACTGGGAAGGGCTGTACGCGCACAAAGCCATACAGCAATGCCATCCTGATGGGCCTCTTCTGTGCCTTAAGACTTCTCTGGGACTACTGACTGCAGCGTTCACAACACCCCAGTTTATATTCTTCTCCTGACTCCTCCTCATCCTGTCCTCTGGAACACTTTCGCCAGCAGGAGAACAAAATGTTTAAAATGCGTGTATTCAGAGGATCCCCTGCTCTGCTAGGCCTCTTGGATCGGTGGCTTCCCTGAGTAAGGAGCCACAAAAGTTGTTGCTTGATAATTTATCATTTAGGTAACTCTCCATTTATTTGGATTGCCCCAAGCTGGACATCGAAGTGTTCTACTTGCAGAAATAAATGCTCTCTACGTGCACAGAAACCCTAGAGTCTCTCTGAAGCACAGATCCAATCTTGCTATGCTCGCTTTGGTTAAAGGCATAATCATCTTGCCTTGACTGTACCTTTAGGCATCACTGATACTATTTAGCAGATTCATCTTCTAGAAGCCATTATTGTTCTTTTTCCTCAAGCAATAAATCTTACTTCAACTTAGCTCAAGAAATGTGACCTATTTTTTCCGTAGTGTAGAATCATAGAATGGCTTGGGTTGGAAGGGACATCAAAGATCGTCTAGTTCCACCCCCCCTGCCATGAGCAGGGAGGGATCAGTGACAGCAGGGGGTGTATCTGTAACAGCAGATCCTCAGCTATTGCTAAAAATATAAAAATAAGCATGACAACCAATTATGACTGATTTAGGTATCATTAATGAAGGTTGTAATTCTTAGAGAATCTAAAGTAGAGGAAAAATTGTGATTTTTCAGTTTGAGAGAATGACAGAAAATCAGTTGGGGCTAAAATTATTCACTTAATTTAGTTAATTTATTTTGCAGGTCACAAAGTTCTTTGCTGTGGTGATTATCACAGATTTTGTTTGTTTGGCAGAATGTGGTGTTTGCTTAAGCAAGTGGGTGGATAGTATCCTTTCAAGACTATTTTTAGTAGTTTTCAATATGCTTTTATCACTCTTAATTTTCTTGCACAGATTTTTTTTTACATAAATAACGTTTGAGTCTTTAACCAGACAGCGAGTTTAAAGACTCGTATCCAAGGTGTCACTCAATTTCATGAGCTACAAATTAGTCTGTAGGACTCTCCCAGCTCACCTTAGAATAGTATTTTTTAGCAGCGGCTTGGTCTTGCTGTACCCCTCGGCCAAGCTGGAGGCATCTGGCCAAGTAGAAAGCAGCCATAGCAACCCCCTTGGCTATGTACGCAGGAAGACAGTCGGTCACCTTTGCTAGCGTATCGATGTCGTCGCTTTCTGTAACCCTGGTGAGGAATTCACAGGATTAAGTTAGATGATGCTATTTCAAGCAATAATTGAAGTTGACCATGTATGACTCGACAGTGACACCTTCCTGTGTACATCATTGTCCAAAATAAGCTGAAGTTTACATGCAGTCAGCAGCCTGATGAGGATTCTTGTACGCAGTATTTGATCTGAAGTTAGTCTTATTTGAATATTGTGGTATTAAATAACAAATAAATATGTAACTTTTGCAGTCCCTTTTGCTATAGTTCTATTAGTTACAAAAGGCAGCAAATTTTACGCTCATTGGTCCTATTAAAAGAGTTCGTGGCAATGAGTATGTACGTGGAAGAAAGGCAAAGCTCTTCTTCAACAAAACTGAGCACCCTGCTCTAGTGGAAGACGTCCCTGCCCACAGCAGGGGGCTGGAACGAGATGAGCTTTAAGGGGCCAGCCCAGACCATTCCAGGATTCTGTGATCCTTTGGTTCAGGTTCTTTCTAGCATGTTGGCAAATCATAGTAACCTGAAGATCTTGGACACACTTGAGATTATATATATGTATAAAACTTGGTTATAAGACCAACTTAAGACAACCACTTATGACTGTTTGAGCTCAATTATTTTCTTTCTTCTGTATGCATCTGTCTGCTTGCTGTCACCTTATTTTCAGCAGGTTGTCTTTACAAGGAACCATTCTAAGAATCAGCAGAACAAAACGTTGTTTTAACTACCGGGCTATAATGACCTAATATTGTTACTGTCGTATTAGATGCAACATTTCATAAGTGGGAATTGATTTTTTTTTTTTCCTAACTGTTGTCTTAAAGCAGAAACCCCCAAGCCCCGTGTCCTTTCCAGATACCAAACAATAATCATATGCTGCTTCACACGTCATTTTAGTTTTTTGTTGTGTGGCAGACTTGACAGGAAAAAGAAAGAAAAGTGAAAGTCATTTTCGTTTACAGTTTCTCCCTGTCAATCAGTGTTTATGGAAGATAGTTCTGAAGTAACGCTTTGCAACTCAGTGCCTGCTGAATCACTTGAATGTGTCGAGACCAATGTTCTCCCGCCTGATTTGGTCCCATTAACAAATGCAGTAACAGAACAGGAAAAAAACCCCAAAGACTTGTCAGCAAGAACATTCAAACATCACAACAGTAACCTAGTACCTCTTTTATCTTTCCTGATATACAGCATTTTTGCCTTACAAAAGATACACAGCTGGATGCTGATGTAAGTAACAATACCCAGTCAAGTTGGGCAAAGATTCTAGTTCAGCACAGTTGACTTTAGGAACGTATGGTAGCAATGGGTAGGCAGAACTGTACGGGATAATAAAGTTGTTATTTGAAATAAAGTACCAGTAGCTAATCTGGACTCTGAATATTAGTCAAGGTTATACTGTGTAGAAATCACATAATGTTTGTATGTTTGTACATAATGTAACAAACTGCGTAGTTGGTAGGAACATAACCCACGAATGCTGTTGTGTGCGGCTTGTATAAGCAGTCAGTGGGTCTGCATCTTATTTCCAGCAAATTAATAATCTGATTGACAGGTTGAACTTCGAACGTCTGCCGGCCAGCTCTGGAGGTTTGTCACAGAAGCGCGCTGTGTATCAGCTGCAGAACTGGCACCAGCTTTGCTTTTCCTCTCCATGACTCGTTCAGGATGCAGACGGGCTGTTTGAAATGCTGCAGCCTGTAACAGAAGTCGCTATTTCTGCACTGCACCAACCACTCCAGGGTCTGGAGGCAGAGCGAGTGTGCAGTGACTGCCTGCGAAAGGGCCGGGCGGTGCTGCCCAGCTGTGGCTCTACACAAGCAGATCATCACCAGAAACCACTTGTGTGCAGGCGCCTGTTTTGTGGTCCAGGCTTAAAAATACGTAAGGCTTAAAAACAGGTCCAGGCTTAGAAATACGATGCTGTATGCATCCTCATAGGCAGCAACTGATGAAAAGCTGAAGGGTGGTAACTTGGCACTGTGCGCAGCAGCCATCTCTAGGTGCCAGGCCGTGCTGCTCAGAGTGCTTACTGCAGGGTCCCACCCAGCATCAGTGCTGGCCTTTACAGGAAAGGAGACGGGAGCTGGACCAAAGCACGCTGAGCCGCAGAGCAAGGAGGCGATGGGGTAGAAGACAGGGGGTAGAAATGGCGTTAAGATGGGGGAGGTGGAAGAACGCTTGTAGGGGTTTGAAAGGGAATGGGGAAGGCGGAGCCTAGAGGAGATCGTGGACTGAGGAGACGGGAAGGCAGGGTTGCGTGTGGGCTTCTGCTTGGGATTCTGGTTCAAGGCTGTTTTGCTTCACAGGATGAGAAAGAAAAGTTCAACTGTACTGAGTAACTGAGAACCTTGTAGCATTAATTTTACCTGTGATTTGCTGTTCCCCCTTTAAAGATGAGGTTTTGCAATTCATTGTCTCAAACTTCTCTTGTGTTTGAGAGACAAGAGCATGAACTTATTAATGGTTTTAATCCCAGTTACATGGTCTTACATGAAGAACAATAATAAATAAAGCAAAATTAACTTCACCTTTTGGCTACTGCAGCAGCTGTTGAGTAAAATTTTCTTTTGTAATAATATTCCACGAGATGGCCTTGAGCATAGATGTTTCCACGTTCTGCTGCTTCTCTCAGATGCTTCAAAGCAGCTTTAGTGTTTTGACGTGTGCCTTGTCCGTGGAGATACATAACACCCAGTGCACCCTGTGATTCCAGATTTCCATTGCCACATGCTTCTGAATGCCAAAAGAAGGCCTAAACAAGAGGCACAAAGTTGGAGGATATATTTACTTTAGCTGCTTTTCTTGCATACTGTTTCCATAAAAGCTTTTACATCAACCATCCTGTAAATGTGCTTATACATAAAAGAAAGCAGAATCCTTGTAAGGGTCTGAAACCTGCTTCGTTTACTGTCAGAGCTGGCAGGCAGTGACACCTGCTTGATTTCTGAAGGTTACCAAAGCTGACAAAACTTAAATCCATTCTATTGCTCTCCCTCATACTCTCACTAAAAAAAAAAATCATCTTGGCCAGCTGTGTCAAGTGAGTCAAAGTGAGGGATTCTGGCTGTCTGTTCGTACAGACTTACGTGTATACATCACTGATCTTTCTGAGAAATAAAAATTAATTGGGACTCGTGAAACTGAAAAGGTACAAGGGGCCTTTACCTTCTTCAGATCTTTTAGAGGCGACACAGAATAAAGCAGTCCTAAAGTACTCTGGGCCTTCACGCTTGCTTTTGGATTTCCATAGTCCGCAGCAATAAGCCACAACCTAACAAAGGGGGGACAGAGAAAGCTGAAGTAACACAGCACCTCCTAGTCGTTAGGAAAGTCACTGCCTGCCATTACCTCTCAGCCTCTTCAGTTGACTGCTTAACACCGCACCCTTCGTAGTATGCTCTGCCAAGATTGTATGCAGCTGCAAACTTCAAGTGTCCTGCTTTCGGGGAGTCAGAGCAGAGTATTTTCTTCATGTATTCCACTCCCTTTTCCTAAAATGGAGACATTTTAGTTACTGCGTTCAGACTCCACAGAGCGTGAAATAAAGAACCTGAGAACCCGCTAACTTCTGCCAAGACAGGCAATTTTTCCCCTTTGAAGAAAGGCTGAAGCCCACCGGTAGGACAGTCTGGAGAACGGTGTCAAAGCAGAACTGATCTTGGTTACTAGACAGCCCCTAGATTTTTGACTCCCGCATTTTTAATGTGAAGCATTTCCTTATAAATGTTCATCTGTTATTGTATTACTCACTCGCTTGATAAAAACTTTCTCAAGAATGCTGCTGTGCTTGCATAAATGAATGTCACATCCTAAACTTGCTACGTTTTCAATTTTAAGACTTCTGTAAATGAGACTTCTGTAAACTTTTTCATATTGCATGGTGTATCTGAAATGGCAAAACAACCTTAGCAGAAGGCAAACTGACGCAATAGCACACTCTGACGTCCCTCCCTTAAAAATGCCTTAGGTTCACAATGGACAAAAAAAATGATCATGTTAAATAAGCAAACGGAGAACATCATTGCATATGAGCAGCTGTATGGTGCATCCGAGGGCCTCAAAGGTATTTTGGAAACAAGATTTGCACTGTTAGGACTTGGCATCAACACCCTGTTAAGACATACTAGAAACACTTCCTTATAAAAGATTCCTCTTATTTACCTCTCATGTTGTAGTACACAAAAAAAGAAACTTTACTAAAGTGTTGATTTGCAAGAAAACCCATGTGGTGATTACACAGGTCTACAGAACAAATAAATCACCTCTGAAAACCAGCAGAGTATTTTCTGCTCTGCTGACAATCCTCTAAGCACCAGGCCAGAGCCCAGTTTGCTAATACGCTGTTTGGGTCATTTTTTTTGCCCTCCCGTATTGTTACCTACTCTTTCTTTCATCCTATTTGTATTTTCTCCTCATACCACTCTTTAAGGTCATGTTCTCCAATAAATTAACTTTTCTTCTTATTGTAGCAATTTATTCCTTTGTCTTCCTTTTTGGTGATGTCGTTATTTAATCTGAATTCTTCAAAGTCTTGCAAATGTAATTCTTCATCTGGCTAATTTACAAATATTCCTGCCAACCACCGGCAGAAGCACGATCTCTAGTATCCACGTTAAAAGAATCGAAAGCAACTTAAACAACGTCTTTGTGCACCAGATGTTTTACGCTTTGAAATATAGTTGTTTGATTTCCATTTTCACACATTTTCTTTTTATTTATATACCCTGCTTATTAAAATGCAACAAGTTAATGGCATTTTTTAAACATAGCATCCACACAAAGTACAACCAAACCCTTAGAAGTTATATTTTAAAATACAAATTATTGCATTTCAGATAAACCTGTTTTATTACAGCTATTTTTGGGAACTTCTTCAGCCCAGAACCCTGTGTCTTTAATGATGCTTTATAAACATCTGTACTTTATGAAACTAACTGTAAGTCAAAGACCTGTTTATTTCAAATTAAATAATCAAGCTTACAAAGAGGGTCTTGGTAATCAGCCAATATTAAAAGCGTACAGCTAAACTACTCACAGGGTCTTCTTTGGTGCCTAGTCCGTGGTAATGCATTACACCAAGCTGATACATTGCTTGAAAATCTGTATCCTTCGTTTTTTCAAATTCTGTTAATGCTTCTTCATACAACCCCTGGGAAAGACAGCGTAAACAATGAAGGACACAGAGCGAAGAGTACGTACGGCAGCGTAACTCCCCGGTACACACTCTCTCACAGTTTTTCAACCTGGACCATTTCCCTCATGAACAAAGAACAAAAAATTACATCCTTAGAAGTGACAGACAACAGAGTAAGCCAACAGCCACAAGGAAGCTGGATAGGGTGGAAGCGCTTAGGACTTTCAAACGAAGTTTCCTGGTTTTTATATCTATTTAAAAAAGCCCTGAATGTAAGTAGTGGTATACAAACATCATCTCTGAAACCAAAAGATGTGCTGACAGCCTTTCTTCCCCTCCCTCAAAATAGCACCTTTTTAATTGAAGGAGATACAGAGTCTAACTCGGATGCCCTGTCCTACCTATCTGACATCCCTCAACGGGGTGAGCTGTTCTTAACACCTCTGGGGTTTTAAGTGTCTGCTTTTACATCTCGGCTAAGGCTTGGTTTCACAAAGACCAAGCTCAGATGTCTGAAGGCTTTATGGACCCAGCTGTCTCCCCGCATTTCTTACGAAGGCATCGCCTGCAACAGCAGAGATGCTTTTACTTCTAAGAATCATCGTATTTGCTTCTGCATTAAGTCAAAGAAGAAGCCGTATTTAAAAACACACAGTTAAACAACTCCAATGCAACCGTTAACTGAGCATGGTGTCCTTACTAAAATATTTTTATGCATGCTTATAAGCATAGTAAAAACAATATTGAAATTAAGATGTTCTTCCCTTTACTTTTCCTTCAAATTTTCTATATGTTTTGATAAAACACCACCGGACTGCAGCCGCTTGGGAGTGAGCGATAGTTCGACAGTCAGTTCAGACATCCTCACAATGACAAAATGCCCCTGGTTAATTCTGTCCAAACTGTGAATTGTCTAAGCTACTAAATGTCTCGGGAGCGCAGCCATTACGACTGGGTTTTTTAAAGAACTTTGGGAAAAAAAAAAAACAGTGCCTTTTTACAACAAGCTCTCACAAGTATCAGAAAAAGGCGTACGGGAGGCACCTGCGCTCTCCCCTTCCCTGAGAATGCAGGGCTGTCCGAAGGAGTCGGGTGGCTCTGATCAGGCAGTGATATTTTCCTAACAAACACCTGCAGTTGCAGTGCGATGAGAACACGCGTTTTTAGGCAATACAGACCTATGCCCCAAAATCTGGAAGCTAAAACCTGCTCCAAAAATAAATGCAGTGGTGGGCAGCAGTATGGAGCGTGGACATCCAAGCCAGCTCATCAAGAAACAGACGGGTCTTCTGCTCCGTGGGGTCAGTCTGGATCCTGCCACAATCAGGCAACTCATTAATGAAAACATGAAGGAGGGCAGGGCCCCACAGCAGAAACCCTGAGCGAGCTAATTTTGTTCCGCTGCAACCCCTGAGGCGGCTTTACACCGTGCTGCTCGCTGCGCTACGAGCAGTACTGAATCCATGCAGGGAAGGGTAGGAGAAACCTATTTAGGGGGACACCTGGTGATTTTCAAGGGGAAAAAAAACCAGGCGTGGGCGTCTCTCGTAGTGTTTCTAAGGTGTCTCTTTTTTCCGCTCCAATGGCATTGAAAATAGTCAGTGTTACCAGAACGTTTACTTCAAAGAAGGAAGGCAGCACCTGTTCGTAGCAGAACTGTCCCTTCAGGAAAGGCGCCTGGGGGTCTCCGCCGTCTGCTCTCCCTGCCAGCATCTCCTCTGCCTTCGCCATCCGGGCGGCGCGGTGGTGGGGCTCTGCGGGGACACGGACGGGCGCTTGGGTTTCACCCAACGCGCAGGGACCAGCAGCAACAAGCACGCTGGAGGGCTGACGCTGGCGGCGTCCCCTTTTTATTACGTTTTTTAGAAGACTGAGATGAAAGAGAGGGCTAGCTGCTAAAAAGGGCAGGTTCAGCGAAGACACCCTGACCCTCGCGAATGTCAGGGTCACCACGGGCGAGCTGAAAAGCCAGCCTGAGCCAAGGGGCCGAGCCTGCCAGGCGCTGGGGAGTGGCCCCGGGGGTGTTGGGTTCCGGAAGGGTGGCGTGTCATAGAATAGAATCATAGAATCATAGAAAGTTTTGGGTTGGAAGGGACCCCTAGAGGTCATCTAGTCCAACCCCCCCACAGCGAGCAGGGACACCACTAACTAGATCAGGTTGCTCAGAGCCCTGTCCAGCCTGGTCTTGAATGTTTCCAGGTATGGGGCCTCCACTGCCTCTCTGGGCAACCCGTTCCAGTGTTTCACCACCCTCATTGTAAAGAATTTCTTCCTTATATCCAGCCTAAACCTACCCTGTTTTAGTTTAAAACCATTACCCCTCGTCCTGTCACTGCTGTCTCTACTAAAAAGATTGTCCCCATCTTTCCTATAGGCTCCCTTTAAGTACTGAAAGGCTGCAATCAGGTCTCCCCGCAGCCTTCTCTTCTCCAGGCTGAACAAGCCCAACTCTCTCAGCCTGTCCTCATAGGAGAGGTGCTCCAGCCCTCGGATCATTTTTGTAGCCCTCCTTTGGCCCCGCTCCAACAGTTCCATGTCCTTCTTGTGCTGAGGGCTCCAGAGCTGAACGCAGTACCCCAGGTGAGGTCTCACCAGAGCAGAGCAGAGGGGCAGAATCACCTCTCTCGACCTGCTGGCCATGCTTCTCTTGATGCAGCCCAGGACACGGTTGGCCCTCTGGGCTGCCAGCGCACATTGCCGGCTCATGCCCAGCCTTTCCGTCTATCGGTACCCCCCGAGTCCCTCTCAGCAGAGCTGCTCTTGATCCTTTCAGCCCCCAGCCTGTATTGATACCGGGGATTACCCCGACCCAGGTGCAGGACCTTGCACTTGGCCTTGTTGAACTTCATGAGGTTGAACTTCATGAGGTTCACACAGGCCCAGCTCTCCAGCTTGTCCAGGTCCCTCTGGATGGCATCCCGTCCTTCTGGTGTCTCAAACACCAGTGTCCCGTTGGTGGTTGTCCCGTTGCCACGGCGGGGCCCCCCCGGCCTGGGGCAGGGCCGGCGTGGGAAGGTGGGAAAGCAGCGCCGGCAGTGTGGCGTCGGGGGCAGTCGGCTTCCCGACGGCGAGGAGAGGGCCAGGGCCACGTAGGCCCTGCAGAAAGTGATTACAGGCACAAAAATAACAGGCATTCAGCGAAGAGGGCAGCGGGCCACGGAACTTTGGTCTAGCAAGTGGGACTTGGCTACTTCCAGTGACCAGGAGCGGTTCCTCGTGGCGTGGTTTGCCCTCCCCGTACGGCTGCGACGAAGCGTGGGAGGGCGAGCGAGGGAAAACGCTGCTCGGAGCTGATTTCTCCCGAAACGTCAGGCGTCGTTGCCGCTCTGTTGACAGCTTCTGGCTGTCTCTCTCATATAAAGGGCTGCAATACCAAAATGCTGTGAGAGTGCGTTTAGAATAACATTCAGCTGCATTCCCAGCTTTGTTTTTGGTTTTTGGTTTGTTTTTTTTTCTTAGCTGATTCTCATCCTTCTGTTTTCGGCAGCGCAATCTGTCTCTACGGCAGCAGGGACAGAGGCCGCTGCCCAGACGGGAGCGTAGCGCTCGCGGGACGGTGTGGTGAAACCCGTGGGGCCCTGCGTGACGCTTTCCAGCAGTCCCAGCTGACTGCTAAGTGCCAGAAATCTCCTAAAACCCGTCCTGATTCATTTTGTGTAGATGACACGGCCTAAGGCTACAGGAAAAGCAGCTTTTTTTTGAAAGCACCAACGAGTGACTTCGCAGGCAGAGGGAAGAACGGGCTGGGAAAGCAGGGCCACCCTCCAGCCAAGGCACGTAACACCAGGGCCTGGGGGAAAGACCCCCGGAGCCCTGCTCGCGGCGCAGTGTGAAAATGTGTTACGTAAAGGACGTGACCGATCAGCGGCATGGGACTGCCCCGTGGGCTGAAACTTGTCGATAAGAAATCGAGTGGAAAATGTCTGCTTCAAGAAGCGGCGTGCACGGTAGGAGGAAACATCCCCGCGCACCCGGCGCTCTGATCAAGACTGCTTGCTGGCTGAAATCCCCAGACGAGCTTTAGAGGGTCCGGGTTTTTGCCGCCTGATGGTATCACCTGGAAGCCTTGTCCTGAAGGGGCACTGGGGCTGGGCCACACCGGACAGCTCAGAACCGGGGCCTCTGTGCTGATAACCCCTACGCTCACCCGTTATGCAGAGGCGGAAGAGTTTTGCAGGCACGAATGAGAGGAGCAGAATGCGACACGGAGCTGAAGAACTAATTAACAGCAAGAATCTGACGGGAGCTGCGGCTGGCAGGATGCGTTTGTGCAGGCGGTGCGGCTGGGAGGACGGGATTCCTGCGGTGCGGCTGGAAACCTGGGCACTGCGGGGGTAATGCAGGGCAGGGATGGGGCCCCGTAAAAACTCCTCTGGGGCCAGCCAAGGCGGCGTGCTCTCAGGTTTGCAGAGGAGTCCTGATAGGTGGGCAAGCAAGGACTGGATTTCTGCCGTCTGCGCAGAGGTGTTTCATCCCCAGCAATGCACAGGTAGAAGCGCAGGGACTTTATTCACTCCTTCACTGGGCCAGCTGCTCCGGAGAAAACCCGCTTGGGAATTACGCAGGTGCATTTCTTCCCGTAGGAAAGGAGAAGTGGAAACTGTCACTTACTGAAATAATTCCGCTGAATCGACACACTGCCTGGTTACCTGGATTTCTGCACCGTTTAAAATATACGGTGTACGTTCATATTCCACTCCTTAAATAATTTATATTTGCTTTCCCAAAGGAGCAGCAGGAGGTCACTGCCATCATGTTTGTGCATTTATTTCACAACTATGTATACCCTAAAGGAACACTGTCAGGCTTCTTTTCCCCAAACTCTGTTTCTCAAAACCATGCAATTTTATTTCTTTTTAAAACATGACTTGATTTCCTTCTTGTTTTTAAATGGTAGCGATTATGAGTAACTTCCATAACAAACATGTAAGCATCTAACACAGAAGGAAACACTGTTGTGCTAAGGAAACAGATTTGTACACCTTGGACGCTGGGTTCAAGACGCTGTGCACATCTCTTCAGGCTTTTAACTGTGAAGCGTGATGAGCGGTAACTGGACCCGCTGTCAAAGTGGATTTTATAGCATGGGAAGGCCAGGGAGTTGCTTTTCAACGTAGTCTGAACAAAGGCTGTGTCTGTGCAAAAGGAAGTGCCGCGGCTGTTTTGGGAAGCTCAGCGCAGCCGGTGACAGCAGCGGGGTTTTGGGAAGCTCAGCGCAGCCGGCGATGGCAGCAGGGTTTCTCTGTGCCTGGGTGTTTGGCTCTCCCACCCTCCCCGCTGCCGTGGACCCCGAGTGCTTGGGCTCGGCCGGGGGAAGGCAGGTTTCACTGCACAACATCGCTGTCACCCTGCTCAAAACAGATTCCAAGTGAGCATGGCTGTGGCTGGTTCTGGTTTCCAGCACGGATCAGTCTATGGGTGGAAAGCTCATCCGTGACCTTGGCCTGTATGGTCTGACCCTCTCTAGGACATTTAGCGCTCAAGGAAGTGACAATTCTTTTTCTGCGAATGGGGCAGGCAGCTGTCCTTCCATCGCCCGTTTGGGTCCCGCTCAGCCCCGTGAGGAGCTCACCATTACCTGTGCGCTGCCTTGGGCCTCGCGGAGCGTGGCACCACAGGATGGTCTGGGTTGGAAGCTCCTCTCGTTCCCTCTTGTCTCCTAGCTGACAAGAGAGTGAGCTTGTAATTCCAAAACATAAGCAAGGGGAACCCTGAGGCTGAAGGGCCATGACTGGGCTGCGCCCTGAGCAGCCAGAGGGACGCTGGCACGCTCTCTCCTTCTGAGGAGGAGGAAAGCTCGGTTCTTCTTACTGCTCACAGAAGACTCCCCCTCCCCCAAACTCCTGTATTCATACAGCTGTAAATAAATGAGCATTTAACAATTAATTCTCTCACCTTTTTTCCTTTGTTCATATGAGAACAAAGTTCATAGAAATCAGTATGTCTAGCCCTTTTTCTCCCACTTCTCCTCTAAAATGCTGTCACCAAGGGTACCAGCAGCGAGCGATGCCTCTGAACAGACGCACAGTGCGCAGGGCAGCTGGCTGTATGGAACCTGACAGGCACGGGACAGTTCCTCCTTTTGGCAAGAAAGAATTCCATAAAAATAAAAGGACTGGGCATTTAATCTGTAAATAATTTCGCATAATAAAAAATGCTACATAAACAAAGTTGTCCTAGCCAAAAGAAAACAGTATTAGTCACTTAATAAATATATTCGTAAGAAATACAGTTCATAGCAGAACTCTTATTTTTAGAGGGTTTAATTTAAAAAGTAAATTCATAATTTAAATTACTCAAGCAACATTTCTATTTCAGCTAGGTTTTGACTGACTTAAAGCATTATTCTGATAAACAACAAGACAGTTATATCTCGATCAGCTAGTATTCTGGCTTAGCATGTTCCACCGTAAGAGCAGAATTTAAATAGTTTTTGGTCGCTGAGGTAGGCACAGATTGTAGTAGGCGTCCTTGCTCCAGAACTCCGGGCCCTTCCATCCACACCAGCCCTGTCCAAGAAAAAAGCAAGACAGCGTTTAAATCTAATAGGAATTCTGTTTTTCCTATCTACTGCTATTGGATCTATTTTACTCATATTAATCTAAGATGTAGGAATTATTTTCAAGTATCTACAGAATGCAATGCTGCACCATGTTCAGGAAGTTCTCTGTGTGCCTGGAAACGCACCAACGGAAAACCCCGTACGGAGTCTCTCTCCCCCACCCTGGCTCACTTCCTAAGCAGCAGCAGCATCTCTTTGCCCCCCATCCCCCCACCTTCTACAGAGAAACTAACGCTATTCCGAAACTCTCTCATCCCCACAGTTTCCACCTCTCTTGTCCTGAAGGATCCTTGCCCGCTTTGGCAGCAGCTGTTGTTTCAGAGCCAGACAGAGCTCTTCATGTCAAAAGCTGTGCTCTGGATTGTGATTTAGCAGAACAGTCTAACCAAGCTCTCAGGTTTGCGGAGTACCACGTAATGGTGTGAGGTGTTTTTGAAGAGAAGACCCACAAACTTTTGGCCCACCTCAGTTCCTCCCCTGCCACTTCTGATGAGGAAGGGGAGTTCTGCTCGTATTTTATCCTCCTGGAGCATTCCTGAACGCCTCGTAGCTGAAACAGCCTTTGGTTCTGTGTGCTCTTTGGAAATGGTTTCTTTCTGTATTCATTTCAAGTTTTGATCATTACGGGGCTAGCAAAATGTTTCTCCAACAGCTTTTCTAGTTGAGCCCAACCCAAGGGTATTAAAAAAAGATACGAAATAAAAGTCTTACTTGCAACTTCATATGAAGAACAGAAAAGTAATTGATTACTTCACACCTACAGGACGATTTAGCCACTTTCACAGTTCCAGTTTCTGACACTGTTTACTGTTTTGTAACGTGCTACATCATCCCTTTAGTAGCTTTAAATATGGAAATAACATTACAAACCCTTTAGTTCTTTAGAGTTTTCCCAGATTTTCAAAACCACTCAGTACCCGCCCTTTAAACTCAGTTCAAGGCCTGATCTGAGAATGCCTTGTGTTGGATGTTTAAATTTTTTTTAAAAAAATTTTAAATAAATGGTTATCTTCTCTGCTTCAGTAACAGCATTTTACAGGCTGAACAGATTTTTCTGTTCCATTCAAAATACCAAATGTATTTATTGTATATACTACTGGGTAAAAGGCAACACTGTTTAATTCAGAGACAGTAAGGAGCATTTCTTTGTACTATAACAACTTTATGTAGTTGCTGACCAAACGTATCCTCTCCAAAGACATAAAGTTTCAGACACTAAGTAGCTCATACACAGGTTAACTGGGATCAGCACCTCCTCCGTGAGGAACGGAGGAGCAACAGAACAGCCAGGTTGTATTTGGCTGTACATTATTTCTTTAAAGCCAAAATATATGTATATACATACACGTGTATCTATATGCGTGCATCAAGCCTTACCTTTTCCAAAATAACATGCAGATCTTCTCCTCCAGTGTAATGTGGGTCTAGAATCAAATACTTGATGTGCCCTGTAACCTCATTCCAAGCCACTCCTAATATTGTGTGAGCCAAGACACCTCCACCTAAAACAGGAGGAACACAAATTGCTAAAGATTTTTCACCGAGATGGTCTAAATGTGCAAATCGAAAATAAAAGTACATCAACGCTTTCTATTAACAGATTAGCTTGGTTATCAGAATGATTCTGAAGCTGTCCTGCATGAGATTCTTCACGGTATTAAACTGCGTATCTTTACTACAGCTAGGGAAGATTACTTATTTTACTTTACTTACTACAGCTAAAGAATTTACTTTCCAAATTTCTTCTATGTCAGTAAGGTGGCTTAAATCCTCAACGCGTCCACCAGATGACGTCAAGAATATTTCCAACATCTGTTTTACTCGCTTTTTCTTTAAAGGAATTCAACTGTAGAAAAGGAATCTGGAAAACCTCCTCACTGTAAAAGGACTAAAATTCAAACAGAAACCAAAATTTCTGGATAAGGGTTATCTGCTGCTGTCTACTAAGTTCCACCAATGGATATTAGGGGCAGAGAAGTAATTTCTGACTCCCCTTCCTCTAAGCTGCAAACAGGGAAAGGGGGTGTTTCGATGAGCTGGCTCTTGCGGGTTTCTTTCAGGCAGCACGAGGAGCTGGCGCCCGTGGGATATTGCAGTAATGACTCCATACAACAGACAGGAATTGCAAAAACCCCCAACAGAACAGAAGCAAAAAAGAAAAAAAAAAATCCCCCAAACCCACCCCAAAAAGCCAACCTCGGCCGCTCCAACAAAAACAAAAATTAAACCAATCTACAAGAGAGCATTAGAGGGAAGGATTAAGTTACAGACCAAAACATTTTTCAGTATAGGATTCTAAGTTCTTGAAATTCAGACAGAACGGGTGCTGAAAGGCCAAGAATATTTCATACCAAAATCTGGACTTCTGGCACCTCTCGTTTGAGAGAGTAACACTATAGGTATGGAGTGCCAAATACGGATTGCAAAAATTGCCAAAATTAAAATTTTATTAAAGGTAAGAATGATATTTTCAATATTCTTCACTTTCTAAACCACAGATGTGTTGGAAAGAGTTCAATTAAAGTTACGGTGTTCTTACGAATGGCATTTCTGGTGTTACCAACATTCCAGATTATTAAGACTGGTCTTAAAAGAATTTGGATAATACTCTTCTCTTCAAAGCCAGATAAACTTCTTCCAGATGCTCTTCCCATGTAACTCTTCTGCGATGGGAAGTTTTGGGGAAGTGTATGAACTTGTGCTCTCGAGTTCTGACTTGAACAGCAGCTTTTAAGAACACCGAGACAATTAGGATCGAGTTTCATTACCAGGTTTAATACTGAGCTTGGGAGGAATTCTGAGTGAAAAGATACCAGCCAGACCAAACGGTATCGTTTCCCAGGTTCCTTTGGGAAAAGCATGATTTTTTAATTCATCTAGAGTTTTGATTATCTCTTGTACAGTAAACAGAATGAGTTCTAGTGGAAATGAAATTCAGCCTTGGGAGGCCACGCGCTTTCATTGGCATTCTTCGACACTCGAGCACTTACCGATCATAACTGGAGTTCCCTCAGTCTTGAAATGATTCGCAAGCTCTCTCCCCTGCAACGCTAGCTCAGAACCCTGGCTAGGTAAGAAAAACAGCAATAGATTGGTCATTCTCACTAGGCTTACTTCTCTAATGAACCATTATCAAAGAATCACAGAATGGTCGGGGTTGGAAGGGACCTCTGTGGGTCATCTAGTCCAACCCTCCTGCCGAAGCAGGGTCACCTACAGCAGGCTGCACAGGACCGCGTCCAGGTGGGTCTTGAATATCTCCAGAGAAGGAGACTCCACAACCTCCCTGGGCAGCCTGTTCCAGTGCTCCGTCACCCTCAGAGGTAAGAAGTTCTTCCTCATGTTCAGGTGGAACTTCCTGTGCTTCAGTTTGTGCCCGTTGGCCCTTGTCCTGTCGCTGGGCACCACTGAAAAGAGTCTGGCCCCATCCTCCTGACACCCACCCTTGAGATATTTATAAGCATTTATTAGGTCCCCTCGCAGCCTTCTCCTCTTCAGGCTGAACAAGCCCAGCTCCCTCAGCCTTTCCTCGTAGGAGAGATGCTCCAGTCCCCTCACCATTCTTGCAGCCCTCCGCTGGACTCTCTCCAGTAGCTCCTCATCTTTCTTGAACTGGGGAGCCCAGAACTGGACAGAGTACTCCAGATGGTGCCTCACTAGGGCAGTGTAGAGGGGAAGGAGAACCTCCCTCGACCTGCTGGCCACACTCCTCCTAATGCACCCCAGGATGCCATTGGCCTTCTTGGCAGCCAGGGCACACTGCTGGCTCACGGTCAGCCTGTCATCCACCAGGACACCCACGTCCCTGTCCACAGAGCTGCTCTCCAGCAGGTCCGCCCCAAGCCTGTACTGGTTATTATACTCGTTAACTGCATAGTTAACTGATTAGAAAGCAGCTTAGAGTTTTTCTGTGTAAACACCCTGGGGCAATCTGCAAAAAAGTTTAATGCAGTGTACAGCTTCTGGCTGGGCCAGTGAATCTGCTGGAAGCCTCGTTGCCACTGGAGCGCCCGGAGTCACCCAGCTCCCGCAGCTCGTCTCCCACCGTGGGGACAGCTGGTGAGCCCCAGCGGCTCCATCAGCATAGGGGAGCCTGAAGTAACAGAACTTCATCAGGAACGTAACAAAAATAAAATGCCCTTATCAGCGCCTGTAATGACATCTCTGAAGATAGGCTTCCACTGTAACTGCACAAGCAATCGCAGTACTCATACCCAAAGCTGGCTTTACAAATCAAATCTCCAATAACATTAGTAACCTGTTCAAAGCAACACCGAGCTTAGCTTTGTTATAGCCTTGCTGTCCTTTTCAACTCCAGGGACCAGCCACAGACAAAAGCACTCTACATGGAAGAGAAAGGCATGCACAGGCACGTAACTCCAGGAGTCAGTGCTGAAGACATAGGTCTAACGGAGACCGCTGTTCCCCTCAGAAGACTGACAGCACTCCCAAGAGTGGTGACAGACACTACACAAGGAAGTTAACACAGATATTTTTAATATCTTGTCTTTGTATTTCTTCATATGGTGGATAACCCTTTGAAAAGCCAAAGAAAGCCTGTGTGCCTGCTTCTCAAGTTCCTGGAGAGATGGATTAGATGCAGAACTGGAACTCTGGGAAACGGTGCATTTACAAGAATGGATTCAGTACCAGTGTTGCTGGTGCAGCTGTGAAGTCTTATTTCCATAAAGAGTTAGAGGTGCTAGCTGGAAATAAACCCGAGACAAAAATGCTCTCCACTGCCAGTGACCAGCTGAAGAAGCTGCAGGACATTTCTTCTGCTCAGCATGGCAGTGATGCTGGCTTTTCATAATCCTGGAAAAAAAAACAACTGGTGCTCCCTTGTAGCAGCACTACGAGCAATTCTACTCAGCTCACAAAGGAATCTATTCTATATTCTTATGCACAGGAATAAAAACCTTCATACTGGCAGGGCCTGTCACAGCTGCTATAAATAATAGGAGGATCATCTGTAAATATAAGCTCTGGAACAAAAAAGATTAAAAATGGCTATATCAAGCTTTACAAAATATTGAAGAACTGAACTATTTTCCTACCATTAAGAATCACCATGGTCACATGCTCTTTTAGAATATCTGCAGCAGAATTTACTCTCAATAAACGTAACTCGGGAGCAGTATTTTGTTTGACTAGCATTTTCACACATGGTAAGTTAGTATATATTCTTTATTTCATGACTGTGTTTATCACAACACATTCAGGGATTTGTTAGTTTGCTTAGTGCTGCCTAAATGGTAAAAATCCAGTGATTTTACTTCTGATAAATGCTGAACATTATTGTCTTTCTCACAAAAATATCTTGTAGGGTGTATAAGAGCGTCAGGTTGTCAGAATGGAAACAAATCCCTTGTTTTATCCATCACACGAACCCAGAAAGAGAACACCATTTCCAGGCCGCTCAGCGATTTGCCTCAACCCTGAACTGACGGGTCAGCTCTGTGGACAAAGCAGTCGCTCCCTGTCAGCGTGCACTCAGCTCGCTCTGACCGCCAGCCTGCGTGCCCACTCCACAAGTTAGGTCTGTGGTGCAAAGAAGCAGGCCAAATTCCACATCACTTTGCGTATCATTAAGCAATTTATAGCAACTGCAAACTGGAATCCCAAGCCCACAAGAAATTTAGCAGCACCTTCATTTGTAAGCACTTAGCACAACCACAGGCAGGAATGCAGGATTTATGAAGAAGGAACCCTTAAAAGATTTATTATCTCTTTTATTATCTCCATTATCCCATGTATGGTAATGGTAATTTTCATTTTACGGCCTTCAGTCTTTTTAGTAATTACTGAGCTATTAAACAGATATTGATTCTTACCTGACAAATAGTATTTTTGATGTTATTCCAAAAAGCTGATTCAAAACCAGCTGTACCTCAATCGAACCAATCCATTGCCGTGACCCAACAAATGCCGCAGGCTTGTCTCCAGCATCGACCAGTGCCTTTGCAGCATCACGATGAAGAAGGAAAACAAGTGTCAACCACGTATAGCAGGCAATTCCAGAACTTTTTGTGAAAAAGGTTGGGTTTTTTATATATATATATGGGAATATGTTTTGAACCTAGCCGGTTAAGAGCAGACAAAGAGATGTTGAACTCATTCACTGCGGTTCTGTTTTGGAAATGGCACGTGGCCACTCATACGAGTGGCCCACGAGCACAGAATGTGACCCCAGGTCCGCAGCCCGACTTCATGCTGGGACGGCGAGCACTGAGCTCTCTAATACCGGAGTGCATCAATTGCACGGCAGAATCCACCTCACAGACTGAAGTACCTGGATGTCCGTTCAAAGCGTCTCAGAAAAGGATCCACAAAATAGCGCTCCGAGGAAGAGGCCACTGAAGTACTCAGAAGGGTGTGGTTTATTTTAAACTATTCTCCTTTCTGGGGCTTATTGTTACATGTAGCCTTGAGAGGGGCCTTCTCCACTCAGGATACAAAGCCCACAAGGGCTCCTGAAGGCTACTGCCCTCTTCTAGATGTCTCAAAACACTCCAGGAGTGTATGGACTTTGGTTGCTTTCAGGTTTAGGTGTGGACTGAGAAACGTTCAGGAAATGCAGTTGTAACTACTCAAGTAGTTAAGCGATGGAAGTTGCTTTATGGACTGAATCAAACTTTGCAAAAGTGTTCAGTAAATAAATATAGCGCAAAGAACTATTTATAGAAGCCTGAAGATAACTGCGGTGTTTCTGGCTAGGCACACAGTATTAGCTGCCCAAGCCCACAGTTTTTCTTCAGTGCTGTTAACAGACAAACACATTCAGGGATTCATTCAAACCTCACAATAGCAAGACAAACGAAGGAGAGTTTGAAAACCAGGAAAAGCCCACTACTCTCAAAGGCAGAGTTGCAAAAGCAAGCAGTAAATTAACGCGTAGCATCTGGGGACTAATCCTACTGTCACTGAAGACAAAAGTCAGTTTTAAAACCAATTTACTAGGACACATTGGGTTCTTTGTTTTCTTTCATTTGGCAAAACCAGTGAAAGTGTCATAATCTGGGTTTCTTATAGAACATTAATCCAAGTAAATATTTAGAAGACTATTTTAATGAGTCTCATTTGTACAGATAACATCACTTGGCACTGATAAACATTTGGAGGCAGAACTCCTGTAATAAAGCTTGTTAAAAATAGTAGTTTGGAACTACTGTCGTTCAATTTAAGAGACAAATTAAAAACACCACACAAATCTGAAGTCTAAAATATATGAATTTGATATTTTAAAAACAATCAATACAAACTTTTCTAGACAAATATGCATAAAAAATTCATCAGCCTCAATGTTCCGTACCTGTTGAATTTCCCTGTGTGTCGGTATAGGTGTATCAACGTATCCTTGGTGCTTGAACCAAGAACAGATTGTCTGCAAAGAGCGATAGGCACAGCCCCACCCACTGTCATCGACCCGATCCTGCAGATAGTGGTGATAGCTGTACACACCGTGTACTAAATACACCTGCACAGAGAGAGATAACACCAATTAGTCTGAGCACACCTGCATCAGTTTTCAGAGAAGTTGCAGGGCTTGTCACTTGCACTGTGAAAGCTTTCAGCTGGAGATTGCAAATCTCTGGAAGAATTGAAGGGTTGTTATTCACACACGAATCCTCCCCCTGTTTTTGTGTCCTAAACATCTCTGTTCATAGATTTAGTTTTTTGTCTTGGCTCTGAGAGACTTTCGAAATACACTCTAAAAACGTCTACATCCTTTTCCAAGAAAACTCAGTTTCTCTGGGGCAAATACAATTACAGCAATGCCATTTTGTGCAGAGAAGCCCCTTTGCTCAAAAGGCCAAGTCATTTACTTCACTTTCTCATCTACACAATATTGACCATCTAAATTACTTAACAACAAATCTCAAGTAAAATAAAAAGTACTTTCTTATTTTCAATTTAAACTTACCATACCAGACTCCATACCAGGTGAATTAAGATGTAAATGTGGATTTCTGAGATATCCATCTTTATATGGCTCATCGGGAAAATGATAAGCGTTTGCTCTCTTGAAATACGGTCTGTCACAAGGCAGACTGAATAACCCGTGCAATTCCTACATGCAAGTTAGAACAAAAATAAACAGCACAATTCAAATTTGGGATTAGAAGAAATCACATTGTAAGTAACAACAAAGACATAAAGAATTTTAACAGCATAGTTTAGCAAATTAATATTCTAAAACCTGCTTAATTAAGCACTGTATGTTTACTACTAGACCTCGCCCCTCAAGGGCAGCTCACGCAGGCTCACTGCGTATCTGAAGGGCCCGCTATTTGATGCGGTCCTGTTACTTAACGCCTGCCGCTGGAGCCCCACCGCTGATATCCTGAGTGACAAGTGTCTTCGGACAGTATGATAAACTACACCATAACAGAAAAGGATTACAGTTTTACCTATGTAGTAGTATAGCTACACACATTCTGAATTATAATTTTAATATTGAAGACATACAAATACCACATACTGAGGCAAGGCAAAGACACTGAGCTTATGGTTTAAGCAGATTCAGTATTTTTAAATCTCTCTGTTTATGACTCAGCAGCCACATTTAAAGAGATATATTGTCTTATTTCCCAGACCTCACAGTGAAAGGAATGATGATCTCACCTAGGCCAGTGTGTGTAACACAGGTAATACATTGTACACAGATGACCCAGCACCAAACCCAACTACACCAGCTGCAGCACCACTCAGCAATCGGTGGGTAAGAGCAAACAGAGGACAGACAGCAGGAAAGACTTCACGTGCCACCAGTGCCCGAGGCCTCCACAAATGCAAGGGACAGATCAGGTTTTGTACGCCCAGTAATGCTTCACGTGGAAGAAGAAAATGACAAATCCCCACAGCTTCTACACCTCTAAAGGCAGTAGAAGATTCTCTCCCCACTCTCAGCATGCGTAACCGTGTGAGCCGAGCTGGTATCAGCCAGGCACACGCCTCGATCCCAAAGGACTGCCACATCCGAACGTTCTCCCACCTCATCCCTATTCCTTTTTCTAGATGAGCCAACCCAGAGGGCAAAACCCAACCAAACAAAAGCTAGCTAAGGCTGGTGGGTCAGCTGTGAGCCACAAAAAGCAGCACCCCCCAACACAAAGAAACAAAACCCCAACACCACGCAACCCCAAGAAAGAAACAAAACCAAACCAAAAAACCCCAACCTTTTCAGGACACATGTTCAAGCCTGAAAGCAGTAACATGCTACAAGTAATCTGATATTCTACCGTGGAAGCGGAGAAATTCAAAGAATACAGTACCAGAAGTATAATTTAGATAAAATCTATTTAAAACAAATCCTATGTAGTTCTAATGTTTCTGCTGTTCCCTTACAAAAATGAGATCTGAAACAATTTATAAAATAAATTCTAATAAAACAAGCTTCCACATTCCATATACTGATTCAGTTATAATAAAAATAAATTTTAAAAAAATAGCAGTATCTGTTAGTATTTATTCCACTTTGGCTAAATGAAAAGCTTTACCACTGCTTCAGTTACATTGATAATTTAAAAAAAAAAAAAAAAAAAGCGCAGATTCTGTTAGTATTTGTTGGCTTTACCTTTCTGTAACTTTCCAGTTGGTCATCTGAAATACCTGTAGGATACGAGATTGTTACAAGGTGATTTTTTCCTGGTAACATGAAATGAAACTGTTCCGGTACCACAATTGATGTTCCCTTCATATATTTCATGATACATCTTTCCATGTCAGTTAATTGCCTGTGAATTGCTTTCACCAGGAGATTTTGTACCCTGAAAAGTATATGGGAGAATATTTAAGAAGTAAAACAGCGATGGTGGATTTTTTTCTCTCGTAGCTCTGATACTAAGTTCATCAGACCAGGTACAAATATGCATGTAAGTGTCGTATAACTGTTTCCATGCTTCCACTCCCACAGAGAAAGACAGAACCTCACAGTGCTTTACTCAAAGCACATCTCTACTCCCTAGGGATCCAACCCTCAAAATGCAGGTTCCCTGGTCTCATACCAGAAACACAACCATTACGAGCATTTGCCAAAATAAAAGTTACACATATGACTCCACAGGGGTTTTTTTGCATTTTATTCACCGCATTTAGCATCCTTCAGAGTCAAATTCGACAGAATAAATGCAAGGAAAAAATACAGAGGAAGACTCTAACATTTTCCATGTTCACCTACCCAGCTGCAGCCCCTAACATAGTACTCAGACTACAAAGACTCATCAAATACACTCCAGCTCTCACTTTTATACACACTCACACGCTTACACAAGAATTTTTAGAACATTTTCCCAACCTTCTGCATTCCTTGCTAAGCCATGGTTATGAGTTATCAAAACTATCAGACATTGATAAACTGGATTTTTTGTAAATAGCAAAAGGATTGTGTCTCAAGATCATTAAATCTTACAGCTGCCTACAGGAGCTTTTATTTACACAGTTAAATTTCATTACAAAAATACTATGTGCTACTTCATTAAACTGATTAATGATATAGCTTTACCGCATTATTTCAAGAAAAAGCAGAAATTAAGCTGAAAAGTTACAAGTTCGGGATAACACTTACTTTCCCCATGTTTCTTCTGGAGAAACTGATACAACAACATCAACTGGTAACGTCATATTAATGTAGTGGTGTTCCTTATTTTCCCTTTCAATGACTGGAGCCAGAGCAGGTAGCGAAGACGTCATTTCCAACATGAGGTCTATGTTGACTATCTCCTGCTGCGGAGAATGAAGACACCAACAGTATGTCTCCAACACCACGTGTACCAGCAAGGCACAAGTAAGGCTTTGATACTAAATATCTACACTCAGTAATGAAATACTTGGGTTAAAAAAAAACTAGGGATGTTATAGAAACTTCTACTGATGTACTGTAGATGGATCTCTGCATTCACATTGAGTCTCAATGACTTTAAAATGATTCTTTTAAGTCACATCAATGTTTATTTGTGTACATGTCCTGGGTTTGGCCAGGACAGGGTTAATTTTCACCGGACTCCAGGAAGGGGCACAGCCAGGGGGTGGGGGCTGACCCCACCTGGCCAAACAGAGCAATACCATGTGACGTCACGCTGGGTTCTGGTGGGGGGGGCGGCGCGGCGGGAACGCACTCGCGGCTTGAGGGGGCGTGGCGCCGGTCCTGTTTCGGGAGAGCGGCTGTCTGGGTCGTACGGTTCGTTGTTGTGTTTTCTCCTTATTTGTATCGTTGTTGTTCCTGTTTTCCCTCTGTTTGCTGTTCTGTTAAACTGCCCTTATCCCGACCCACCAGTTTCTGCCTCTTTCTTTTCATTCTCCTCCGCACGCCGGCAGGGGGAGGGGCGGCCGCGTGGCGCTTTTGTTGCCGGCGGCAGCCGAAACCAAAACATTTAATTGGCGCCCAACGTGGGGTGGGGATAACGGCAGGGCTGAGCAGCGGGTGTTAAAACTGCTTTCTTAGATTTTGTTAAATTTTGTTATAGGCATTTTTCTGTGTTAGTTAAATAGTCGCCGGTAAAAATGTTGCTGACTTTGTTTAGATGGCTGTGGTTTTTGAACCCTTATTTGCAGTATGTGTTTACTGCCATGCTGTTCATCATCACTGGAAAAAGGATTAAGATGATGATTTTGCTGTACTGTACGATATCGACTTATGATATGATAACATCACTGTGCATGAAATTAGTCTTGTATTTGCATGCGGCACTGCGGTCATTTCCGTACCTCGGATCCTATGTCTTAGATTTGGTTAATAATCAAACCCAGTCTGTGGGGAAAACCGAAGGGGATACCTTCCCCCACTCTTTCGCCCCCCCTCTCTTCCTCAGGCTGGTCCTAACTGCTTTTGAGTACCGTGGGATGCTCAGGGCAGCACTCTCCTTTTGTTATGCCTCCTGAACGGGTTCTGGGTTTTGTTTAGGGTTAAGCAAGTCGTTAAGAACATCCTGCAGAGACCTGCCCCGGGGCTGGATAGCTGTGAGTGGCTGGGTGTGTGGGACAGCATGGGCAGATGTCTAGAGCAGTGGGCACCTGCGGTGTGTTTTAAACTCACCCCTGAACAAATACAGAATCTGGACAATCTGGTAAAATATCTGAAAAAAGTGTGCTGCCACCCTGGGAACTCCAGAGAGACACAGATCACCACAATGTGCTGGGGTCTGGCCCATGCCTACCGAGCCATGTTCAACACTCTTCAGTGCCTTAAAGGGGAAAGGGGGGGAAACGAAGCGGCAGGCGCTGCAACTGGCGCTGCCCCCCCCAGCCGGCCCTGCAGCCCCTCCAGCCCAGCAGGCAGTCACAGCCCCCCAGATCGGCACCGCCGCTGCCACAGCTGCAGGGTCTGCCTCGGTTTCCCTGGCAGGCACAGCAGCTGCTCCAGCCCCAGCTCCAGCTGCAGGCAGCGTGGCTGAGCCCAATGACCAACCTGTGCCGGTAGCAGTCGCCCCTGTAAAACTAAAGAAAGACGCAAAGAGAGCAGATCGCTCCGGGAGGGATGACGATGAGCCAGGGTCATCACGGGAGATAGAGATCATCACCCGGACCCTGTCCCTGGGCGAGCTGCGAGACATGCGGAAAGACTTCAGCCACCACCCAGGAGAGCACATTGCCACCTGGCTGCTGCGGTGCTGGGATAACGGGGCCAGCAACTTGGAATTAGAGGGCAAGGAAGCCAAGCAGCTAGGATCCCTGGCCAGGGACGGGGGCATTGACAAGGCCATTGGGAAAAAGGAACAAATCCTCAGCCTCTGGAGGAGACTTCTGTCAGGCGTGAGGGAGAGATACCCCTTCAGTGACGATTTTGTATGCTATCCTGGCAAGTGGACCAATATGGAAAGGGGTATTCAGTACTTGAGGGAATTAGCTGTGCGGGAGCTGGTTTACTGTGACACAGACGATGAGCAGGTACCCACAGACCCAGATGAACTCCAGTGCTCACAATCCATGTGGAGGAAGTTTGTGCGGAGCGCACCCTCCTCACATGCCAACTCACTGACAGTTGTAAACTGGAAAGGTAAAGAGGCACCAACAGTGGACGAGGTGGCTGTCAGACTCCGCCAATATGAGGAAAGTCTGTCTTCCTCCCTTGTCTCAGCTGTGAATAAATTGTCCCAACAGTTCCAGCAATTCAAAGAGGATATGTCCTACTCCCCACCTGTGTGGGCCCGCATCTCAGCTATTAGGGGCAGGCGTTTCTCTGCTCAGGAGAGGGAATACAGAGGCTATACACCCCGGGGCACCCTGTGGTTCTACCTGCGTGACCACGGAGAGGACATGAGGAAGTGGGATGGAAAACCCACCTCAAGTCTAGAGGCACGAGTACG
Source organism: Opisthocomus hoazin (assembly GCF_030867145.1). Classification (NCBI taxonomy): domain Eukaryota; kingdom Metazoa; phylum Chordata; class Aves; order Opisthocomiformes; family Opisthocomidae; genus Opisthocomus; species Opisthocomus hoazin. Next base: position 78,929,269 of record NC_134418.1, read on the forward strand.
TGAGTTGCGAGGTAAAACAATCACCAAAGGGGATTCTATTAGGAAAAGTGCCGCTCCAGTTTCCAGCAGCCAGCTCTCCAGACCAGGTAGACAGTTTGACCTTGATTCCAATCCTCTGGAGGGGACCTCCAAGTCATTTTTACAGCAGGTGAGCAGCAAATTCTCTGACGAGGATTAGAGGGGCCCTGCCTCCAGCCAGGTGGAGGAAAGGGACAACCATGTCTATTGGACGGTGTAGATTCGGTGGCCTGGCACGTCAGATCCACAAGAGTATAAAGCTCTAGTGGACACTGGTGCACAGTGTACTTTAATGCCATCAGAGTTCAAAGGGTCAGAGCCCATTTGCATTTCGGGAGTGACAGGGGGGTCCCAAGAGCTGAGTGTACTGGAGGCTGAAGTGAGCCTCACTGGGCAGCACTGGCAGAAGCACCCCATTGTAACTGGCCCCGAGGCTCCGTGCATCCTTGGGATAGACTATCTTAGGAGAGGCTATTTCAAGGACCCAAAGGGGTATCGGTGGGCTTTTGGCATAGCTGCTGTGGAGACGGAAGAAATTAAACAGCTGTCCATTTTGCCTGGTCTCTCGGAGGATCCTTCCGTTGTGGGGTTGCTGAGGGTTGAAGAACAACAGGTACCCATCGCCACCACAACGGTGCACCGGCGACAGTATCGTACCAACCAAGACTCCCTTCTCCCCATTCATCAGCTGATCCGCCAGCTGGAGAGTCAAGGAGTGATCAGCAAAACTCGCTCACCCTTTAATAGTCCCATATGGCCAGTGAGAAAATCTACTGGAGAGTGGAGACTGACAATAGACTACCGTGGCCTGAATGAAGTCACACCACCGCTGAGTGCTGCCGTGCCAGACATGCTAGAACTTCAGTATCAGCTGGAGTCAAAGGCAGCCAAGTGGTACGCTACAATTGACATCGCTAACGCATTCTTCTCCATCCCTTTGGCAGCAGAGTGCAGGCCACAGTTTGCTTTCACCGGGAGGGGCATCCAGTACACCTGGAATTGACTGCCCCAGGGGTGGAAACACAGTCCCACCATTTGCCATGGACTAATCCAGGCTGCACTGGAAAAAGGTGAAGCTCCAGAACATCTGCAGTACATCGACGACATCATTATATGGGGCGACACAGCGGAGGAGGTTTTCGAGAAAGGGGAGAAAATAGCTCAGATCCTTCTGAAAGCCGGTTTCGCCATTAAGCGAAGTAAAGTAAAGGGACCTGCGCAAGAGATCTAGTTTTTGGGAATAAAATGGCAGGATGGACGCCGTCAAATCCCAATGGATGTCATCAACAAAATAGCAGCTATGTCTCCACCAACCAGCAAAAAGGAAGCACAGGCCTTCCTGGGTGTTGTGGGTTTTTGGAGGATGCACATCCCAAATTACACCCAAATTGTGAGTCCTCTGTACCATGTGACCCGGAAGAAGAATGATTTTGAATGGGGCCCTGAGCAACGACAGGCATTTGAACAGATTAAACGGGAGATAGTTCATGCCATAGCCCTTGGTCCAGTCCGGTCAGGGCAAGATGTTAAAAATGTGCTCTACACCGCAGCCAGGGAGAATGGCCCAACCTGGAGTCTCTGGCAGAAAGCACCAGGGGAGACTCGAGGTCGACCCCTGGGGTTCTGGAGCCGGGGATACAAAGGATCCGAGGCCCGCTATACTCCCACTGAAAAAGATTCTGGCAGCATATGAAGGCGTTCGAGCTGCTTCAGAAGTGGTCGGCACTGAAGCACAGCTCCTCCTAGCACCACGATTGCCGGTCCTGGGCTGGATGTTCAAAGAGAGGGTCCCCTCTACGCATCATGCCACCGATGCTACGTGCAGTAAGTGGGTTGTGCTGATCACCCAGCGCGCCCGAATGGGAAACCCCAGTCGCCCAGGAATTCTGGAAGTAATCGTGGACTGGCCAGAAGGCAAAGATTTTGGAGCATCGCCAGAGGAGGAGGTGACACGTGCTGAAGAGGCCCCACTGTATAACCAGCTGCCAGAAGATAAGAAACAGTATGCCCTGTTCACGGATGGGTCCTGTCGCATTGTGGGGAAGCAGCGGAGGTGGAAGGCTGCTGTATGGAGCCCTACACGACAAGTCGCAGAAACTGCCAAGGGAGAAGGTGAGTCCAGCCAGTTTGCAGAGGTGAAAGCCATCCAGCTGGCTTTAGACATTGCCAGTCGAGAGAAGTGGCCAGTGCTCTATCTTTACACCGACTTTTGGATGGTGGCCAATGCCTTGTGGGGGTGGCTGCAGCAATGGAAGAAGAACAACTGGCAGCGCAGAGGCAAACCTATCTGGGCTGCCCCATTGTGGCAAGATATTGCTGCCCGGCTGGAGCAGTTGGTTGTAAAAGTCCATCACGTGGACGCCCACGCCCCTAAGAGTCGGGCCACTGAAGAACATCAAAACAACCACCAGGTAGATCAGGCTGCTAAGATTGAAGTGGCTCAGGTGGATCTGGACTGGCAACATAAGGGTGAACTGTTTATAGCTCGGTGGGCCCATGACACCTCAGGCCGCCAAGGAAGAGACGCGACATACCGATGGGCTCGTGACCGAGGGGTGGACTTGACCATGGACACTATTGCACAGGTTATCCATGACTGTGAAACATGCGCTGCAATCAAGCAAGCCAAGCAGGTAAAGCCTCAGTGGTATGGAGGACGATGGCTAAAATATAAATATGGGGAGGCTTGGCAGATTGACTATATCACACTGCCACAGACCCGCCAAGGCAAGCGCTATGTGCTCACAATGGTGGAGGCCACCACCGGATGGCTGGAAACCTACCCTGTGCCCCATGCCACCGCCTGGAATACCATCCTGGGCCTGGAAAAACAAGTCCTGTGGCGACATGGCACTCCCGAAAGAATCGAGTCGGACAACGGGACTCACTTTCGCAACAGCCTCATAGACACCTGGGCCAAAGAACACGGTATTGAGTGGGTGTATCACATCCCCTACCATGCACCAGCCTCGGGAAAGATCGAACGTTACAATGGGCTGCTAAAAACCACTTTGAGGGCAATGGGGGGTGGGACTTTCAAAAATTGGGATACCCATTTAGCAAAGGCCACCTGGTTGGTTAACACCAGAGGGTCCACCAACCGGGCTGGTCCTGCCCAGTCAAAACCTCAGCGCCCCGTAGAAAGGGATAAAATCCCTGTAGTGCACATGCGGAACATGTTAGGGAAGACGGTTTGGGTTAGTCCTGCCTCGGGCAAAGGCAAGCCCGTCCGCGGGATTGCTTTTGCTCAAGGACCTGGGTGTACCTGGTGGGTAATGCGAAAGGATGGGGAAGTCCGATGTGTACCTCATGGGGATTTAATTTTGGGCGAGAATAGTCCATAAATAAATTGTATAAAGTTAGTTGTTAAATAACCCTGTCACTGTCTGTTATCACTGTTATAATTGTTATATTTTGTACCAGTAGTAGCATAGTAAGAATTCTCCAGATTAAAGAAGGATGGACTTTTTCGATGAAAACCTAGCAGAGCACAGCAATGATGGAACTGGACCTGGTTTTCAACAACTGGCATCCAGCAACTTCATCAAGATCAACATCTCCTGCAGACTGTGGGCACGGGCCGCACCAGATACATGAGCCGTGAGCTCCGGATGCAGCAAGTGACCGCCCATCACCACACATCACCTCTCCTGCCACGGAAGACCATTACGACAGATGGAGCCTGAAGTCATGGATTAAATGAACTCAATGGACACTTTAGAGTGATGATCCATAGACTAAGGGAATGATATCTGGAGACAGGAGAAGTGGTGGTGATCAACTGGACAATGGGGGACTTGGGCATGACGTAGATGGTATGGAATAAGGGGTGGATAATGTCCTGGGTTTGGCCAGGACAGGGTTAATTTTCACCGGACTCCAGGAAGGGGCACAGCCAGGGGGTGGGGGCTGACCCCACCTGGCCAAACAGAGCCCGGAGTTCCATACCCTGTGACATCACGCTGGGTTCCTGGGGGGGGGGGGGGGGGGGGAGCGCGGGGGGAACTCACTCATGGCTTGGAGGGGCGCGGCGCCAGTCCTGTTTCAGGAGAGCGGCTGTCTGGGTTGTACGGTTCGTTGTTGTGTTTTCTCCTTATTTGTATCGTTGTTGTTCCTGTTTTCCCTCTGTTTGCTGTTCTGTTAAACTGCCCTTATCCCGACCCACCAGTTTCTGCCTGTTTCTTTTCATTCTCCTCCGCATGCCGGCAGGGGGAGGGGCGGCCGCATGGCGCTTTTGTTGCCGGCGGCAGCCGAAACCAAAACAGTACAGAAAAGCCTACAGAGGGCAGGTCTAAAGCTGCTTACATGACAGGCTGTGTGATATAATTTATTAGCATGGTGAGACACATACCGTATCTTGCAGCTTTTTATCCTTTTTTTTGCCAAGCTTCCGTTTGGTCTCATCATCTTGATCAAATCTGAAGTATCAACAGAAAGAGAAACTTCTATAATGCAAAATTAATCTATTAAAAAACCCCATCTATTTTAAATTATACTCACTGTATAAATTGTCTTATCTCCTTACAAGCAGAATCATCAGTCAGCTCTGGGACAGTGTTCGTACCATTGTTAGGCCACACATAGACTGAGCTGTGGCAAATTCTTAATACAAGAACATCCGAGGACAGTTTGTTTGCAAGATCACTGAAAACATATCCTAACGCCTTTTTTGTTGATGCCTCTGAAACACAACAAGGATACAATTAGCCTAGAAAACTCCCTCAGTTTTGTTATAGCTGCTGGGCATACGTTGTTAAAAAAAATGGTATGTTTTGACTTGGAATAAAAACATAAGCGCTGTTATGATCTGGAAAATAGCTATACAAACAAAAACAGAGATAAGATTTCACTTAGCAGGTCTGTCTCAAACATTCCCACTCCTACCTGACTGAACAAAAGCATAGTGTTTCTCTCAGATGCTGTCAAATATGAAACGCTGAATGAATTACAGAAGAACAACCCAGACTGTAGTCAATTCTCACATCACTAACTCTTAACCAAGCCCACAGCTGCAAACAAACTTCTATGTACAAACTTCTATATATGGTTATATTTAGTCTTTTGAGTAAATACTGGAAAGATTCAACCCAAGTCATACGTTTCTGACTTCATACCAGAAATACAAACCAAAAATGTACAATGTTTTTGGAAAAGCAGGGCCTACACTCCAGCTGCAGACCAAATTTTGGCCAACGCACATCTGTAACTGCAAGCCACACCCTGGTCGGCCTGAATCTTTACTCCCAGTACAGATGTCTGTCTTTTGGAGCTCGACTTGACTTCCTCCAGTCTCACCCACTCCTTAACAGCCTGAACCCATACTGGGTATGACAAAGCAACTTTTGCACATTACCAGCATTGTTTTCCTCACCGATGAGATTAACGACCATTACTTTGAATGCAACAAGCTATACAAAGCCTAACAAGCTATTAAAGACTATGCTGAATTGTATTTCTTTAACACATTAACTTAGATTTGGCCACTATTAGTTGACTTCTGTGCTAGCAGTCTATAAAAGCTACAGCATCAGAAAAATCAAACAAACCCCAATGTATTTAGCTAAGTCTCCTCCAAAAGAAAAACCTCACTGCCTTCACAGGAGTGCTGCGCCACATTCACGTACTATTCCTCTGTAGCATATTATGCTGCACTCGGACAACCTCAGTATCACTCTGCTTCGCTGTGGTTAAAATTCACTACACTGTAATCAAAGTCAAATAAATACTTTTTCTCTGAGGATGCAATTCACAAAAAGTTGCTTTGCATTAGGCCAAACTATTCAATACTTTTATTCCACATCACGAACTGAAACATTCCTTTTCAAGGTTCACTAGCAGTGAATTCAGAGTTTCTAGTAAAGACAGTGCCTTTAAACTGCAAAACGAGCCACAGCTGAGCTCAAGACACCCTCCTTCTGCACTCCACCCTGTGACAGCTCGATGGCCACCAATAGCCTTGAGCAGACCTTCTGAAATGAAATTCCCATTACTGTAAGGACTCGGGACTAGAGCAGCCTCTTAACGCCATATAGTATGGCCCCTTGTTATCCCGTGGAACTGCAGCAGCCAGTCCCACCTAAATTCAGCAACCAGTTAGCTTGTTCATCTTCTCCACTGCTCTAGAAAGACTAGGTCACAATCTCAAAACTGTATTATTGATATAATCCTGCTGTAATCAAATTTATTAAGTTATGCTGTTTGCTTAGAATTTCAGGGTCAATTTTGGATTAAAACTGAAGAGTGATCCCAATACCATACCTGTAAGCAGGAAAAATACGTAAATAAAATGACCTAAAAATGCCAATTTAAACTTTACTTCAAATTAAAATAAAAATCAAATATATATCAATATAAATCAAAAATAAAAATGGAAAGACTGTCAGAAAATTAATGGAGGTAAAGAGTAATATTTTTTGTACTTAATCTTCATGGGTTTGGGAAGAAGCACTTAACATCTGGTGAAATGCCAAGAAAATAAACATTGTAAGCAGTTAATTAATAAAAGCTTATTTATGTCAGTGTTAAGAAATCTGTTATATTGTAGTCTTATAGACACACCATCAGTAGTTGCCAGCTGAAATGCAAGATCCAAACCTCCTCTTACTCTAAAGAGTATGTCCATAGCTTCTAGAATTACCTAAGGAGGAAAAAGAAGCAATAAAAGTGATTAGCTGTTTCAGCATGCTTTTTCTCCAGTTACAATTACCATACTACAGCACGCAAGCATACCGGTAATCGCTGCAGTTGCTCGGGGTCTGAACGGCCAGCGAAGGAACAGGGAAGCAAGCGGCACAGCAGCGCGCAGTTGCCAGAGCTGGTACTTCAATTACATGAGTGCTGCTAGAAACACAGCCCATAAAACACACTTCCTATCTAAACAAGAAAGTCTTAATTCTATACTTGTATCATTTACAAATATTTTGGGTAAAATGTCATTGTTTCCACCCAAATTTCATGTATCCCATCTTATGAGTCTTCTTCCAGTCCAAGTAAACCAAGGACTGCTCCGAGCATTAGAGCAGAGATTAAGCACATGTGTAATTCAGCACATTTGTAAGTGTGCATTCATCCTGGTCAGGAAGTCACAGCTTCAGGGAAAGAAAACCTGCTCATCCTGATAGAAAACCGCCCTCTTATTGAGACGAGACTTTTTCAGCCAGATCAGCTCCCAGGGAAGTTCAACATGCCGCTACCCAAGGGGCTGTGCCAGGACGGAGAGGAAGAAAAGGCGACAGCCCAGAAGAGCGTGGGTATTGCTCAACCCAACAGCTCACTAAAAGCAAAGCTCCACAGCCTTAACTGCTCTAAAAAAATAACCCGCCCAACACCTGCAAGAATAATCACACCAAGATCCTTTGGGAAGAGTTACTGTGTAACTGTTTGGTAACAAAGCACAGGAAACTTCCAGGTGCAATCCAATTGTTATTCATGAAAGGAAAGCATCAAAATGAAAGCATCCTGCTTCGGTAAGGGGGTTGGACTAGATGACCCACAGAGGTCCCTTCCAACCCCCACCATTCTGTGATTCTGTGATATGTAGGGTTAATTTTCCAATCAGAAATACATAGAAAGACATGCAACGCCTGGTGAAAACACAAGCGTCAACACTCTTCGCTTTGGGTGAAGTACAGTTGGGTTTCCACGATTCTGGAGTGCCAAAGCTTACTCCAAGAAACCAAAAAAGGCAAGACAGCACGGCCTAACACTTCGGTCCCTGAGGCGCAGCCCCGGAACAGCTCAGACTATGCAGCTGTCCGCACTAACAGGGCCGCGGAGTACAGGTTCCACCAGTGCCAGCATGCAGGAAAAAAAGCCTGCCCGGGCTGACTGGAAGATGTTTTTTATTTGGACTATGACACAGTAAGAACAACGCCCGTGACCGAAAAGCCGAGCTCTGAAGGAGGAGCGGGCGACGATTCGGCCTCCCGACGGCGCCTTGCCACGGGGCGACCAGGTCTACCCACGGATCCCCGGCAAGGCCGCGCTCCCCGGGGGCTGGAGGCCCCGACGCCCTCGCCACAGGACGGGGCAGCGCCGCAGGCCGCTCCCCCGCGGCCGGCTGGGGTGTGAGGAGGAACGGCCGTGGGGCCCATGGGGCAAGACCCCGGCCCCGTCGCTACCCCGGAGCCCCCCCCCAGCCGGTGAGAGCCCCGGGGGCGGGGCGCACTCACCACATCCGTCAGCGCCGCAGCAGGGGCCGAGCCCGGCCGCATCCTCCCCACGCATGCGCGCTCCCAACTCGGGGAGGGGGGGAGCGGACAATCTTCCCCCCCGCCCCCCGGTAGGAACGTTCGGCGGGAGCCACGTGACGGCCGGCACCCCGCCCCCCCCCCCCCCCGCGGTGCTGCGCAGCCGCGGCCGCCTCGGGCCGTACCAATGCAGGGAGCCACGGGGGGGGGGAAGGCGGACTTGCCTCCTCTGCCTATTGGGCTTTCCCGGCTCCAGGGCAACCGGCATCAACAGTGGGCGGGCGGGTGGCCCCGGGCCCAGCCGCTCGGCCCTCGGCCCTGGCAGCGCCGGTCGCATCGAGGGATGTACCGGCTCCGGCAAGTGGGCTCTGCTCGGTTCCCTCGCTACTCGCCCGGCCGCCCGTGCCCCTGAGGTGCTGCCGCTGGGTCTCCTGAGTCGTGTCGGGCTGCCGAGGGCGCCAGGTCACTCCCGTTCATCCCTGCACCGGCGACCTTTGCCTCTGTAGAATTTAATTCCAGGTCTGTTCATTTTCGGTAAATTACTCCTATCCTCCCCGTCAGTAATGCCAAGGAGCTTCAAAAAAGAAAGAATTACTTCAAACTTTTTAAAACTTCTGTGGGCTGAGCATGAGCAAAACGTGGCTCGACCTTGCATAGCGTTCCAGCAGATTATTTTTTATAATAAAATATATAAAATCCATATTATTATACATATTTCCACTGCTGTGCCGCTGCTGCTTCCCGCTCTGCGCCGCCCTGCCACACGCAGCTAAGGCGTGACAGGATCTCTCCCAGTTCTCTGCTGCCTGGGGTATTTCTGTTCCTATTTTCCATCTTGCGTTTGCCCCCGTAGTTAATACCAACACGGGACTGATCGGCGTTGTCTTTAGTCTGTCTTCCACCTCGCTGTCTTGACTTCCCTGCTCTCTTTCGAGCTGTAGGGATGCAGTTACTTCAGGTATTTGTTTGCATATCCTTGTTTTTTTGGATAGTTCTTGTATTTCGTGACTTTCAAGTAGCTCTCCTACCAGATTAACCGATTTCTTCTACCTTCATTTCCATTCCTGGTGAGCTTGCCATATATTGTTACCTCCTCATCAAGGCAGTTCTTCCTCTCGCTGATTTCGGTTCCCATCTCTACAAGTTGTCACTTGGGGAATCAGATCCCTGGTAATCCTAGTGCTGAGCCGGCAATCTGTTCAAGCCCTTGACTCCCTTACGCTTGTTGACTGCGCATTTTCCTTAGTTCTGTCAGGCTCCAATGAGGGCGATGATGAGGAAAAACTAACGTTTACTGGACATCATTTGCATTAAAACCAAGAAGAAGCTGGAGATATTTACCATGACCGAGTCTTGGATTAGTTAGAGGGCTTCCAAAACTCCACTTTTGTGTTTTACCCCAGATTTGTCCATATGCTGACCTTCTCTACCATTATTAGGAAGTGACTGAAAACCATTGCCGGAGATAACCCACAAAATGAAGGAGGAGGCTGCTCGGAATGTTTTATTACTAGCTGATAACACCGCCGAAACCTCTCATCTTAGCACTCAGAGATACCTGTTAAAAATTTTGACCCAAACCACATAAATTCAGTAAGACTTGCACCAATTGTACTACAAATGCATTTGGTTTTCTCTCTCCGCTTATATGTTTGAAATTTAACAGAGGTGATATAACGGGGTCTAAATCCCACATAGTCTACATGTCCTATAAGCACTAAAGCTGCCAGTCATATTGTAGATTACTTCCTTTGGATTCCATTTATTGCTAACATTTTTCACCAAAACTTCTTGCATTTTACTTACATAAACTTTTTGTTTACAGTTGTGGACTGCTTATAGAATCTGAGGTAGAACACATAAACCGGAATACGTCAACGCTTCTAGTGCAGTGCTCTGTCACACAGATCCCACCATGCCTGTGGAAGGGAAAAGCGATATGGAGAGGATTGGCCTCTTCAGTGAAATGGGTTATATTACCATTGGAGATAAATATGTATCACATTATGTACGTAAGTATATTTAATTTTAATCACTGTTTAGTGATAGGGACCACCTCTAGTACCCAGCTACTTTCAGAATCACTATTTTCTAATATATATTTTTTTCCTATTAGAAGGAACTGCTTTTTCATGCATGGCCTTTGCTCAGGTCTGTATTATTAAGAGAAAGGCTTGATATGTTGCAATGTATATATCGAAGAAAGGAAAAATGGAGCAAAACTGAAAAATATGTATGCATAATAGATGGATAAAACCTTTTAGTGCATACAATTCTTTTTAATATTAATTATTTCCAAGTTACCAGTAGTCTCCTGCTTTTGCAAAAAACAGTAGTTTTTTGTGTGCTCTTTCAGCAGGTTTTTTGTAACTGACAGTTACACTGTCATTGTTTTTAAATTAGTGTTGCAATTTTTTTTCTCTTCTGATCTGACTCACATGTGTGAGATTCCTGTCCAGTTTTTTTAAAGAATATTTTCCTTTTCTCGTTGTTTAATAGGAATACTCATTGAGAAAGGTAATTTTTGTAATTAGTAAGGTTACAGAGGCTAACCCTCCGTAGTTGCTTTGAAGTGATAATGCAGAATAATCCTGGCTTCTCAATACAATATTGTCATTATTTTTAAATTAGTGTTGCAATTTTTTTTCTGACACATTTCTACCGCACTGAGCTGCTGGGGATTCAAAACCCAACTGGAGGCACTTAAGCCATTCTACCTGGTCTGTAATCAATGAGAGAGAGAGATGCTCCGCTGTAATATGTGTTACTCGTAGTATATGAATAGGCGTCAGCTCTAACTCGGATTGTAGTCTCTCCATTGCCTGTAAAGGAAGTGCAGGGATTAGAAAAATAAAACTAGATGCTTTGGATACCTTCTAATAGCATTGTCTTTCAGACACAATCATTTACATGCGTGATTTACAAGTTAAATGCTCTGTACTGCATTCTTTGAGTCACCCAGATCCAGACCTTAGTTTTTTAACGTAGGCTAAGAGAAGCACTAACATCGAACAGTTATTTACAGTGCTTGCTTTTTTAAAGGCCCTTTTAACGAAGCTGCGAGCAAGAACAGACAGATGTTACCTGAGGGGACCAAAACAATGTCAGCTCTGCAGGCAGGTTATTTTGAGCCTCAGTTTGTGAGGATTTTCGATGGTGAAGCCTACTCAGACCCTGTTCAGCTAAGGAGACGCTATAGATTGGCAGAATCAAAGAAAAATTTGGGCAAAGCTTTCCTTCCCACTAATGGAGACAAACTGCAGTAAGTGTTGTGAAAATGTTTTAAATTGACCTTTTTTCTATTCTATATGCTAAAGAAGACTTTCACAGATTATTTCTTTTAAAACCTGTAATAAGAGTACAATATTGTTGTTTTATACAGTGTAGTGTTAGTCAGTACTAAGCAAAGAATTTTGAGCAGCAACGCAGGGAAGGCTGAACACAGCTAGAAATCAGGTCCTGATGCTTGCTCTTAACTTCTGTTTTTTTACTGTAAACAGTTTTCTTACCCTTTAGCTTTGTATTTTCAATGAAAGTGAAGACGGCTATAGGAAAAGGGTGTGGATAATTAACAAATGAATATTTCATTTTAATTTAGGAGGAAACCTGTTGGAACTTGACAAATACAATATCTTCTCCCTCACATTTCTAAGCCTCCCAAAATAGAGATGGCATAGATATTGCATCAATAGTAGGGCCATTATCCAGGTGCAGCTTTTTCCTCTCAGAGAATCCTTATCCATTCTTTTTTTTGCTAGACAAAATACCAGTTATCCTATAGGATAATCAGAAGATGTTACAGAGTTGAGGAATATATGCAGAATATTAAAATAAATGCATCTCTGCTATTTGCACAACATTAATTGCATTACTATTAGTATTCACTTGTGAAAAACAGATAGAGCCTGATTGGTCATTTACAACTATAGAATTTGTTTTGTTCTTGTTGCAGCAATAAGAGACAGGACGATTCAGTCTGTGTACAGGGCCTAGTTCTTACAGTCTCATGGTTCTATTTGGTCATATCTTCCTGCAGCTTTGTTTTTGGAAAGTTTGGAGAGCAACCTCTTGTGTATGTTATATACATATATTTTAGGATGCAAGGATTAGCTATGTGCTGTTGCCTGTTACAGGAACATCTTAGCTTTTAATAGGAAAGTAAGACATGGTGTGTAGGCTTTCTGTTGGATATACGTGTGCTATATCTGATGGGACAGACAATGTGTGAGCCCTGTGTTCAAAACCTTCTTTCAACTACAACTTTATAGCAACCAAATTATTTATCAGGGTTTAACTGTTAGAAACACCTAGGCACTGATTTCAAATCTGTGTCAGTAAGAGTCTGGTTCACTTATGTTCTGGGTTCTGAATTCAACAGTGGAAGTCTTGCTTACAATGAAGACCTCTCTTCCATGTGCTGCCTCCACAAATGCACTTGTTGGCTGTGGGTGCAGCAGCTCCTGCTCTTATTCTTGTTGGAAGACTTTTGAATTATTCTAGAGAGGTACTTTAGGACAGGTTCTTTATTGTCTCTATCCTCCCCTAAATCTGTACTGGCAAAGTAGTACAAAGCAGAGGCTGGGAAAGTGGTTAGGTTGTCTTTTAATGGAATTCTGAAGCAGCTATGGAGAGAAATTACTCATTTCTTAGATCCAAAACTGGCTCCCGTTGTAACCAAGGAACTAGCGCAGAGCTCTGTTGCTGTTCATTGAGTTGTTCTTGGCTGCCTGAATGATGAACAGCTCTTGGGAATCTTTGCTTTACATTGGAGGCACATTTGTTGTTGGCTGCAAATGGAAAGGTTGCAAAGATACCATATTCTGAAGATGTGACTGAAACCTGGGCCTTTCTTCATATGTCTGTTCTCTTTTACTTTGTTACTGGCATATAAAAAGCCTACACACAGAAGTGACGTTTAAAAAATACGAGATAAAGCAGTTAAGAGCCAGGAAACTCCACGATGAAGGTTGTCTGTGCACTGTCAGTTTACCTGTTTTTTTCTATATATGGGTGTATGAAGTCCCTAATTAAAGGAAGGGCAGGTTAGCGTTCTGTGCAAAGATGACAGATGTTATCTTGGCATCCTAATCCTGTCAGTATTCATTAATGGCCCTTTTAAGTAGGAACTCATTGAGACACTTTACGCTCTCCCCACAACAACTGCAGACAGTACAGGCAAAGCAGATGATCTCAGCTATCTGGAGTAGTTGACAGATCTCATACAGTAGCTGCTGTTTATTTTTTTCTGTTCTGTTTTGGGTTTTTGGGGCGTGGGGAAGGAGGGCTGGTTGGCTGGGGTTTTGCTGGACCGCTGTAGCTGAGTGGACCAAATTGCCATTCAGCTATTTCATTAGTTTGTCTCGGTCCTTTTCTCCTCTAATGGCTGTACGATCATGTACTTTGAGACCATGTCATACACTTGTCAGCAAATACTGATTTTCAAGCTGGTCTTTAACAAGCAGTCTTTGTGAATTCCTGAACGTTTGTAGGCAGAGGTATTTCTCCTAAATGAGCTTTTACTTTCTTTCTGTGACAAGACAGAAAGTTAACTAGTTCTAACATCTCCCACAAAAAAACCCTTTCAGACAGGCACCCCACGTTGCCTGCCACGCCATGATCATACCAGCACTGACTTACTGGTCTCTGTAAACTTGTGGGAAAGCCTGTCTTCTCATCATCAAGCATCATGTCTGTTTAACCTGTTCCTCTGGGTCTCTGTTTGTGAATCTGCCTCTAACAGTGTTACTTCACCTTTTTGGTGCAAAATTAAAACAACCTCTGCTAATTATATTATGAAGATACCTTAAAACTTCATCTCTGCTGCCGTCTTGTTTCTTTTCTGTACATAACACGGAATCGCTGTAGTAATAGATCCATGGACAGGAGATCTGATCTGGTTTCGTATTTAGCTTTTGAGATACATGTATTGTTTGGGTTTTCCACTTACTGTCATTTTAGCACACTAGATATGGAAAGCCTGAAATACTTGCAAAACATTAATTAGTGTGTTCATTTGCTATTTTTAGGTGTGGACTTGGCAGCTATTATGGAACCATAGGAGGTTCGTATGCATACTTCAGTCCACAACTGAAAGCCAAAGGAAGATACATTCCTCCTGGAAAGAATTTTTATACTAATCCTGGAAAGAAAGGAACTGGATATGGGTAACTTCACAATATTGCTTCTTGCAGAGTATTTTATTAAATGTTTCTTGAGGTTTGAACACTTAAGTAATTCATTTTGGTTTTACAGTTATGCAAACGTTACCATAGGTGAACAATATCCGCATGAAGCTGATGGGTATGAAGTAGAAAGAATAAATGCAAAGGTAAAAATATTTGTCTTTATTATGTATTAGTGTTATGATTATTTATTACAATTTACATGAATGTTTTGTTCCCCGTGGTGTTTCCTTTAGCTTGAAATCACTAATGTCTATTTAGAAAGTGGAGGAAGGAAAGCAAATTAATGACCATCTTGTGTAAAAAAGATTTAGGTATTGTTCATTTATTATTTTTTCTTTGAGATATCTGGCAGTATCCCATACAAGTTCTACTGTTCAGGATTTGACCTTAATTTTTTAGTTGGAGATCTTAAGCTACAATGCAATAATGACCAATCAATGTCAATAGTGGGAATAATAATACTTCTGTGTTGTTGTCAGAAGAGTGCGACCTCATTATCCTAGACGCTGTGTAAAAAAAACCTGTTCCTTTTTTCATATCTATTCATAAATCTAAGAAACCTTGTACATTTGCTTACACTGATTTTAGTTATCCTGTGTATTTTCGTCATATGTAGTGAAAAATGGCAACAGGAGGGCATTTTTGGTCTGGGGTAAGAGCAAGATTAGAAGAAACAATTCAGCTACCTGCAGTTGAGACAAATTCAGAATCAAAACTAGGCATCCAGGGCAGAAAATGAGAAGAACAGAGAAAAGAGGGAGGCGGGATTGTTTCCACTGGATAGAAAAGAGGAATTTGCTCTGAGACTTTAGCATGAATTACCAGGCGATACTGTATTACTGATGGTACCTTTTATGCTTGTCTTTTAATTGCTTGTAATGTTTTAAACTATTTTATTTTAAGATGGAGTCTGGGAAGAATAGTCAACATCTCCCATGTTGATTGTGTTCTTTGTTCCAAAGAACCAATTCCTAGATAAGCTCAGCTTAGTAAAGTGCTCAGAATCTGGGAAACGTAGTGGCCAGGGTTCCCAAGTGTGAGCAGCTGGGATGCATGCAGGCAGAATTTTCAAGCCTGTATGTATGCATGTAAGCCCAAGATACAGGTATACAATACTGTTAGCCACATCTTAAATGCACAGCGCTTTTCCTGACATTTTCCTACTGTACTCTCATACTGATTGCTGTGCTTCCTGGTCAGTGAAGCTATGTTCCATTACACATGGTGGGTATATAAAATACCTCGATCATCGAACAAGAGCAAAGTCAATGTCAACATTTTTCTCTTAGAATAACATACAGTAAAAGTCCTCAAGACTGTTTCTTTCAATGTATTTGTTTTACAGAAAGAGCAAGAGAAGCATAAACAGCTGGTTAAAGGAGGGCCTTTCAGGTTAAATCTACATCCCCAGGAGTATTTTGACATGAATCCCTATTTCAATGACAAACCTTTGCCACCGGTGAAGAAACCACCTCCAGTGAAACGAGTTGCACCACCTTTCAAACCAAGTTCTCCTGCTAAAAAGGTTCGTTTGTCTTATAGCTACTGGAGACAAAAGATAAATATTCAGATATTTCCTGTTAAAAGCTTTTCTTACAGTACATAAGATAGAAATAAATGTTTGGTTTTGCTATTAATTTCTTATTTTTCTTACAAAAGATATTATTCCATTTAGAATCATGGAATCATAGAATGATTCACTTTGTTTTCAATTTACAAAGCAATGGAATCTTGTTTGACCCAACAACAACTGCTAACCAGTTTCAAGTAACCTAAAAAGCGTTTCACTTTAAAATCTCCAAAGTGCTGTTAATGTGCAGTTAATTGACTGCACGCACCACAAAAAGATATAAAGCAGAAAGTTACGCAATAAACGACAGTAAGACTAGATTGCTGTAGTGAAATGAAATGCTCTCCTATTTTGGACCCTGTCAGTCACTCATACCGTTTTTGAACCCACTAATTAGCCTATATAGACAAACATTGAAAAGATAATTCCTAGAAATGTCACAGGAATGGATAGCTGGGAGAAGCAGAAAAGCTCAGGTTAGTCCCTCTGCTCAGGGAAAGGCTGCAGAATAAACCCCGGAGTAATCTATGGCTTTTCCATCAGCAGACAGAAATTTGGGATGGGCTTTAGAATTTGCCAACTCTTCAGTAGTTAGGAGAAAAGGAGGAAAAGGATGGGAATAAATACACGTGGAAGGGCTTAGAGAACATAAGAAATAAAGCCTGGAGTTAATATGAAGGATATCTAGGAACACAGTTCATTAGTTCCAGTTGCTTAGTGTCATTATTTCTTAAAATCTAAATGGACATTTTTCCATTCCATAAAGCGTTCCATCCTGATATATTTTTTTGATATGAGATACTGAATTTATGGCATTCATCTTAGGTTAAACCTTAATTTCACTTTGAAATGGGTTTAAGATGCATAAATATCTCTCTGTCAAATGACTCCAGATACCCATGTACAGTAACACCCCTTACTCTTTCATTTTTCAGCTCTTCATTTTGGACTTCCAGTGTCAGTCATTTAATATTGTCCTGTGCTAACTACTATTTTCCTATTATTATGTCCTTCATCCTTGACTTATTTGACTGACATTGATTAATCTGAGGAAAATGATGGTAGCAAGGAAAATCTAACTGCTCAGAAAGAGACAGCAAAAATGCCTACGGACAAATAATTGTGTTGGATGTCTGGCCTCAGAGATGAGGCAGCAAAGATCTTTCAGAATATAACTCTGTTTAGAAAAGTTACCTGCTAGAAAGTCAGCACCTCGTCTGGCTGACAGTGCTGGTGATCCTGCTCCAGGCTTCCCATCCTTCACTCCATATATGCTTTCCCTGTATATTTAAATTATGTGTACTTCCCAAGCTACTGCACACTTTCCCTCTCTGCTCTATAAATTCTTACGGGAAAAACTGCTTTATTGTTGATTGAATCACTTACTGCTGCACTTTTCAGGAATGCAGCCTCAGCAGACTGTGGGGTTTAGCTGTACTAGGGGATTGCAAAGAATTAATCAGATCTCTGTGTGTTTTTTAACTAAAATTTGCTGCTCTTGTAGTATTAGTGGACATGATGTTTCCGGAAAAGCCAACGCTGTACTCAGTCCTATAGGTCAGAAAGCATATTGATAATAATGCCCAAGCCCTGCTGCACGTAGCAGTCCCTACACCAGTACTGGGCATGGAGGTGTACTAGTAAACTAGTAGTGACATAGGAATTCCCTTTTTTTGGCATAACATAGCTCATTTTAGTGAGTTATGTTTTTACTGTTTCTGTCACATTTTTAAGATCATTTCCTCAAAATCCAGACTTACAAAAGAACATGTAAAACTAACAATTCATCAAAATAATGACTAAAATTTTCTTCAAAGTTTCCATTGCAAATTAAAGGAATATTTTGGTTTTGCTTTTTTATATAATGTGTCTGCTATTCAGTATTCAGTCTGCTATTCAATATTCTTACTTGCTTTTGCATGAAAAATATTTTAATTAACTCAATTATATTGTAGATTGGCACTTGTAAAAGTTCTTCTTTTTTTCAGTCAGGGGGCATGAAAGGAGGTACATTTGATCCTTACCCAAGCCATTCCGCTGACCCGTATGTAATTAAAAAATCTGAGGCTGTCCCAACTAATAAAGAACGACAGATTTTTCATCCTTCTCCTGGACCAAAGAGCAGGCCTGTTACAAGCATAATAACTTTAAATGTTACAAGGTAAGCTCCTTTAATTTGAGTTCATGTTTCATGTATGCTGTCTACCAAAAGTCATTAGCACAGCTGTTTACTACTGTCTAAAATAACTGAATCAATGAAGGAACGAATTAATAACAAAAGGATAAGAAATGTATAAGGACCTTGGCTTTCGAAATTTGTTCCTACTCTCTTAAGTAAATTCAGGTTACTTTATAAGGCTATAAGTATCATAGTGACCTTCAAAATCATGCTATACAGATATCACTGAAAAATTATTATGTTTTATTCTTTTCTGACTTGATAAATGTAAAAAGGCCAGGAATGTTCCTGTTAAAAACAAAATCTGGTTTTGTTTTCCCTTGTGTTTATAGAATAAAATTGGCTCCCTCTGCTGGCAAACATAATATTAGGTAGTCTAAGCCTGTGAAGCTTTTGGAACGATGGCACTCAAGTTGGATTCCTAACTACAAACATGTCATTGTGCAGAGTTAGAAGAGAATTATAGTACACAGTGTATGTATATAGGTAGATAAGCACATAATTCTTTACTTTTTTGTCTCCCTGAGCTATAACCCTTGTCTTTAAACAAATTTATTTTCTGGTTTTGGCTCATAATTCAAGCAGAAAAACTGTGTTCTTTAGAGTTATTTAGAGAAATCAGTTTCAAATGCAGACTTCTAAGATTGCATGTAGAATAGTTGAGGCTATTATTTTGCATACTCCATGAGTAACATGAAATATTTTAGAAATACTTGATTAAAATTTGAAAAACTCTTAGAGGAATCTGCTTCACATTTTTGATTTGTCTTTTACATATCATATGTGAAGTCTAAGAAATACGTCTTCCTTATTCACCCATCGCTGTTCTATTTACTTCATTTCACCATGTATCAGCATTTGCATAATCACTTTTTAAGCTGCAGGGGTAGTTTACAGTTTGTATTTACACTGACAAGGCAGAAACAGAAGCTACATGTTACTCCACATTGCTTTTCGTTACTAATGGAAAGTAAGAAAGAAAAATAAGCAGGGTAACTACCAACACTGATGTAAGAAAGTAGAAGCTTCTGTGTATGCACTGGAGTTTGTAACCTAGTAAAAGGTAAAAAGAATGGTATGTTGATCTGAGTAGCCTTCTTATCGGTGTAATTGTTTGTATTATTGTTTTGTCAACAGAATAAAAATTAATGTTCGCAAATGAAATGCTTTTATTGGAAAAAACCCCTAACTGTGTGTGAAGTAGGTTTCAAAACTGAAAGGGGGGCACTGATTGTGAAGTATCACAATGTGCTCACAGATACAGTTATGATGGACTCATTAAAAATGTTTGTAAGGAACAACAGAAATTTCACAGAGAGAAATTAAAAATAGTACTTCAAATTCTCCACTACTGTTTTCCTCCTAAGAATTTTAAAGACTGTAATTATTTTTGGTTCATTATTCCTGGGTTTAACAGAAGGAGAATTATGAACTGAATTTACTATAAGTGTGAAGCTCATAGCTCACAGATTTTAAGAAATGTAGTATGACATTTTTCAAATAATCTGCTTCCCCACTGAACTACAGTTCTTTATGTACTTTGCAATGGAAAGCGTATCTTCTGATATTTGGACCGTAATCCTGTAATTGGATTTGCTAGTGTAGATTCCTGCTCTCATGCAGAGCTGCATTGACATAAATTTGACTTCAGGAAGATTCAAGTCATGAAATCTAATTACAGGACTGGGTGTACCACAGTTTTACATTTTTACAAAAGTTCTTGTAATTTGTACAGTGATATTCTACAAAAATCTAGTAAGTCTCTCTTCATTTACATTTCAGATCGTTAAATATAAAGAACTACAAGACTGCACAGCTGACATCTTATTAGGCACAAAAGGGGAAAAGAAGGGTCCAGTTTTCAGACTCTGTAAACTGTTACCAAAGCAAATAAAAATGTGAAAAGTGGAATTCAAGTTCATAGCGTAATCCAATCTCTTTAATTATTGAGAATGCAATCTTTTGTTTCTAAATGTAAAGCTATAATAAATAATTTAAGGTAATTTATTTATTAAGTCCAAGGTTGTATTTTTATATAAATTTTCATCTTAATGCTTAACTGGACTTTTGAAATGCACTTTTATTTTATTGTAATGAGTAATTTGGGTCGCAGATTGACTATATATTGCAGTGGAAGAAAGTACATGTATTTTAAAGTGAGTATCAGTGTATGTATTAACCAAGTTAGTCACATGTGGCCCACAGTGAAACTAAGGTCATTATTTCCCTTTAGTAGAATTACAACTTGTACTTTATTTCAACTATAATTTTGTGTAAGAACTGTCTTAAAAATATATAATTTTTAGTTTTGATGACCTTCTCAAACTGGCTAATACCAAGCACTGTTCAAGACCAGACTACAAGCAGGCTGTTATGAAGGGAGGAGTCATCCTCATTTATTTACCGCTGACTGGATCTCTTTTAATCTGGGAAGTGCTACAACAGGTAAATGTGAAACCTAATGTCACTTTAAAGGGTTTGGTGAAAAAACCCAACAAATCCCAAGAACTGCTCTGAGATGTGCTGGCTACACAGCAGCACGCTTGAAGTCTTATGGAGACGAGCCTGAGGTAATAGGGGCCAACAGGGAAACACCAGTGAAATCCCTCAAAGGAATGAAGGGGAGTTCCCCTAAGAAGGCGACACGGCTGACAGCTCAGCTGCAGTGCCCCCACACCAACGCACGCAGCGTGGGCAACAAACAGGAGGAGCTGGAAGCCACCGAGCTGCTAGAAAGCTATGACCTAGTTGCCATTACTGAAACCTGGTGGGAGGAGTCCTGTGTCTTGAGTGCAGCTACCGATGGCTACAGCCTGTTCAGCAGGGACAGAAGGTGAGGAAGGAGGGGAGGAGTTTTAAATCGTTAATTTGCATATTACATTTTGATCTTTCACTAGAAGCCATGCCAAGGCCCATGGAGGACAGGGAGGTGACTGGGGACAGCCAGCATGTCTTCACCAAGGGCAAGTCCTGCCTGACCAATGTAGTGGCCTTCTGTGATGGAGTGACTACATCAGTGGACAAGGGAAGAGCTATGGATGCCATCTATCTGGACTTCTGTAAGGCCTTAGACACGGTCTCCCACAATACCCATCTCTCTATATTGGAGAGAGAGGAATTTGATGGGTGGACTTTTTGGTGGCTATGAAATTGGTTGGATGGTCACATCCAGAGGGTAGTGTTCAATGGCTCAATGTCCAGATGCAGACTGGTGACAAAGGGTGTCCCTTAGGGGTCCGTATTGGGACCAGTACTGTCTAATATATTAATCGGTGACATGGACAGCAGGACTCTGAGCAAGTGTGCTGATGACACCAAGCTGAGTGGTGCAGTGGACACACCTGAGGTTCGGAATGCCGTCCAGAGGGACCTGGACAAGCTCAAGAAATGAGCCCATGGGAACCTCATGAGGCTCAACAAGGCCAAGTGCAAGGTCCTGCATCTGGGTCAGGGCAACCCCTGGTATCAACACAGGCTGGGGGATGAAGGGGTTGAGAGCAGCCCTGAGGAGAACGACATGGGAGTACTGAAGGATGAAAGGCTGGGCATAACCCATCAATGTGTGCTCGCAGCCCAGCAGGCCAACCGTACCCTGGGCTGCATCCCCAGCAGCGTGGCCAGCAGGGCGAGGGAGGGGATTCTGCCCCTCTGCTCCGTTCTGGTGAGACACCCTCAGGAGTCCTGCATCCAGCTCTGGAGCCCTCAGCACAGGGCAGACATGGACCTGTTGGAGTGGGGCCAAAAGAGGCCACAGAAATGATCAGAGGGCTGGAACCCCACTGCTGTGAGGAAAGGCTGAGAGAGTTGGGGCTGTTCAGCCTCCAGAAGAGAAGGCTCCAGGGAGACCTTACTGCGGCCTTCCAGTACCTGAAGAGGCCTACAGGAAAGATGGGGACAAACTTTTTATCAGGGTCTGTTGCGATAGGACAAGAGGTAATGGGTTTAAACTGAAAGAGGGCAGATTTATACTGGATAGAAGGAAGAAATGTTTTACAGTGAGAGCGGTGAAACCCTGGCCCAGGTTGCCCGGAGAGGTGGTCGATGCCCAGTCCCTGGAAACATTCCAGGCCAGGTTGGATGGGGCTCTGAGCACCCTGACCCAGTTGAAGCTGTCCCTGCTCACTGCAGGGGGGTTGGGCTACGTGACCTCTAAAGGTCCCTTCCAACCCAAACCATCCTACGATTCTGTGATTCTAGGATTGTGGGGTGAAAGTATGTAAGTGCTTGGTCTCATCACCGGAAAATAATTCCTGCTTTGTGGACAGGTGAATTAGATGTGGAAGCAAAATCTCACCTTGAAAAGAGAAAGTAAATAACTATTTTTTGAGAAAGAGTACCTATTCCAGGCCTCAGGAAGAGTATATAAAGTGCAGAGCAAGCTCAAATAAATGAAGAAGGTCATTTGCAAAATGTCTTTTTTGGATAAATACATGTACAAAGCAGTCAGTGGGTTGCCAGGAAGTTCCTCCCTTGATGGGTTTACCAGACACGAGCAGACAGAGGGAGGGGATGGGAGAAGCCTTTAGGTGTCATCTCAAAGGAGCAGAAAGTAAGGATCCATGTGCAAGCCATCAGAGTCTTGTCTGAACAACACACCAGAGTCATCCTCTCAAATATATTTGTATTTTGTATCTCACGGATTTTAGACTGTACCTGAAAAAGATTGAGACTGCTTACAGAAAACTTCAATGTAGAAATGCTTCAAATTCTCCAAAACTATCCTGTTACCCAAGAAGTTCTCTCTGAGGAAGGACAGACCAGACGGAAGTGGCGTGTAGGAACACGGAGTTGTTTATAACCAACCAAGTGTAAAGATAAATGTCCTTCCAGCATCTTTTATACAAAGAACCAGATAAAACGATGGCAGAAAAAACGCTCCTGGAAAGGTGGCTTGGCATTTGGGGAAACATGGCGGTTTGCAACAATAGAACAGGCTCTGCTGACAGTGACGTGAAGTGGCATTAACTTCTTCGCAAACAGCAGAGCTTCCTTGAGTTGGCGGTGATAGAAATGAGAGAAGGATCTAGTCCTTCCCTCCCTTTTTCTTCCTAACTTGGTTTTGGTTTTCCTCTTTTTCTGAGGTTTTATATAGCTTTTCTAAGGCCCCGAATGATACTGTGACTACGAAAGAGCAAAAACCTAGAAGTGAGATTGTCTTATCAGCTATTTTAAGAAGGACAGGTGATTAAATGTACACTTAATGTACACAGTAGATCTTACTTAAAACAACTATGGTAGTATCTGAAGTGCAGCAGGAGGCTTTTGGATTTTAAGAGTGTTTGTGTCCTACCTTTACCGTGTTAATATTCTCCAGAGTTTGTTGCCAAAATGCCTGAAACAATTCCAGCCGTTGCTGAAGAATCTAAAATGTATAAAATAAAGATCAGAAAACTGGTAGGCGGAGGGGGTTGTTGTTTTTTTTTTTAAATATCGTGATGAGCTGGGATACTTTGCTAGTCATTACTCCAGTGGAAATTGTAGCTTGCAAGCAACGCTGACAATTTCAGAATGCTTCAGCAAGCCGTGTTTCTTACTGAAAAACACCAGGAAGAAGCGAGAGCTCCTCCTGTACGGCCCGAGCCCTGCAGACAGGCAGAAGTCTCCTGAGACAACCCAATGTGTTTCCAGTCGCATGGACCCTCTGGCGTTTGTTGTGCAATGTAGAAGAGACTGGCTTTAAAGTGGAGAAGTCTGAGAAGTACCAGGTCGCCCTGGCAGCTCCTGCAGTGGGGCAACTGTGACCGGTGGCCATGGGTGGATGGACGGATGGACGGATGGATGGACAGACGGACAGATCACTACCATTACGGTCTCATTCCTGCGCTCTGCGTATTTCTGCCCGATGCTGGCGAGGCTGAGCCGCCCCGGCTGCTCTGGGCGGTCTGGTGCTGGCCATGCCCGTGGCGTTGGGGCACATCCACAGACTCCACCGGACCTACCCGAGGGACCTTTTGCGGGCCCAGACTCCTGCCGCCCCGTGTACCTGGAGGGGCTCCTGCCCGGGGGGCTACCCCGCCGCCCCGACCCCGCCGCCCCGACCCCGCTCCGCCCACCGCCGCTCAGCCCGGAGGCTCTGGGTGGGCCGGCTCTGCAGCGCAGTCGCATCCATGACACGAGGTTTTCTCCGATACCTTTTAAAAGCCATATTTGGCTATATGTTGTTTAAATCGAAACGGATCGCATAAGTGTAGTTTCATCGTGCTGGAAAAAGGAAAGAAAATAGTTTCCCTGCCCAAATAATCAGAGCTCCTAAACTGTATATGAAGAATATAAAGCAGGCGCCCAGTGGGAGTAACTGGCGTTTGCATGCGCCGGCTCGCTGCCGGACCCCGCGCGTGGGTCGGGGGCTCAGGCGAGCGAAGCCCCGAGCACTGGGTGCCGGTGGCGGGGCCCGGCTGCTGCTCGTAGAGCGCCTGCGAGGCTGATGGACGTGGGAAACCCTTGGTGGCAAAAGCAGCTGCTAGCGTATGTCATCAGCTGCATATTGGAAAGCAGCGCTCCCAGAGGTAAAGCGGGGGTTTTTTGGATTTTAATTTCGTTCTGTGTCAGGTTTGGAAGTTAAAGCTTGTGTAGCAGTGAGTTGGTGGAAGCTGTGTCGTGGAATCCTAGAATGGGTCGGATGGGACCTTACAGATCGTCTAGTTCCAACCCCCCAGCCATGGACCTGGACACCTTCCACTGAAGCGTACATTTTTCTAAGCCCAGTATTGCGTAAAAGCTAGAGACCTGCTGGGGTTTGTTGATGAAAGAACAAATTCAACCTCAACATTTTCACTTCACATTCTAATTGTGTGCAGTTTTTTAAGTTCTATTTTCCTTTTTTTGATAACAGGAAGTGGATGGAATCCATAATATAATTGGTTAACTAGTTTAGTGGTGGGAGCTGCTGAAGAGATTTAAGGGTTTTCATATTCAGTCATGGGACTTGTCGTTCGGTGCTTCTGCTAAAAGTTTACATGTGTGCTTGTAGCATGGGAAGATTACAGTTCCACAGCCGAACAACGACTCTGGCAGTGGTGCGTTTGGACGTCGCTGTGGAAGGTTAGCTTGCAGTTACGTAGGCAGAAGAGCTAAGTGGGGATCGTGACTCGCAGTCCTTAAGCATGGCATAGTGGTAATATTCGAGGTTTTCAGGCTCTCCAAATAGTTGTAGCGTGTTTGTGCAGAGGTACAAAGTTGGTGAAAGTGTCTGACACCTGTCGAGGGACAGCTGGGGAGTTTGGTGGCTGGAATTAACCCAGCAATATTACACAACACCAGCAAACAGAAATCTTATATTTAGCTGCTTCCTTTCCAACCCAGCAATAATTTTTTTTTCTTTTTTCATTTTTGTGGCATCAGAAGGGGAAACTCAAGTTTTGGCTTATGTTTGCAGTCCATAATTAATAGAACATAAAATCTGCCCCTGTAATCTGGCCCCGCTTACAATGTTTTGACGTTTTTTGGGATCCTGTTCTAACAGGAGTGGCAATGTTGTCTCTAGAGGTTTTTCTTCAGTACTCTTCCATGGACTAGAATCAGAGCCTTTTACTGGGAGTGACTGGTGGAGAAATTTGCCGTTAACACTTTGATTTTTGATTCAGGCATTTCAGCTGTCCTTAAGCTATGCTAGCAAATGAAATGTGATTTTTTTTTTTACATTGGGCTGTTTTGTCCAAGAGAACTTACAAAATGTTTGCAAGTTGCGGAAGCCCGTATTAGACCATGAAAGATCTGGAAGACAGCAGAAGGCTTTGCAGCCAAGGGAGAAGAATGAACTAGTGATGGAAGAGAAATTCACCTCTTGAATAAATGTAAAAATAATTTTCAGACTCAGCTCCTTCATGATTCTGGTATAAGCCATCCAAATTGTGTAAATTTCTCAGAATATTGCATCTTCTGTGTCAGTGACGACAGAACCATGAAGACCAGTGAGTTCTGCCGCTGATACGTGTAGGAATTGACATAGCCAGCACATGGAGTTAGTGTTACCGAGAGTCTGCGCGTGTCTGTCGGTCAGAGAAAGAGTAAATCCTGTGGTATACTACCAGTTAAAGACCAAAGAAGGGTTCTAAATAATGAAACTCTAAATCTACCCTGAAAAAGAACATGCACTTGGAAGATTCTTCGAGGGGTGTTCTGCTGCCCGTTTGCGCCATGAGGGGGTGCGTGTGCTGTGGAGACCGTTCTTAGTGCATCTGCTTTGCGATCTTCCTGGGTTGCTGAAAAGCCAGTAAGAACAGTAAGGACAGCAACAAAAGCCTTCTGGAGCTGTCAGCTCCTGTTTACAGTTAAATGAACCAGATCAGCTATTTGAAAAGGGAGAATAAAAGCTTCCTAAATAGAGAGAAGCATCTAGTCCCAAAGTGGAGACCAGTGGAGAATGGGTATGGAAGTCTTGGCCTGAAAACAATATGATCCTTGTTCGTGTTTATCTGAAACAAGACCAGCACCTTGTTTTGTGTAGAAATAAACTCTCCTGTGCACTTCACTGTATATAAACACTTGTCTGGAAACTGACCCATGAGAGGTGCCTCTGTATTTCTCCAGCAAGAAAAGCAGTGAAAAATAACAGATTGTTCTTTTTGGCTTTCTTATGCAATGCGCAGGAGAATTTTCCAGTGCAGAGCAGAGTGCCAGGACATGAAACATTGCACAAAATCACAGAAAACAACCATGGGCCATTAGATAACTGTCTGCCCATGGAGGACTTGTTTAGCTGGCTTGAGTTAGTTCTGTGTTAGCAGTCAGTGGAGATACACGTAGCTGTCCTGCCTTCTCTCGTGAGCTCTTCCCCGTAATATATTGGTTACCTGCTGTTAAGATAAAGCGTCCTCTAAACTGCAGCTCCAACACAACAGGCTTCTTATTAAAACTGCCCAAAAATCTTCACAAGAGATGTGGAGGGAAAAGAAACTGAAAACCAAGAAGAGGAGTGGGTAAAATAGAGCAGCCACTAAAAATTGAGTGCATCTGAAAATTGCCAGAAGCACAGCAATGAGTGGACGCAATTCAGGACGCGCCGACAGGTAAAAAGAGCAAAGGAGTAGTCAGGCTGGTGAGATACGGGATTTGTTCAGCAGCACGCAGTTACCTGTGTAAGGATAAGGCAATTAGTTCCGAGAGTGTATTACTAAGTTCAAGGAATAATGTAGTGTTTGAGGAGAAAAAAAATACTTCCAAAAAGTATCAATTTTATACTACATTTAAAAGATGAAGAAATTTATGAAGCATTTTTAACACTTTTCAAGCTGTTGAGTGGGCTTGGAAGAGCTGATAGAATCCATAATTCAGCCTCAAATTTTAATGGTGACCACAGAGTGAAAACCAGGGAAAAAGTCTGGTAGCAGAAGCCTAAAGTTCACTTTAAAGATGCTATTTTGGAATTTGCCAGGCTTCATAACTAAAGTTTATCAGTAGTTTATCAGATTGCAGTCTTGGGAGAGACAACAGAAAAGCAAACCTGCTGAAACATGCAGGGGCAAGGCAAAGTAGGAGTTGTAAGGAGGAGATGACATGATGCAAGCAGGTACATCGTAGGGAAGAGCTAGGCATGCACTTAAAGGCCGTAAATAAACAAGTGCAGTGACCAGCTGGTATGTACAAGAGCACAAACCATCTTACCAAAGCCAGCAACCAGGGCCAGTGCAAAGCTGTAAAGAAACAACGTACAGCACCTTGTGCAAGGAAGAGTGTTTCAAGGGTGACTTTCCAGACCTCCCTCCCAGCTGCTCATGACCTGGGCCATGGAGGTTCTTCAGAGAGCTTGCTGGACCAGGACTACTGTGGCCACCGAAGCAGGATGAGGGGAGAAATGTCTCAGCAGAACCCTCGTTGCACAGTCCCACTCCCTGCGTACAGGTAGTGGAGACCCCCTTTGTGCCCCGGAAGATGGTTCTGGCGTTAGTTTCTGAAGGAGGCTGTGTAGATGGCATTGTGCTGGTGTGGGAGCTAGGGTGGCCTGCTCACCTCATTCCCCACTGATTGCCCTAAGAGCTGTGAAGTGCTACAACAGGCGAATGTGAAACGTAATGTCACATTAAAGGGTTTGCTGGGGGAGGGGGGAGAGAGAACGTAAATACCTATTTTTTGGCAAAAAGTACCTATTCCAGGCCTCAAGAAGAGTATATAAAGTGTAGAACAAGTTCCAGTAAATGAGGAAGGTCATTTTCAAAATGTCTTTTTTGGATAAATACATGTACAAAGCAGTCAGTGGGTTGTCAGGAAGTTCCTCCCTTGGTGGGTTTACCAGACACGAGCAGATAGAGGGAGGGGGTGGGAGAAGCCTTTAGGTGTCATCTCAAAGGAGCAGAAAGTAAGCACCCATTGCATATTCCTGCCTCTTGCAGCTATAGTCCTTTAGCTGTGAACATCAAAACCTCTGTGATGCTTAAAAGAATGTGTATCTGTCTTGGATGAAAACATTCTTCTTTGCGGGAGGGGCAAGTGATAGATTGTGCATGAATATTTTGCCTGGGAAGAGTCCTGTGCTTGCTTGACCCTTGTCTGGAGTTACTCAGCTAAGCAGGACAAAGAAACTTTTGGAAGAGATTGGTAATAGCCGCTGATGTGAAGCAGCATTTCATCTTATAAGTTTTTCTCTTACCTGTTACAGGTGGTCATTTTATGGTGGAACAGACATTCTCTGAAGATGAAGGTAAATTGTTTCTGCTTGAAGATCTGAGAAGAATTGTGCTTTTCCTTTCTTTTTTTTGATGATTCCAATAAGCAGATATGATTAGAAGCTAATAGTTTGAAAAAAAACCAGTAGTGTATTATTAAAAAAATATGTTTATGCATTCCCCACCCTTAATAAGATTGCAAAAATACTGATTTATTTTACAAAACACTTCAACGTCATCTAATGCAAAACTTGAGAAAAATGGCAGGCATGACTATTTTAATTGGAGGGTGCAAGAAGTGCCAAGAATTGCTAGTGTTTTCCTTAACCATGATTTGACATTATTTCTTCCTCAAAGAGAGTTTTCACAGAAGGAGTCAGCAACAGTATTGACTAACTGTTTTTATTAAAAAAAAAGAATAAAAAGGAGAGAGACATATCTGGAAACAGTAATTGTTCTCATAACTTGCAGTATCGGATGCCAACCTGTCTTGAGACTGCATGGCTTGGGTCTTTATAGCCCCATGAATCTTCTTAGGGAAATGTGAGTTAAATATGAACAGCTAATTAAATCTGTCTGTGTCCCTAAATATGATAGAAATGTTATTATCAGCTACAGGGCCAGCTGTCACCTCTTGATTATTGTGAGACGATGAGTGGACATGTTCTGTGAACCTTTGAACAGGTGTAACCCAGACAGGTTTATTAAAACACGATAGCAGTAAGCGTACAAGTATTTGAGGCATTGAGATTTGACAGGGTGATCGTAGAGACAGAATATGTTAAATACTCAGAGATGTCAGTTTGGTTCTCTAACTGAAGAGGCAATGCACAAGTCAGAGCTACTGTCAGTTTATGTACATTGATGTCTTTCAGGGAGGTCTGAACTATCAAAGGCAGAGTCATTTAAGATATACATGCAAAAGAGGATTCTTTTATCACCACTGTGGCAAACGTGCCCACTTTTATGTGTAGGAATCTGTATGAGTGTAACTCTTACCTTGCTCTACTAATTCATTTTTACCGTGTATCCAGTATCCTCTGTTATTGGTATGCAAGATATAAAGTTAGACACTTAACATTTTTGCCTGACCTTGGAATCTGGGGGAAAAAGAGATTTTCCTACTTTCAGATTACTATATTATCTTTTGTATCGTGGTGAGAATAGGAGTTTGAGCTCTTTCAGCATTCAGGAGGAGAGGTTGTTCTCAGGAAATTTGATTGCTGTGAAAACCCTTTTGGCAAACAGCAATGAGATCCAGAGCAGCACTGCAGTCTGAGTGCTGCAGAGGTTTTGCCTTTTTCCTTGCATGCCGCCGTAGAACCAATTGATTTGACAGTTCGTTGTTTGCCCAGGTGCTACCACTGTAAAGCGTGTTTTACTCAGTCCTTACTTCTCCCCAGAGCAGGGCGATAGCTGATACAATTTTTGCAAACAGACATCAAAAGCTACGTACGTCTGTGTTCAGGTGTGACTTCCAGAGAACAGCCTTTATGTCACATGGTCGTTAGAACTCCACACTTATTAAAGGGACTTACCTCATTAGCGTTTTTGTGGACCTATGAGGAATGACAGCACAGTATCTCAGTGTGTCCTTTCTGAAAGGCGACACTTTCATACGCTGAGAAAGGTGAGAATAGCTCTTGATTCAGGAAGGCCAGTTGTTAATAAGAGGTCAATAGGAAGTATGTAGGAAAGGCAATTAGCAGAGCCCTGTGGTGCGTATATTCATAGAGAAGGGCCTCATAACAAGTCATAGTGAGAATGGAAAAGGACAGATGAATTAGGAGTCAGAGAAAAAATAAGTGAACATTTTTCGAATTATAGTCCTGTATTAGGATCAAAGAATCTCCTGAAATCCTTGAGACTGTGTAGTCATAAATTAATTTGTACTCAAACAGGGGTGGAAAGAACTAGTCCTGTTAACACAGTGCAGGATCCTTACCTGGTCACTCATATTTCTGATTCATTGGAGTTTAGGGAAGAGAGAAATTGTTATAAGCCAGCCAGCTACTGGATCAGCTCATAAAAAGATCTTGCTGGTGTCTTGGTGTATGACCAGTTTTTACACATTTTACTCTGAGTGTTCTTTATTTGTGCTGAATGGTTATTTGTGCCCTTTTCTCTCACTTTTTAACTCTTACAGCTTCTTTATTTCAACCTCATTCCACTAACCTTCTGTGAAAAAAAAGCAAAAGAACAAAGTGTTTATAAATTATTTAGCCATTTATCCTCATATTGTGTTGTTTCCCTTCCACAATACAACTGCCTTGTCTGCTTAGTCTGAATTTTAAACTGTGGGCTACCAGTTATATCTTATTCTCTATGCAGTGGCTGATACAGTTGGGCTGTCTCTGCTTCTGAGTGTTCTTGTAATATATGCTTTTCTTATAATTAATAAAATGAGATAAGGTAGACAGTGGAAGAATCTGACTTTGAAACAATTATACTTCTCACCTCATACATCCTACTTGCGTATAGTTTTGAAATGACTTGCTTAAGGAGGTGCAGGAGATCTAGAGCAGTGAACAGGAGCTCTCTGTAAAAGTGACCATGGTTTGGAATTTATGGGTGTTCTTGCAGTGAAAACAGAATGAAGTTGAGGGAATTTGCAAGAGGAAAACAGCAGAACAGGATGTAATTCTTGGAAAATATTAGAAAGCTAAAATAAAATTGTCTTAGTTCTAAGTGTCTCATATTTGACAGTTTTAACCTACTCCCAACTTGCTTAAATGTGCAAGCTGTAAAAGTAAAAATGTTGCAAGTCCACTCTCCACAAAGTGTAGCAGTGGTGAGAATTATTTGTGACACTGCCAATTAGAGAGATTTCAGTCAGAAATATGATTACTAAATAGATAGCGTTCATTTATAATTAATGGGTTGAATAAGTTCCACACACGAACTGAATAACCAGTCTGTGAAAAGGATGTTTTACCTGTAAGTAGACCGAAAGACTGATTGAAATTTGCTCAGTCACAGCTTCTCTTTGGGATTTACGCTTGCGCAAAGAAAACTACCTATGCTGGTGCTTTGTGTATGTACACAACCTGCAAGCACCTTACAACACACTGGCTGCAAAGCTGGTGCTGGGCAACTTCGGTTCCTTTCTGTATCCAAATGGACTGAATATTTCTGTGCCTTGTGGCAGGGGTGTAAGGTGTTGCTACTGACACCCCACAGGCTTTGCAAAACGTGGTTTTGGCCTGAATGTGCTGAAAAAATTTGGCTGCAAGTATTTCTTTTTTTTTTTTCCCTTTTTTTTTTTTTTGCCATTGAACATATTGTTCCAGTCATATCTCTTTAGTGTATCTGGTCTAATTAATATTTAACTTTTTATAGGCTGCTGGTTTAGCAGCATAATTAAGAATATACTGAGACATCCATGACAAATCTGGTTTTGAACAGTGTCTGGAAAAGAAAGATTTGACAAGCTTGCAAGAGATTTTTCCTCTTGCTCAGAATCCTCTTGGTATTTACTGAATATTTTGTTTTCTGAGTAATAAATTATAATCTTTGACTACTCTACTGTTTCTGTGTTTCTGGATTCGTCACTCCAACACAGCTGTAATTTTATCAGCACATGAAGTGTATGTAACAGTGTTTCTTGAAAGTTTAATTTTGGACAACAGTCCTAGCCTGTGCCAAAGAGAGCATTTTTTTTCCAGAGTAATATCGTATACAATCTTTCAAGACTCTCCTATAAGCTTTACTGGTCTTTGGATCATGCCCTGGTGTGGGGAGAGGGAGGATTAGGTAGACTGAGTGTAATTAAAAACACTCACTCAGTATGCTAAAACAAATGTGTGCTTTACCATACATAGAAACAAAATCCTTTGTGAACTTGGACATTGTGTAGATAATAATACTTATCAAGCATATACTGTGGAGACAAAGATTTTAGTTGGTGGTACTCAGTGTATGTTGAAGACTCGTGTGCGTTTTTTTTTAAAAACTTCATGTATTAAGAAAAAAGGAATAATTTCCATGTGGAAGTTTCTTGTTAGCAATTTCGAAAGAAGCTATCTGAATGCCTTACTTGGGTGAGAGGAGAGAAAAAGAAACACACAAGGGCAAATCTGCAGGGTATGGTTGCCTTTAGAGATAAAATTTGTCGTACGGTTGCCAACAAACATGTTTCATTTCCCACCATTTCGTTTATAAATGTATGAAACCACTAGGTAAAGAATAATATTGCCCTTTTGAATCCTTACCACCCTCAATAGAGTTTAAATCCGGTGCATGTGTTTTACATGCAAGTCAGGTCTATACCCAAATGCACAGTTGTTCACTTTTATATTGCTTATAGAAATTTGAATGAGAGTTCTTGATCAAGCACCTCTGAGCTTTGGAACATCTGAAGCCAGGTCCAAATTTTGAGACTGGGTATATGTCTAGTTTTAAACAGTCTATAATTTAATTTCTGTTACGAAACTTTTTCTCAATGAAGGTTGCAATAAATGCTTCAAGCTATGTCTGCGTTAGCAGGCAGCGTGGTGCAGCAGGAGCGGATCAGTCGGTATTGAGGACCTGGCATCCACCTCATGTGTTTGAGGGAGGGGCTGTTTAGCTCTGGTTTGGTTCTATGGGCTGAATTCCCATTAGTGGTTGGTGTGCATTAGCAGTGCTCCCAGAGATCATCTGCTAGTTGAATTTCGTCGTGAAGGAAACCCCTTTGTGCCTTCCGAAGCTGTTGTGTGATGTGAACCGAAATGCAGGGGGTGGGAGTGACGGGGGGTTTACTTTGAAGAGCATACTTCTGATCTGAACAGAAGTGCGTCTCATTTTTAAGTGCTGAAATGTGATTGAAAAACTGAAAAAAGTAACTGACTTGATGGGAACAATGTAGTTTCTTTTAACTACTTTAGAGAAGTTTTTAGGTTTCAAATTGTGGGCAACACTTCAGCATTACTTAAAAGCCCAAAAGCATATGTCTTGGAACAATTAATACAGAAGTACCATATAAATTATTCTGTGTGTTTTCAGATGCAATTCTTGTTTTACTCATTTTGAGAATTGCAGTTTCATATAGATTTTTACCATCTCCCAGGAGAGCCCTGCTGTTTATGCAGCAGTAGCCTAGCTGAGGAAAGCTTTTTCACACCTGTTGATCAGCGTCTGAAGAGTTGAGATTACAAGCATGTGAAGTCACACTTACTGTCTTTCTCTCCATCTAAAAATAAATGCCATGGCTCTCTTCGGCTTGTAATATATATCTAAAACAGCCTGGACACAGCTGAGGGGCATTGTAGCATTAAGCTATCATGATTTACTGGCTATGCCATTCTTAAGCCAGCAGATAAAGTAGATGACATTTCTTTAGCTGGATGCTTTGTAAAGACTTTGTGCCAGGAACTGCTGACATTCTACTGAGATAAAGAATTTGGCCTTGAGTATGCAATAGAGAGAATTGCTATATCTTTCTCTCACATTTAGATCTCTGTGTTCAATTCCCCGAGACTGAAGTGACCGTAGGATGAGATATCCTGTTTTTCTTCTCTATCAGGATCAAGGGTTTTAGAATCTGCATTAACTGAAAATCTTTGTTTCCTTATGTTATATCAGTGTAAAGCTTTTCATGTAGGTTGGTAGTGGCAATTAGATAGGCGTACCTTCTCATTCTATTGAAGTCATGCCCGACCTCAAACGTCTCAAAATAGATGATGCAATACCACTGAACTTTCCCCAAAGTACTGGCATCAGGTCATGTTCTGTGACTTTCTTTTAACCTAACAGTTCTTGTATCTACATTTCTGAGAGTTTCCCCACATTTCAGATTGGCGTGTTTGGCTTGTTGAAGAGAGATTGGTTTGGGGTCTTCAGTTTTGAAAGTACATGATCTCATTCAGTTTTAGAAAGCTAATTTTGCCCAGATTATATACTCCAGTGCCTGATACATTCTTGCCAGCGGTTTGATAAATCTGAAGCATACTCCTCTGTCAGGCTGAAAATGCCAACCTTCTATTACTGTCAAGTCACTTGACACTCACACTTTGTCATTTTTCATACCAGTTGAAAAGAAATACAGAATCTTTATCGTATGTAGTAGATTTATTTTTACCTTCAGTTACTCTACAAAGAAATGAACATTAAGCAAGTATTTTAAAACACCGATGACATTTTAGGTTTGTAAAAATAGACATTATGTGGACTCTCAAAAGGATTTTCAGATTTATTTTATGAGCTTTATCAGAGGAAAAATGTAAATGCTACACATAGCCTCCATGATACATGAGGAGCAGAATTATGTTTTGTGCCCAAAAATAATTCAGGAACTAAACTTTAAAAAGGTGCAAGACTTTTGTTATGTCTGCTTTTGATATGCAGACAGAAATTATAAATACAGTGACAAAAAAGTTTTTAAAAAATTTAAATTCTGAAATAATACTTTAAGACATTTTTAAAAGTCTTTGAATATGTGGACATTGTATTTCAAGCTTTAGGATTCATCCGGATTTTAAAAATAAATTTAAAGTACGTAGAGCTTCTTATTTTGATTCTATATTCTTCTTACATTTTAAGCTTCTTATATTGTAGAATGAGAAAAGTATATAAGATTGTTTGCCACTGAATTGTTAATTTCTGCTAGTCTTGTAGACTTGATGTAAAATTTTGTAGCTTTTTCTACTTTAAAGCAGGTTCAAAATACCCCAATAAATCAGTTATGAATAGTGTTGATATTTTTTTAAAAATGGTAAGGTTCGCTTTGTCGGTCAGGTGTGTGTATGTATGTAGCTGGCACCTACCTGAAAGCAATGTAGCCCATAAAAAGTTTCAGAAATGGATTTAAAAACTGTATTCTTTCAGCTTTTTTTTTTCCTTAGGACTTCACCAGGCCTTTTAGAAAAGATCTTTCCTTTGCATATTTTAATTAACATTTATTTTTAAAGTTGTCCAAGTTTTAATTTAGCAGTGATAAAGATATTATGATGATATTTCCCTATTGTTTCTATTATGGAAATTGAAAGACAGAGATGCAAGAAAGCAGTACCATTTTCTGCAGAAATGTTTTAAAATTTACTTTCAATTGGCAGTGAGTTTCTGTTTGTGTGGTTTGATTTTTTTTTTTCAAAAACTAGTGTATGTGTGTGCATCCCTTACAACAAATTTCTGCTAAGTGATGTGAAAGCTGATTTCACTGCAAATCATTAAAACAACGTAGAACTTCTGTTTTGCTTCTTACTAAACAGTCTTTATTACATGAGTCATTTTACTGTATGACTTGATATTTATTCCTTATCACAGTTGCTGCATCAGAAAATTAAGTCAATATAACCCCAAATTCAAAGCAAAGTAAGCAAAATCTATTTGGGGCATACATCACTGGTAGTTGAATAATACATGGTGGAAGCAGACCTGAACAACTGCTTGGTTTGTACTATCCATGTAAAATAGCTGCTCTTCTAATGATCTGTCAAGTTTCTACATTTGTTAGGGCCCAACCTGTAACACTTTGATGGCTTTGGTGTTTGCACAGATACTTGCACAGATCTATGTTAAAAATACTATCTTGATTACAGCACTTATGTATATGCTGTAGCAATCATGTAATACCTCAGCTGTTTCACTTTTTGTATTCCAGTACGGCTATTTTCATGTATAATTCATTGAGTGGTATTGGCAACTTCAAAGACAACATTTTAACAGAATTTTACTGGTATAATATGCTACTGGTGGCTAGCAGGGACTTCCACCTCCCTCAGAATCCCACACGAAAAGGTTTAAAAGCTGCTACTTTGGAATCAGGCAGAAGTCCTGACAGTTGTACTGCAGTTCTAAGCTGTTCATGGCGTTTTGTGTGCATGCATATATTCGTGTGTTAACAGAAGACTAGCATTTTGGGTACACGGTGACTGCTTCATATCCCTCTGGTGGCCTCATGCGAGCCCGTGCGTGAGCTTCACAGTATAGCTGGCCCTCCACAAAGAAGTAGCCTTTTTGTTTCAGGTTGAGATTGCAGTCAGAGCACACAAAACATTCTGGGTGCCGGTATTTATCACGGGCTTTCACCACTGTTCCTCTATAAGGAAACAATAAAAAGAAAAAAATAATTAATTCATATGAATTTAAACTGGGAAGAAACTACAATATGACACAAAGTAAGTTCTATGTTTATCTTAAGGCTTTCAGGTTGTTCGTCTGGTGGTTCTGCCAACTGCTGTAAAACTTAAGGTTGGAAGCTGAGTTTGAGTAAGTGACAGAAAATGCAGTAGAGTTGATCACACAGTTCAATCGTTCATTGGAAAACTAGAGTTTGAAAAAACACATTTGGTTACAACACAGAAAGTACAGTCTAACCAATCAAAATGGTGACAAAAAGAGGTTAAAAAACACATTTCCTCAGTTACTGTGTTCTCTGAGCTCATCAATGTCTGTGTTCTTTGCTGAAGTTAGTGAAGTCATTCAGATAGAAATCTGGTAGTTTTAAAACAGGCCTCCAGAGCTTTCTGGACACTGCCACGGGGTTGGGAGAAGGATCTTTGCACTACCAAGAAACTTTAGAGACTTCACAGCCTGAGACAATGCAGCACACAGGTAACTGCTGGTTTTATAGTGTATGTGTTCATGATTGACTTGCAAAAGGTCCTGAGAAATCTTATTTACAGCCTTGATGGTACATTGTCAAAACTGAAATAAACTGTAGCGAAAGTGTCTAAAGTACAGGTTAATAATTTGGGATTTAGAAAAATACATTTTTATATCTCTGTTCTCTAGAAGCTTTTTTCTACTGGTGGAGACGAAGACCGTCACTTAGAAAGCATTCCTGTAGCCTGCGGTGGTGTTTGAGGGTATGTGCTTGAGCTAAAGATTCTTAAAACAAAAAAGAAACGACTTACAGAATCCCATTCCCACACTTGTCGCACAGTGGCACTTTCTGGGCACCAGGCATGGCAGTAGGTATCTTTGTCACAGGTGCTTTCACACTTCTTGTACCCACAGGGCGTCCATCTGAGTACCAAAACAATCCGGTTATGCACAGACTAATAGAAAAGCATCTGATGCAGTTAAATACTTTTCCTATAAATATACTTCTGGATGCATTAATAGGCTTTCACTTATATCAACAATGAAGTTTCTCTATACAAGTTTAGTGGGCTAGATTCCACCTCTTTGGAATCAGGAAAAATATTGTGTAGCTGTAGCCAAAAAGCAAGGACAAAAGTGATTATAGATATAGTGCTCTCTGTCTCATGGACGTCGCCTGATTCTCTGATAGTAGGTCTTGGGTGTAGCAGGAGAGGGAGGAGGATTTGGCTTTAACATAGCAACAAAACATAGTCAAGACCTATTGTTAGAAAGTTTCTTATTTATATAGCTAACCATACAACAAATTTAGAAAGATTAGTAACATGATACAAACACAGAATTATAGCGAAACACAAGAAAATTCCAGGCAAAAAACCTACAATGATATTTATAGACAATTAGATGTATTTATCCCTTCTCTGGTAAATACTGAGATATAAAAATTAAAATTTTAATTATTTACCTTTTAGGTTAATTTTGGTTGCATTTTATTTTTTACACACTGTAAATATAACAAACTTGCAGCCTTTAGTAATGATATTTCAAAACTTCTTAGTTTGAAGGAAATATGACAGTAAATTATATTGTCCTCTTCAGATTTACATTTCAAATGAAGAGGACATGGGTGAAAATTATTTTAGGAGTTGGTTTAAATTTCTCTTTTCCTGGATGTGGAGGAAAGTGTTTTCTTTCTTGGGGTCATGAGTATATGCAGCTTGTCCCAAAAATTCTATCGCATAAAACTTTTTATCATTCAGTTAAAGTCAAGTTTGTATATTAACGATTTTAATATCTGAGAAGAAATTCTGAAAAGTGTGACTAACACCCCCGTTTTATTCACACAGGAGATTGCGATTGCTAGCTATAAAAGCAAGGAGGAAAAATGTTAGGAGATTGGTGTACTATCTGTAAGATTCAGAATGATTTGGGCTTTCAGAAATTCTTATAGCTCTGGTCTCTCATATTTTCTTCTCAGATTCCCCCTTCCCACAAACATTTAAAAATGCTTTGAACAGGTAGAATATGTCATTATTAACCACCTTCCTCGGAGACTAAATTCTGGAGCACCTTAAAGGAGCCAGACTGGCGAGGTTGAGTGGGCTCCTCCTGGTTGGTGTGCAGCATCTTGTACACGTCCGACTGAGGCACTGAGTTGGGAGCTGGGTCACTGTGTCACAGGGAGGAAGAGCAGATAAAGCGCTTTAACAAACACGACTTTCAACCAAGAGCTCTACCAGGCACAGAATATGATTCAGGAAACAAACGTAAAGACCATGTGTTTCTGCAGCTACCCAGGTAGCATTGCTTTATGTAGCCTAGTCTTGATCTAAAAAGTGCTGAAGAAAATACCTGTGTGATTGTTGTAAAAACAGATCTACACACTCATGAGAGTATTTCTGCAATGACTGTTCCGGCTCTAACGGCATTTGGAAGCAGGCCAGTACCTGTGTTTCACCTCAGAGCAGTTGCATTCCTATAACTGCTGTGTTACCAGGTGCTCTTTGGTACGGCATCCAGAAGTTCCATTTTCACAGCGGCTGGCCTCAAGAATGTTGTGAAAATCCCAGCTCATATCTTTACATATGTCAGCCAAAACCGAAGCAAACAAATCTTTTGGGAGAAGATCATGACGTGAAGGTGTTTTTACTTTTCTGTGTTGGCTCGATCACTAGTTCCTGTAGTGATTATTTGGCTAAGATAATTGTTACTTATTTAACTTACGGAGATGACCAAAAAGAGTGAAAGAGGCATTGTATAGTAGGAAGCATCGTAAGGTGAACACTGATGGATGGAAATTCTATTTCTCAATTTAATTAGAGTGGGACATGGCTTACTTTTTGTAATGCCAATTTTATGATAAAAATATAAAGTAAATTGTTGTCCAAACAACAGCTGATGGTTGAATTTCCAATAACCCGTGAGTGAAGATTTTACCAAGAATATTTCATGGTGTTTTAAACTGTGCTAAATGTTCTAAATTGATCATGAGATCTGAGAACTAACAACTTGAGTCACTGAGAGGAAGAGTAGATGAGTATATGCACTGGCAGGAATTAGGCTGAGCGTGTGGCATCTGCAGATTTCAAACTGCTACTGGGACTAATTAGAAAGGCCTAAGTTTACATAAATATCCAGTTCAAATTTCCTGTTACAACTGGCCTCCTACTGTCTGTTCAACCTTAGGTAAGTTTCCACTGGAAATAAGCAACTAATTCCACAAGGAGTTAGACTGGGCTTTCATTCACATGGTTTGGTGTGTTTCCCAGGGCAGCATCTAAGCTGTCAAACAGCAGAGTAAAGGCAGTGGCAGCTGGGCACTGACCCCTGTTGCTCCTGTTAATTGTTTGCATCTTCATCAATCAACAGATTGCTCTGAGCCGTCTTTAAGCTGGTGAAGACACTACCACTTTCTTTTCCTGTCATAAGCTTTTAATGAATAGAAGGAGCTTAGTTTTTACAATTCTCACCAATAGCAAATTAAAACCTTGATTCTCTCCTCTACTAAAATATACTAAAATATACTAAAATATTTCTAAATATCAAACAAGTGATAAGACATTTACATACAGAATGCAATAAATAAGACACAAAGATGTGAGAGAACGTTTCTAAAAGCATACATACTGAAAACCAGTCCCATGATAAAAGAGACATTTCCCACCTGTGTAGAGAGTCAGTTCTCAAACTGGGAGTGCCACAAGCATATGTGAAATCTGATTACCCTGGGCTTAATCTATGATTTCAGAATAAAGAAAAAGCAAATTTTTCTTTTATTCTTCTGTAATTATAGTGATTGAGGATAGTATTCATGCAGTAGATTAACATCACTCTGCAAAGACTTCATGAACTACAGTATTCATCAGATAAGGTGAACTTAAATACTTCTATATAAATAGGAGTTTTATGGTTAGTAAGAGCCCAATTCTACAAGGTGCTGAAGAAGGCTTATTGGTGCCAGTGATTATTGCTTATTTAAAATATTAGTAATTAGCTTTAGTTTACACCATACATATTATGAATTATTAACTTAAATACTGTTGTAAAACAGAAAAATAAGTTGCTATTATAAAAAGGTAAAGATGAAGAAATATGAATGATGAATTGTCCCTTGAGAAAAATGAATAGTGCTTTAAAACTTTTTATTGTATAATCATTGTTGTTACCCAGATACATAAGGTTCCTACCTGACTTTTAGTTATTGCAGTGGATAAAATTCATAAGTCAGAGGTGGCTTAGCAGGCTGACAAGGAAAATTCTGTCTCTTTTTGGACAAGAGCTAGTGGTACTGAATGAATTGTCCTAAATGGGAGTTAGGTATCTACAACACTATAAAATTCTACAAGATGTCCTAAGCTTCATAACCTGAATTTCAACAGTTGAAATAAATTTGAGTTAATAATAACAATAATATTGTATAAATTCTTAATAAGTTGTTAAATGGTTATTAAATAAATAGTTATGATAACAATAATAAATAGTTTTGAATTTTGGAGGGAATCAGAATCGCTTGATTTGGAGTGATCAGTCAGCTAATAGTCCAGGTAGTATCATCTGTTTTTATTTATTAGCTACAAATACAAGATTATTTCCTATGAAATATTTATTTGTAAATTCTGAAAGACTCCTTTAATACTTTGGGTTAAAAATCGTAAGTTACTAATACTTTAATTGAAATAT
The DNA here is from genome assembly GCF_030867145.1 of Opisthocomus hoazin. Classification (NCBI taxonomy): domain Eukaryota; kingdom Metazoa; phylum Chordata; class Aves; order Opisthocomiformes; family Opisthocomidae; genus Opisthocomus; species Opisthocomus hoazin. The sequence continues at coordinate 78,970,713 of NC_134418.1, forward strand.
TGAATGGCTTTAAATGACTTAGGTTCTCTCTAACCCATTTACCCATTTTTGTAGAAACAGTGTGATATTATTAAAGCTCATGATTTTTGGTAAATTCTAAATTTGTATATCCATTAATATTAAAGATACTGCTCTAATTACCTTATTATGGGTGTTTCCCCCAGAGCTGTAGAAACTTGGCCTTGCAGTGTTTCCATGATATTGTCATCTGAGTACAACTGCATAGGTGTGTTAAACTGAGCGTGTACGATCTTGACACCGGGAAGCTCCATTTCCAAGGGAATGTTAGGGGCCATCTTAGACACTGCTTTCAGCTCGGTAGGGCAGATGGAGCTAACCGTGCTAATTGAAGAGGGGGTGCTGCGTCCACTGCCACAGTCAATCCCCGAAGGAGTGCTGCATCCACTGTGTTAATAGCCAGGTTACAGAAGAGTGTGCAACGCGTATCGGATTATAGAGAATAGAGAGAAAAGTACAGGAATACGGTGATGTTAACAGGGCTGAAAAGCAGAAATAGAACCGATACGGAAAAGCAAAAGTAGAGAAAGTAGAGAAAAGCAAAAGTATGTGTATTCACTGAAAAGTATTTTCCTGTAAAAAGTATCAATGCCAGTTATAAAGCAGTCCTTAAAATTCTGGCATGCATTTGCTTTCAAGATCGTAAAAATTCTTTGATAGATTGAATAATTCACAACATAATATTACTTCACATTTTTAATGCCAGATTTTGTTGAGGATTAACTAAGCCTCCCTAAAATTCTTTGTTCTAGATGAGTAACTCTTAACATCTGCAAACAGGCACCATACAAAGGTTGTGCGAGTTGTCCGTGCCAGTGACAGAGTAAACACCTGCAGTACTGGAATCCTAGACACATCGTCCCAACCCTGTACCTCACCATCATCTTAGTCCACAGTTGAAGAGACTGGAATGGTGTGAAGTAACGAATGTGACATTTCCTGTATTTCCTTAAATTCTACATTAAGACAGTTATTAATCTTTTAAAATTAGTTTAACAACACATTTCATGTTTTTAATATTTGTTGAACATTTCAAAGAAGAAAAGATACTAAAACAGCCAGGCATACTTTTGCATTTCTCAATCACACTGTTTCCAGTAGAATGTGAAGTGGTCCTTCACAAGAGCAATGGGTCTGTATTCAGAGAGTTAATTATACTGCTTTTGAAGTAGATTTTACATATAATTTATATATAATAAAAAAGATGTACAGTTTTTTAGAAATATTAATGTTGCTTGACGTTACTGAAGTAAAGTTACTGCACACCAATTTGACATCTCTGGAAAAGGATTAGTAAAATAATGTGAAGGTTAAGCCCAAAGGCTTCTTCAGTGTCACTGTTTTAACACTTCAGTCTTTTTTCTCTATAGCACCTCAGAGGCTTCCTTTCTTATGGGATATTTCTTTGCTGTTGCAGTGTAACAGCACATAACCCAGGCTTCCCACAGTCATTGGTCATCATTTACTTGATGTTCAGGGCTGTGAGATGGTAGATGCTTAATCTCTTCCTCCAACCTGTGTAGCAGGGTTGTGGTTAGTTCTTTGCAAGCTGAATGATTCTGTGTAAACCTGGGAGAATACTCATTTCCTAGTTTGATAGTACAGTACTCTGCCCAGTAGCTACTCTTGGGTGGAGAAGATGATCCAAAATTCTCCCTTTGATTCAGAGGGTGATTTGTGTAGGACCACTTTCTCAAAAATGTAGAGAGAAATACATACATTCAAAAATGCATTAAAAGAAAGCTAATTCCAGAAATTGCCTTAAAGCAAAAGTACAGTTCTGCATCACTGCCTAGCATGAGCCAGCCAAAAATTTCACATGGGGGCAACTTATAAATTTGTAGTCTTTTCTTTTAGAAGAATCAAGACCACCTTTAGATCCTTCATTAGAGTAAGTTTTGTCAGTGCTGGTAGTGTTAGTAAATGGAAAGTAGCAGGCAAAGGCCAGCACAACTCTTGCTATGAGCAGCCAAAGTAATGTTAAAACAGAAGAAATTATAAATATGAATAACATATAATCATAGATTAAATATAATTTCCAGTTAGTTTTGCCAGAGTAAAGTCCAAAATCACGGCTAATGTCAAATCCATTAGCTCAAACCCACAGGCCAGAATCAGCTCTTCTTTTAGTCAAAGTCCAAACAGTGTGACAACCAAGGTTTTCTAGATGTAATGCCCTCTGTCAGAGATTCTGCAGTTTGTAACCACAGACTGCTCCAGTGCTTGAACACCTGACAGACAATATCTCGCATCAGTCAGGTGCTGTTGAGCTTCCCTGCATTTTTAGCCTCAGAATTTGCATTGTTTTTTCCCCTCTGTATTTAATAATGTAAACAACAGCAGCATTTCATCCCCAGTTACAATAGAGGAATATTACACTAAAATGGTGGATCTAGATATATAAGCCTTTCTGCATTTTAGAGCTTTATGTGTCTGTGGCATCAGATGGTTCTCCTATTTTAGCTCTGCATTAGGTTGCATTCTGAATAGAGGTCTGCTGAAAAGCGAACGTAAAATCTCTGAATGGCCTAGATGACAACTTATACAACTAGCTATCTTGTCTTTAGCAAGTTAACAAATGACATGCATTTGCATTTGGACAGAATAATTTCAGAGTGCCACAGATTTGTAAGTGTACAATATGTGGTGCTACGCTGCAAGCTGAATCAGGTTCATGAATACAGTTATTTCAGACTCATATCTGTATAACTGAGAGGGGAGTGTGGACCCGCTTTCTTTTGGAAAGAGAGATTTGAATTTCAAGCCTGATCTCTGCAAGTCAACCATTTCAGGTTTTTTTTTCATTTCAGTGTTAGGCTACATAACTATAAGTAAGTTTCAAATGCATCAGTAGGCTTTATTAATGTGAATGGTGAATATCCATTAAAAAATAACACCATGCATCCAAATCCAGCACAGCACTCAGAGTTTATAACCTGCTTCGGCCTGAGACTACGAAAGGTTTGGGCCGAATATTATGCTTGTGTTCAAAGTAGTTCATATCCTGTAAAGAAAAGAGGGTTAAATTAACTTTCTTTGGCCTGTAAATGCTTATTTCTAGTTAAAAAACAGCTATAAAAGTATTAAAATTGTAACCATGAAGTAACCGTGTTTAATTTGTACATTCCTGGTACTCAAAATACAATCCCTTTAGTGTTCAGAAACATTTGGAGTAAAGTGCAGTTAGAAGAGAGAATGGTACGTAGTGTTGCAGCCCAACATAGAAGGCAAAGATTAGCTACCTGCAGCGTTGCTACTACAGGAATATGAATGGATAGTTTCCTGTGTTGGAAAAAATTGCTTCATTTATCACTGTTTTTTTGGATAATCAATAAACTCCTGATGATCAGAAAAAAACAGCAAGAGCTGGACTTTGTAATTGAAAACAGAGCATATAGTGATATACCACAGATAACTACGTATTACAAGTAAATACCAGTACTCACTGTTGCGATGAGTTGGGAATGAGACCCCTCAGTTGTCCGTGAAGCGCATCTTGAATATTGCCAGATGAATACAGCCCAATTGGAGAATTATAGGAGGAGCTCACTACCTGTCTTTTGTCATCAATATTTGCTGCTGCAACAAAAGGCTGGGCCCTTCTGTTGTGAGCTGTACCAATAGGCTTGAATTCCTGTACGTGATAGGCAGACAAAACACACAAAGCTACAATGCACACCAAAGCTAGTCATGAGTACAACTGACAACATCAGTATTGTTAATCTCTGCATTTTTTACTTTTGCGACTTGGTTATTTTTTAACTGGTGCAAGCATACTATATTTTTCCATGAATTTTCTATACGCTGCTGAAGCCAGACACATTCAGAGAGAATGATTTTCCTGCCTCAGGGCAAACAGAAGGCATTCCACATTTGTAAATAGTGTGCAACTTTAAGAAGAAATGAGAAAGATGAATATTATAGTAACCTGTTGGATTGCTCTCCAGGTTTTGCAGTTTGCGTGCTTTTAGAAACATTTGATGGACAGTTAGCTTAATTGCTCTCCTTTAGTGCTATTCTCTGGCTTCTGCTTTTTTGTTACATACTGATGGAGGGACTCACAGGTGTATGAAGATTTTATTCTAAATATCTTGTCTAGAAAACGTATTTTTTAACACTTCTTTTAGCTGAAATGGTCTTGAATGTGTATCAGATTGAGAACATTCTTCTGAACTTATTCCATATTTTGAAGCATACCTTCTTCATCAAAAATTGTGATGCTGTATAATTTAAAGACAATGTGAAATCGTCACAAATAATTAAAACCCAGAAATGGGTAAACTGGAAATAATTCTGCATATGTTTCTTTATTTCTGGAGTATGATTTTGTTTATTGTTGGCCCAGATAATTTCCTCTAGTTGTGAAATTCATAGAGATAAGATCTGGAAACAAAATCTCTGATGACCTTTCAGATAACTTTCAATGTTCTTCTGTAGTGATTGGCCAGGAATGATGAAGACTCTTGACTGTGTGAAAATTTACTTATTTGTATTGTGCATATTTAGTGCAGTCCCCGTCAGCTCAGGTCCATCTCTAATCCACAGAAACACAGACTGTGGAAAAAATAGTGCTGTCATCTGTGGAGGGTTGGTTTTTTTTCCTTCTGCACTAAGTGGGTGAGGAATGTTTGCTGCTGCAGTCCGTTAGCTTTTCCTGATGTCCTGCAGCGCTCTTTGGAGACAGTGCTGCAAGAGCACTTGAACTTCCATCCACATGGAATAAAAAGCTCTGGTTCCTAACGAATAGGTTTCTAGAATAGGAACTGGTCTCTCTTTAGAGACTGGAACTTGCAATGTTAAGATAGCAGAGATCACTAATACTGCAACTTTCATAGAGATCTTTGCCAATTCTCTGATTTGGCTTTGTTTTTGAGTGTGATAGGTGTACCAGGAATACATCTCCACTACTATAGACTATTTCTGTATTTATGTTGCTATCCCCCTGTGTCGTATGACCTGTAGGCAGTTTTAAATTCTGATTCTGCTGAATGAGATTTATTTCAGATTATTGAAGCTTGTATCTTGGGTACCAGAGCTTTTGGCTTAATTACTGTGTATAATTTATGCTGTCTGGTATTTGCTATCACATATTTTTAATGGTGACACACCCAACATCTTCAGCTTTAAAATTATTCAGGTGTAATTGTAGTCTTCCATTTATGTCTTTCAAGCTGCACAAAACAGTCTCCTTGTTCTACTAAATGAAACTCTAAACAAAGTGGAGTTTGATGCAGAAATGCCTCTTTTAGATTACCTTAGCCTTTAGGAATGCTAGAAAAATTTCCAGTTAGAACAAATACAACCTATAACCAAAAAACAAAGCAGATATTTGAATACTCAAATCCACAGAATAAATCAAGATAATAAGAGCAGATTAGGTAAGCATGGACCCATTTTTCATATCTGTAGATTTTCATTCATTCTCAGAGCATTATTTCATTTCTCAGACAATATCAAGTCTGTTCAAAGTTTTGGTGAATAATTTGCAAAAATTATGGAAACCTGAATGTGAATTGGCCCTTTTGTTTTCATTTTAAACAACAGCTTCAGAAATATATTTAGGAACAGAGCTAAGGAAAAGTCATGGTTATATAGAATGTGCAACCAGAAAACGCAAACAGTAAAAAGCAGTTTTGTTAAATGAAAATGTTTAGCAGCGTTGCACTGTAAGAGGCTACTCAAAGCAGCAATCAGATAAATGAGCACAAAGATTTTATTTGCAGTTCCTTATTTCTGTCCGATAGATGTGGGTTGCAATTAACAATATGTATTAGTAAATGTAAATGATCTTCTAGTGTTTAGGATCATGTCTACTTAATGAAAATTATTAATGTCAAAGTATTTAAGATTTATTTAAATCCATGTATGATACAAAACAAACAAAAACAACTGTCAACATTGTCATTTCATCCCCTATTTTTATTTCTTGTTGACAAATGAACAGCACAGAAGATGTGGCACCATAATAGCATGTTTACAATATAACAGTTGTGAAACAAATATTTGCAGTTAGTTAGACTTAAATTCCATTTTCTTTTTAACTCATCTATTCATATAAAATGTCAGTGACAGAACATACAGCAGCAAAAATAGTCCAGCTCTTGTGTTTATTGGATCTCACTGAATCTGTGAAAAGTCCTCCTTTAGTTCAGAAGCTAAATGAGAACCGGAGGTCGTTGAAATTCCTAATCAGGAATATTCAAGAATCACAGTATTTAATTCCTTAAATTTTTCCTAGCTTACTGATGTCCTTTTTGCATGGCTAACTACATTTGGCATTGATACAGGTGTCAGGAGTATAATGAATGTAGCCCCCAAAGTCTGTTGAAATGCATCCAGCACGGATCATGTGATGGCGTTCCCTGGGGATAGCTGCTGTGACGGAACACAGCTGTTTACATTGTGGAGGTATCATGGGACTAAAATCTTGATCTCCAAATGCTGTTATGGAAGAAGGGGTAGGTTCTTGAAACTAGACTAGCACAATTATGTTGTTTCAAAACTTGATTGTAAGTGGTAATAGACTATAAACTTACTTTTTAGAATAGTGTGGGGTTTCTCTCCATAGATTTTTATACTTACCTATGTGTACAGTATATTTATATCTCCCAGGAATGTATAATATCTTTCATGGCCAAAAGCCTAGCCACACTGAACAAAATGTTCAAAGGCAAAGATAGAAGCAAAAAAGAAAAGCCTAAATAAAAACAATTAAAGAAATTGTGGTAATGGAAATAAATTCATTTTAGATGAGGTTAAAGGGATTGTAACTGAGAAAAAAAGTTACAGGTCATAGTGTTGTTTTACACTGACAATACAGCTGAAAGGATTTTAAAAATAATTTTATAGGATACAGTTTGCCATTTAGATTGTTTTATTTTCTCTTCCTAATTATATTCTTTGAGAACGTTATGTTCTAAATTGTTTTTATACAGAATACGATGTGGTCGTATTAGTAATACTTCAAGTAGTCTGTTACTTCCTATTATTTATCCATCACTCTATAGGTTGCTACAGACTAATGAAATTAGGTGGCTGGATTTTATGTGGGAATGTGTAGCTTTCAAGAGTGGCTCTTGGTCAGCCACTTACTGCTGCAAGTTATTTACTAGAATTGTTGCCTCGGTTTCCTCTTCCCAGAGGACAAAATAGAGAGAGCCTTCATTGTGCTGTGGCAATTGCCTGTATCAGTCTCCAAATGACTCTTTGGAGATGCTCAACCTAATGCAAAAGTTCGCTGCAGTGTAAAGGTTCCTTCTTCCATAGCTGCAAGAAGATACGTATTTAGTTGTTTATCAGCTTTCACATAACCATTTCCAAGCATCTGTAGAATAATTTTCATTCATTTAAGCTAAAGTAAGCATTCTTTGGCCAAATATTTGGCCAAATTGCTGAACAATTTAAAATATGTTTTACTTTCATTTATAACTATCTTTTATTAGCTTGTAAATATAAATTAGATACTTACTGAGAAGACTGCGTAAGTCTAAATCTATTATTGTTATTTAGCTGGCTTATAATGTATTTTAAATTATCGACTTTCTTTTGTGAAACTTTCTTAGTGAACTTCAAAATGTCTATCTGGCTCGAATGAAAAAATCTGACTACATTTATAGCATCTGTGACCTTTTGAGTAATTTTAATTTTTGTATAAATGGAGGAAATGCTTTTTATAGAACTCAGTGATTTTCCATTTCTGCACACCAGTCAATGTGTACAATACTTTTGGATAAAAGGGTTTCAAATTTGAAGGACTACTGTACTGCTTTTGGATTTTTTTGCATTCATTTGGGCTTCAATGCCTTTATTTATTGTTGGATTTCAGCAGACTCTGATACAACCTAAAGAGCACAGATTATAGTTGTGCAATAATTTGTCATCTGAGGTTAAAGAAACTTTGATGTTGTACAGTTTTCACTACTGGTATACACACTGCTGGGTCTCGTGTGTTGCGACTAAATATGCAGTAAAATTTAATTTAAAATTTCAGCAATTGTAGAAAAAAAGGCTATACTTTTTTCCACAGGGACATCAGAGTGATGGATGTTCTTGGATGGAAGAATTTAATCTAAAATGTAAATAATTCCTAGAATGGTTTAGCATATTTTTTTTTTACAAGCATTGCTACTCTCTGGGGCCTATTATTTATTAAATATACTCAGTATTCCTGATTTTCCTAGGAAGGAAAGAGGGAGACATACTAAAACAAAGAGGTTGGCTATTTAATCTAGGAGAAACAGTTTTTCTGATTGCCCAGTGGAGACTGCTTTTCGGTAGCCTGCCAAATAGCACTTAGGGAACTCTTGTGATTTTTTCTTTTTGAGTAACTATCTTTTTTAGGAACACAGCTTTCATTCAAAGGGATTACTCTTCTGTCATACATGCCTACATGGTTTTCTCCATAGTTTTTTTTAGTGATTTTGTTCCATTGCTATTTATTTTATGTATATCCTAGCTATTCCACAAAAATATGCATTTAAAATAGTTTTGTTTCTTCCCCATACTATCTCCTACTGCTGAAGAGGCTATATTATTTCTGATGAAGTTTGCTGTATCACTGAATGCAAGTTTCTAAATTGGAGAGAAGAGAGAGAACTGAAACACTGAAATGCCATATTCATGTTTGGGAGTGTCTGTGCGAAAGCTGAATTGGTGGAAATATTTATTGCGTAGGATTTACTGAAATGGAATCTGCACTTACGTTTTTCTTGGATAGCACAGAAAGAAATACTTTGACATATTTGCTTTGATCCTGGAAGGCCAAGATCAGCAGAATGCTCTTCCCTTCCCCTTCTTGAGAGAACAGCAAATGTTCAAGTAGGTTAGAGAGGAATGACAAAGAAATAAAGCTCTAGTTGTAGGCAGTAACTAGCTAATTAACTATTAACAGTACTGAGACTTCGGCTCATAGCTTTGCACGAGGGGCTGGGTGTGAGTTTGAAGAGTGAGGAGGATTTCAACTGGTAGGATTTGCTTTGTGTATACACAAGGCTCAAGACTTTCCTGGTCCGAAGCGGTGAATGGCTTGCTTATTGATCAGTAAATGGGTTTTGTAGAAAATGGTAACTTTCAGCTCAGTGGGGTAGTATAGAAATGTATGGAAGTAAAGAGACCCAGTATTAAGGGATCTCGCTGTTTAACTGACCGTTACATGAAAATGGCTTTTGTGACGTGAGGAGTGCGTTGCTTTGGCACTTGACATTTATTCCTGGTTGAAGAACTTCCTCATATGATGAAGAATCTCTACAAGAGTTGAAGTAACTTAAACTGTATCAGAATAAAAGGAGATATTTTCTTTCCATAACAAAGCTATGGTGATACGTACAGTTGTAAAGGAAAATGGGAATCTGTTGTAACTTGTTAATGTTTTGTTTCAGTTACATGTGAAAAATCAGAAACAGACAGTCAGATAAAGTGATGTTCATACATATCATAACTGTGATGGTTAGTATTAGCTTCAACTGGCCGATAATGGATGAAGTGCTATTCAAAGAATTTTAATGACCATAAAGGAGATCATTTAGAGTGTAAAAAGGCGAACGGAAATGGGTAGGTAACTTAACAATCCATACCTGTGGTTCAGCTTCCAAATTTATCTTGAAAGGGTGCGCTTTGCCATCTTCTGAAACTTGTGGGGACCATAATTTAGTTCCTGCCCTAGAAAGAAAGGCAGAATTTAAATAACTTGAATTCTTATAGAGTTGCATGCCTCCCTGTAGAATACAATGGAGCTTGAAAATCTGCAGTTTGTTCTATGCTTTTTTAATGTTTTGGCATAAAAATACTTCAATGATACATAATGTGTTTTATATGTAAACAATATATAGAAAGTGTATTTGCTTTTTTAAAAAATACATATACTGTGAACAATTGGAAATAACTTGTTAGTAGTTATCAAATGCAAAGGGAAAGGGAAATTAGTGCTTTTCTGACCTGAGCTGACCAAACTTTTTTACAGGGCTTTTTTTTAATGGTTGATAGAATGAACGTTGGGTCCTCAGAATATTTTGCACAAGTAAGTGAATATATTAGGAATAATGCTAAACCAAAACAACATAATTTTCTTTTTTTATGACCACAATATCCATACAAAGCCTGCTTTCCTATGTAGGAGGGGTGCAATCTAGGTGTGCAAAGTGTATGTGCAAGCATAAATAGAACACATGATTCTTTCAGTCACTGAAGCAGAGATAACAAACATGGAAATATCAGTTACAATTCTGTTTTCATTGACAAAGTGAAATATGGCAGCAAATTTTGAAATAGTGTAGTGTTGATGTTAAATATTAATCTAACACTGTTTGTTACATAAGTACAAATATTTAGCATTTAAAAATATGCACATATTTCATAGGCACAATTGCACTTACCATATTTTGAAAATTGCTTCCTAAGAGAGTTGCTAAATGGCACATATCCATCTGTGACAGAACCTCAAATTAACTTTTTTTAAAAGTAGGAACTTTTAACCACAGTGCATGCTCTAGTGCTTAGACAACGCTCCTCTCACAGAAGCCCCCCCTTCTGTGTTTGGAAAGCAGCATTGTGGTCAGCTGTGACGAAGGGCTGTGCCTCCTTGAGGGCCTTGGGTCAATCAGAGCTGTCTGATTCTTGGGGACAGCTGAAAGAGTGCGCTCACTGATTCTGATTAAAGGCTGAGTGATATTGGGTTGTTTCTCTTGCTGGCTTTAGCTGAGAGAAATAAACACAAAAATTTTCTGGACTCCTGCAGTTTAGGTAAGAGATGGTTTTTTTAGTTTTGTTTTGTTTTTAAATTGCTTTGAGAATCCTGTATTTGGTTTAATACATTGTGACCAAAGAGGTTGGCTTAAACCCTTTCCTTTGTCTCCCCTTACGAATGTGTGACGTGACATCGCTGTCTTTAACTGGGAGGATGTGCTAACAGCGTTGTCTGTGGCTTTCCTGAACTGGGAGGATGTGCTAGCAGCCTTGTTTGTGACTGGGAGTGGGAGGCAATGAGAAGCAGCTGTGGCCACGGGACCGTTAGAGCAGAGAGGCAGCTTTACAAGTGACAGCTAGCTGTGGGTTGTATTATTTCCCCAAAAGATGGAGAACTGTTTGATTACTGACAGCAAACATAGGACTTGTGGAATCAGTAGGTGGTATGGTTCAGAGCTTGGAGGCAGTAGGTGGTGTGGTTCAGAGCTCAGAAAATGTGGTGAGTAGCCTGAGGGAAGCTATTCTTGTGTCTGTGAAGTAACGTTCTGAGGAGTCTTGCCTGATCTGGAGTTGCTGAGGTGGGTCTGGGTGCTGTAATTTTAAAGGTTTTGTGAAATTTGTAAAACTACTTAAAATAGTTATGCTATGTAGTAGTTGTACTGTATCATCAGTTGGTTGGGTAGGATCTTCTTTCAGAAGTAAGCAGACATACACGCATACCTCTCTATTTTCAAACAGAGCTGATGTGCAGCTGCTTTAATTCTCTCCTGGGCATCGTTATGTGTCATGTTCTCTGTGCTTAGACCATCAATAGCTACAATAACATCGCCAGGGCACAGGTTGGCAGCTGAAGCCTTGCTTCCAGGTGTAATCTGAAAAAAGCAAAATTTAACTGCATAAGCACCATGCATACCTTAAAACTGATAGAGAAAATAAACTTCACCATGCTTCCCTATTTCCTGTTGGGCTGTGGAGGGAGGGAGTGGGCCTGTAAACAGCTTGATGATTGCTTACAGAAAAAGTGAGCTCTTAATTCTGCCAGACCCTCTGCAGTTCTATTGTTGGATCACCATATAAATGCTTTATTCATCATAATTTCAAATTAGATGGAAATTATCTTCACAACTCTACATTAAATAGTTTCCACTCTGACTTCTATAGTCATTGTAGATTGTCTTTGAATCTTCTGTCTCAACTGTTTTTTTTCAAGCAAATAACACAATGGCAGTTAAGTTTTTCCCTTACAACTCTAGGCAACAGCAGAAGAATAGAACTGTTAAGAAATTGTGCTACTTGACGTTCAGTGTGTGATGTGCCATTGACTGGATAATGTAGAAAGCCACTTGTGGCCTTATCACATTTAAGGACAAATACAGCAGTTGGTGTGTTTTCTGCTAGCCTGGCCTCTCATGTTGTATCGTTGAGTAATCAGAAATATTCTAATAATACTGAAATGACATTTTGCTCTTTATTCATGTGTAATCCAGACCCTGAACTCCTCAAAGTGTTTCGATTTAAGCCCCATTGCATTTGAATAACAGTGGCCCTGATCCTTCAAGGTGATCTGTGTGGTGCAGTTCATACCTCACGGAAATGTACCAATGTCAGTGATATTCACAGAAATTGCCCAAAGCTTATCTTTCTATGCTTGCTTTTTTTTTTTTTTTGTCTTGTTGATAATCATTCTGCGTCATGGTTAAAATAATTGAAATGCAACATAATGCTGGAGAGGGACTTTTTACAAGGGCCTGTGGTGATAGGGCAAGGGGTAATGGTTTTAAATTGAAAGAGGGTTGGTTTAGATTAGATATAAGGAAGAAATTCTTTACTCTGAGGCTGGTGAGGTCCTGAAACAGGTTGCCCAGAGAAGCTGTGGCTGCCCCCTCCCTGGCAGTGTTCAAGACCAGGCTGGATGGGGCTTTGAGCAGCCTGGTCTAGTGGAAGGTGTCCCTGCCCATGGCAGGGGGGCTGGAACTAGATGGTCTAGAAAGTCCCTTCTCACCCAAACTATCCTAAGATTCTATGATTCTCTTTGAAAATAACTGTTGTAGAGAGGCCATGACCTTAGCTAAAGCTTATTCTAGAATTGCAGGCCTTTATGTGCAAACAGGGGACTTCTCATACCACCACACCATTTAAACAGGTCTTTGGTCACTGAGTGGGATTCGGGACCCTTAGGTGTGTATTGCCATTTTGGGTGACCCTCGATAACCAAGACAGCAACATGAAATCGATGGATGTAGCACATAAGGTTCTGGAATTCAGCTCTTCTGGAACAGCAGATCAAAGGGGACAGGTTGATTCACCTAAAATAACACTAGCTGCTTATTTTTAAATAAATGAATCCTAACGTGAAGGACAGAAATGTCAATATAGTCTTATAAGAGCAGTTCTCTGATCTGTGCTGTGTATGAAGTAAAAAAGCTATTGGGAAGAATTTATGTCACCATGGATTCTGTTACAGCCAAAGCCAGTGCTATCTCAATTATTAAAAGTAATTATGTGTTATGGACAACTGGAACATATGCTGTGGAGATGAGAGTAAGCTGCCCAGTATACCTCCGGTATGTTCTGAACCCCAGCTATGGTGAACCTGGTACTAACTGTCAGCATAAAAGCCAAATAGAAATGTTCTTTTTGATATGTGTTGCACTGTATTAGTATTGACACAATGGCAAAAATCAGCCAAATAGTCATTCTCTCCTCTTTCCAGCCGTCCTTCTCTGTTAGGCGGGTCTGAACGCTCAAAGAGTTTGTTTTGTGGGCTTTTTTCTGCGTTCCAGCACGCAAACTGACTTTTGATTTCACTGTAACAAACTGCAATGCATGTGCTGTTAGCAAGTCAGGCAAACTTTCCCAATGGGTACTTGTGGCCAGCTGGAGGCTTTTACCCCCTCACCCTCCAAAAGAATTGACTTGTGTATCACAGAATCACAGAATAGTAGGGGTTGGAACGTGCTTAACATGTGTGCTTAACAAAGTGTTAAGGCGCCTAAATAATCTGTTTGAGTATAGATCGAGGAAGTTGCTCATAAATTCTAAGCCTGAAGTCTCCATAATTGTCTGTTTGTCAAACTTCAACAGCTGTAAGTATGAATGAACTACACTAACACCGCTGACATTAGTGTAATAAGACAGGGGCAGAGGTATGATTGCGCTTCTCCCGTTTACCTGGAACGGCTCCTGACTTCGCTTAGCATGTTGTGGACGCACGTGGAATGACAAACTGCTGCAGAATTCCTAGCGTTCAAGTGTGACTGTTGATGCCTTCATACCCAAAATGGGCAAAACCAGCCGTTCTTGGTTCCATCTCAGGAGTAAGCTTGCATGAATAACCCTTATATAGGTTGCTTGGTAGGTTATGCTTTTTACATAACACAAATCATCTTCTGTATCTGTGGCATACTGCAGCAATGCACTGAGATAACGATCCTGCCTTATAAAGTAGCATATCTGCCTAGCATGGTACGTTCCCAGCTGTGCTGCTAGTTGGACCTGTCCTACTCTGTGTTGCTGGTAATACTGCACAATTCCTTGGATTTTCTTAGTGTATTGTCACCAGCTGCAATGGTACCGCTAAGTGGTTGGACGGGGTTACCATTGTTTGGTGGGAGCAGGGATGGAAAGGGCCAGGAGTCTGTATTTCCTGTTCCTTAGCTGAATTGATTATTGCCAGGCTTCTGGGACACGTCTGTTGGGCCTTAACACCGTCATGGGGGTGCTGAGCTCCACTTGCCCAGGCTTTCTGGGGTCCAGAACTGCCTGCCCTCGTGTAATACTCTCCCTCATCTGCCTTTCCTGGGTTTGATGGAAAGAGCTGGAGATCTGCTAGGATGGGGCAGGAGCAATGTGGCTGAGTGCCAGCTCTTCTCTCCCCTCAGTATTTCAGGGGGAAATCCTGACTGTTGCTTGTGGGGAAGGGGGGGCAGACACAAGTGTCGCAGCCTGCATTTCGTAGAAAGGGACTGGGTTGTGCATTGCAAGATCCCACCTTCTCATGGGTATAATATTGATATTGTGAGTACCTCAATAATGTAAGTGATACTGTTTCTTAAGGAACTTACTAGTGATGAATTAAATGTGTAACACTTAGGATCATATGGTGACTGTAGTGTTTGTTGCTTGCTCACCCATGCTTCATGAAGCAGATTCCATTTGCCTTGCTATTCAGGACATGTCTGTATGGTATGCCTGTTGATCCTCTATCCTACGTATCTCAGATTTGGATGAATACAAGGAGAAGTGTTGAGCATTTAGATGTTGTCAGAGACTAGATAACTATTTAACCACATGAGGGGCAATGTCTTCTACGAAACTTTGAAGAAAATCTCTCTGCATCTGTTAATCGACATGCGAAGCCCATCATGGCATGCCTTCAGAAGTATTTCAGGCTCTGTGTTTTCTGCAAAGAGTTATGAATATTTGCGTACAGAGTGGCTAAATATAAAACTGAGTTCATATAAATACTTGCGCTGTGATCTGTAAAGGTTTATATAAAAATAGAACTTAAATCTAGAGTTGATAATATTTCTAGAGTTGATAATATTTCACTATTCCCTCCAACCTCTACAAGTTTTAATTATTTCTGTAACACTTTATTCAATGTGACTTAAATTCTAGGACTGCATTCCTCTAAACACTTAACCCAAAATATTATCTTCTGGTCAGAATAAACTGAGATTACTGTTTCCTTGAGGCTAGGGTTTTGATCAGTGTCATTGATGTAATTTCTTCGCATCTATGTAAAGTTCCAAGGATTTCAAGAAATGTTTTCCTCATTTCTAGTTAATTTGTTGTTTCTGACCCTAATAGAATCCGAGTAGGTCTATTTTTAGTCCCCTCCTGTTCTTCCTACCCTCCCAGTGATTATGATCTGCGGTTTTTGCATTTGCTTGAAACCGTCAAGAGAATTGCCTTGCTTGGGAAACCACAGATGGGTTTTTGAGATGACATCTGTTCTTTAGACAGGTGGATGATGATGTCTTATGTTATCTGTCTCTCTTGACAAGTCCTGGTAAATGCTTTCTCTTGTTGAACAAGGACTATAGCCAACCAAACTGAACACCTGTCCAATTATTTTATTCAAAATGTGTTTGAAAAGAGTTTCCATTTATTGTTTTAATGGCTAATATTTTTTTCTTGTCAGGACAGTTAAGCCAAATGTGAATGGGCTGCTGGTGATACCTTTTGTGAAGGGAACACCGAGGCCCCAAAAACCAAGGCATATGAATCTTGCAAAATATTCACTACTTCTTAAGGGGTACTACATGAATGCTTATTTAGAGACTCTTCTAAAGTTATGCTGTGGCAACAAAAATATTAATTTTAAGTGAATCTACCATTAATATTCTTGAACTTCAGCTAAGCAAACTTAAACGTGACATTTTTCCTTATATATATATTTTATTTCATAGTTCTACTTGAGATATGATTTTGAGCATTTCTGTAATATACTAGAAAGAAATGGTTTATGTCTTGTGAGGCATTTGGTAGGTATGAGTCAATTGCAAAATAATTTATTCTTTAGAAAGTTACATTTATAGTAACATCCTTTGTTACTGCAGTTTTAAACTTCATTGCACTTTAAATCTAAACACAAAGAAAATACAAACCAGACACCGCTAAGATATTTTTCATGAGAGATAATGGAAACTATTTTTCTTTTGGAGGCCCATAAAAGGTAATGAAGGCCCCAAAACATCCAGAGATTTTTTTCTTTTTTATGCAGTGTTTTTATCTCCTGTTTCTCCAAAGGTTTTGCTGTGTCCTATGAGTATTTGTTATGAAGCTGAATACAGCTAAATAATAGCATTTTGGTTTACTTCTGTTTAAAGTAAGTAAAATCTTTTATGCTTATATAGACCTGGAAGAAGTGATTAAATTAAATGAGTTTTTACTCGTATTATATGTGAAAGGTTGGTCCTTAAACTTCCTATAGACTCTTGTTTAGAAGCATATTTACTGCAAGGCATCACCAGCGGTATCCATCCTTCAAGGCTCTTGATGTTTACTTAATACCAGGCATAGTGTGTGGATTGAGTCATAGTGCAGGGCTTTAAAAAAATAAAGGCACTCGGTGTGTCTGAGGTTCTGAAGAGCAGCAGAAGTATAAGAAGAACTAATTCTAGTCTGAGGTGCATTGAACACGGTTTTCAAAGTGTACAAATGATCAATATACGTGTCCTGTCTTTTGAGTAGATCTGTGTCTTTAGATGTAGGGCAGCTGACAGTGTTTTATATGCTCCATTCATTGGGTAACTGTTTTTTTGAATAAATTGCAATTAATAGCTCAAAATCCATTAACAAATGAAGGCTGGGATTCTTGCCCTTAATTAGGGGGTAAGGTAAATTTGTCTGTTTCTGAATATGGCAGAAAACACCAAAGAATTATCTCCTTCATGTTCAGGACTGGATAACTTTCTAGTAATTCACCAATTTAAAATTCATGAAAGTGAAAACCTTTACAAATGTAAAAAGAGGTGCCATTGCCTTTGCTGCCAATACTTAGAACTTGATTTAATTAAACGAGAGTCAGATTAATCTTGTAAAGTTGGCACAGAGTTTGCAAGGCACAAACTTCCAGACACGAGGAGCTGTTGCCAAGCAGTCTTCTCCCCCAGTGATCACAGAGGCTAGTCATGAAAATGATAAAAACGGGGTCTGGCCTTTAGTAGGCTCAAAACTAGTTTTCTCATCTGAATGCCTGGGGAGATCATGCCAGAGTTTTTCTGCGGCCAAGGCACTTAAATTCAATTTTTGAGGCGTAAGTAGAAATGCAGTTAAAGTTGCTTAGACCAATAAAGCAATCCCAGAAACGTGTCACACAAAACTTGTAAAAGCTGCTAGCGTTCAGCTGGCTCTCCTCCGAACTAGCAGCTACTTGCTAATCTACTCACAGCTTTGTCCACACCTCTGAACTCCAGAAAAGGGCAAAAATCCGAAGTAACTACTAAATGTAATAAATCGAAAGGAAAGGGAAAGAGTACCTACCCTGGTTATGATTAAGGGTTGGTTGAAATCTATTCCTCCAGAGAGCCTGAATCCCCAGGGTGCCGGTCCTTGGAGAATAACGTTTTGTGGCATTCTGCAGAGTTTTTTTTTTTTTCCTCGGCTACTGTTCTTTTTCCCTTAGGTCTGTGCGAGGAGCTGAGCTGTAGGAGGAAGGGTGCTGTGCGCAGGGCACCTGCCAGCCGGGGCAGCCGACCTCGTGTACCTCTTGGGAAGCTGTACTCATCCTGCAGCTGCGGGCACCGTGCTTTATCCCTGCGCTTTGGGTGACGTCAGCCCGTCCCTCGGCTTCTCCACCCACAGAGGGGAGTATCAAACTCGGACAAATAAAGCCTGGATGCTGGAAAGTTTACAACAAGTACATCAGCTTTATCTGCTGCTTCAGCGTCCCCCTCAGCCCGGCAATCGGGAAGCTTTAGTCCCTCTGGTTTCTTAAAGCAACCCTGTTGCTCGTTTGGTATCGTGCTGATTGCACTGCCGGTGCTTGTGTCAGCCTTGCAATGCGCTGCTCTGGCTTTTGTACACGATTCTATTTGATGTAAACAGAAATATTGACAAGGAGATTTCCCTCTCAAGCTCTTGTTTTACACCTTGTCCTGTTTGTAACGTAATAGTTTAATGCGCTAAAAAAGTCCTTCCAGCCCTTCGGCTGAGTTTTTCGGCGACAGTCACTTGAGACCATGGCATGCACCAACTCTAGTGGCTTGAAAAATCTGGACTGATGTCATGCATAGTTCTCATACTGAGGGAGAGAGACGCAGTGTTAGGTGATGATGCCTCTTCTCTTTGTAGAAATCTTTGCTTTTTTTAAGGTAGTTGCAGATACCTTCTGATTGGTCTTACTGAATAAATACTTTGCATTCTGTTTGGTTTTCTTGTATCAGCTTGATCAGCTTCATTCTGACATCTGTACCCCTAATATTTTGTTCAAAAAGATAGGGAGAATTTTTCAGTGATGGTATATGTGTTTACTCACTTTCTTATCACGGTGTTACAGATTTTTCTTAATATGTGATATTAGCAAAGTTAATATATGCATGGGTAATGTTCTTTAAGCATCTCTTTGTCCAAAGTTTGGCCTGTTCTAGGACTGTCTACAGCTCTCATCAGGCAGCGTGGTGGGTTGTTTGGTGTCCACCCCCCCAAAGGAGTCAACAGCAGGTCAGCGGGAGCTTTGAGAGAATACCAACTGGTGACTTGGATATGTATTTTGGTGTGAGAACAGTACACATAATTTTTCTGCCTTTGAGGAAAATTTCTGGTTGGTGGTTTTGTGTGTTTTGTGGCTTTGCTGGTGGTGTTTTGTGTGTTTTGCTATTTTGTTTTTTGAGTTTTTTATTTTTTTGTTCCTTATGGCAGAGGACTTACCCGCTTTTGTTCACTCTGTGTGCTTTCCTTTCTTACTAGCTGTAGCTTGCTTAGAAGTCTCTGATGGACAAGAAAGAGCAGTAAGCGAGATAGAAGAATAAAATGCAGGTTCATACCATTCATATAATTTCTGGTATGGGTAATTCATTTATCTGTAGATTTCGATATAGAATTGGCTTCCACCTCTTTGGCTTATTGAATGTCCTTACGTGTGTCTGCTGCTAATGTCTGTGTGGTTAAAGTTCTTCCTGGTAAGATATCCTGAGTTTTGGTGACGTTTTGTTGGATTCTTGAAAAAAATGTTTTTTTTTTTTTAGTTTTATGAAGGTTAGCCTCAAACTTTTTTTTGTGTTTGTCCTTTATTTGTGTCTTGCTAGTAGATAGTAGTGTTCATCATGGATTTTTGTATTCGTGTTCTTGCCTAGAATATAATATAGCATCACAGAATGTTCGGGATTGGAAGGGACCCCTGTGGGTCATCTAGTCCAACCCCCCTGCCAAAGCAGGGTCACCTACAGCAGGCTGCACAGGACCTTGTCCAGGCGGGTCTTGAATATCTCCAGAGAAGGAGACTCCACAACCTCCCTGGGCAGCCTGGGCCAGGGCTCCGTCACCCTCAGAGGGAAGAAGTTCTTCGTCATGTTCAGCTGGAACTTCCTATGCTTCAGTTTGTGCCTGTTGCCCCTTGTCCTGTTGCTGAGCACCACTGAAAAGAGTCTGTCCCTGTCCTCCTGACACCCACCCTTCAGATATTTGTAAGCATTTATAAGGTCCCCTCGCAGCCTTCTCTTCTTCAGGCTGAACAAGCCCAGCTCCCTCAGCCTTTCCTCATAGGAGAGATGCTCCAGTCCCCTCCTCATCCTCGTAGCCCTCCGCTGGACTGTCTCCAGTAGCTCTTCATCTTTCTTGAACTGGGGAGCCCAGAACTGGACACAGTACTCCAGATGGGGCCTCACCAGGGCAGAGTAGAGGGGAGGAGACCCTCCCTCGACCTGCTGGCCACAATTCTCCTAATGCACCCCAGGATCCCATTGGCCTTTTTGGCAGCCAGGGCACACTGCTGGCTCATGGTCAACCTGTCATCCACCAGCACTGCCAGGTCCCTCTCCGCAGAGCTGCTCTCAAGGAGGTCGGCCCCAGCCTGTACAGGTGCATGGGGTTGTTCCTCCCCAGGTGCAGGACCCTGCACTTGCGCTTGTTGAATCTCATCAGGTTCCTCTCTGCCCAGCTCTCCAGCCTGTCCAGGCCTCGCTGAATGGCAGCACAGCCTGCTGGTGTGCCCACCACTCCTCCCAGTTTGGTGTCATAACATTCTCTATCATTACAGTGTATTTCACACCCAGATTGGAATAAAATAAATAGTAGCAACTCCTTCAGAGTAAACTATCAGGAAACATCTGTATCACAAAGAGCTTGCAGTGTGACAGCTGTCCTGAGCTGGTGGGGACATAGCTTACAGCAGGGATGTGAAGGAAGATGGGCACAATTAAACAAATAAGGCAAGGCATGTCTATAGCTCCGGGTGTATCAATCGTGGTAGCTCAAATATTTTGAAGCTGAGGAAAAAAACCCCCTCTCGTTGCTTGTGAGCAGTGTGTGTACTGTGGTATTTTCTGACATGGTTTGAGCTCGATTTGATGTATGCCTTCAATGTATTGACGCTCTGTTTATGCAGTTCATGCTGCTAGATTCCATTGTGTGCTCAAGGTCAGAATTTATCACTAAGTAGTGCTTCAATTTCCTACCTTTTCTCTTCCTCCCTGATACCCGTTTTGAGTGAAAACACTCCTGTATTTAGCAGTGCTTTTTCCACCTCTTTTCCTAGTGAATCCTGTAATTTCTTTTGATTAGTAGCTGGAAATGCATGCGTACATGTATTAGATGTATTAAAGAATTCCTTCATGTGCAGTTTACATTTTCTTTTTCACTGAGTACTGGCAATCGCAAATAGTGAATCCTTCAGTGCTCTGTAATAGAAGAGGATTCAGAAATATAAAATTTCTGTATTAGGTCAAACCCATGATCAGACTATGAGTTTCCAGTATCAAAAATTAGATCACAGAATCACAGAATGGTAGGGGTTGGAAGGGACCTCTGTGGGTCATCGGGTCCAACCCCCTGAAACTTGTATTAAACTTGTTCCCTTGGGAGGTTTTTTCCAAATTCCTATTAGTAAGTTCCTGGTTTATATCTTAATATTAGGCTTTCTTTTTTTTTTAAGTGCTAGTTGGTGAAAATAACTTGAGATTGCTTAAGTGTCTGTAAAGTTTGTTCATGTCTATTATATTGAGATCTGCTCCTATGTCTTTTCTAATCTTGTTAGATATACACATAGGGGGAGGGCAGGCTTCACCTGTTTCTAGGCAGGTGATTGCTCTTCATTTGGGTGGAAGTCATATGCTGGTGTGTTAACTGAGCTCGGGATCACAGATCTTTTCCTGCCTGGGTTTCTGGCAGGGCCCCTTGCTCTCCAAGGTGCTGCTGTTCCAGGCAGCGGCTGCTCGATCCCCTTCCACTGGTGTGTCAGGGGTTGAGCTTCAAGTCTATGCACTCTTTTTTATTTTTTCCTTCCCCCCCCTCCCACTTTCTGTAATTCTGAGAAGGAAAAAAAAAAAAAAGAATTTGAAAGGCAGTACTGAATTGAGACTTGTGACACAAGGCTGTTTCCTTGTTCCTTTTTAGTGACTCCTGTTAAGAAAGTCCTTCACCCATTTAGAGACTGTGTACGTTTTTTTTTTTTAATCTCCCTAAGGCCTTTGTTTTGTTTTTTTTCATACTAGACCAAAATGACCAGCTGAGCTGGACTGAAGCTAGAGCCTATTATCCACTTAATAAAGGTATATTTCTGTCAGTGAAATAAAGGCTATTTTCTTTTCTTCTGTCTGGTTTTAAGGCATCTTACATAGAAGAATACTGTCCCAGGACAGGCTAGACATACTGAGCAGCTTCTAAGTAAGCAAATCCTGAAACTAAAGATTCATTGTAATGAAACAATACGAAAATGAGTAAGATGAGCCTTCCAAGATAATGATGGCACAGATTTGAAACTACATACCTAGCTACAGCTTTCTCTGCTCATCATTTTGGCTTCCATAATAGCTCTAGCTATAGAAATGGATTTTTGTAAATATGCAGCAGTGTGACATTTAAAGTGGTGTTTGTTTTTTTTTTTTTTCCTTGTGCCATTGAAGCTTCCATATAAGAAAACACTTGGGCATCAGAGCAGTAGCACAGTGCACAAACCCGTCCTTGCGTACCACCCCACCTCGCTGGCTGTGGGCAGTCCAACTCCTGTGCCTGCGGCGTGGGCTCATTTTCCCCAGGCCGTAGCGAAAGGCACGCTTCTGAACTTTGTCAGAGCCTTTCTGGATGTCAGCTTCCTATTTTCTTTCCCAGCATATCCCTGCCTTGGTGGAAGGAAATGTTGCTTTCCTGACAAGTTGGCAGACCGAGAGTTGAAAAATAAGTTATAAGTAACGAATGTTTAAAACCAGTTCATCGCTCTGTGAACTCATGGAGTGCTCTGTTGCAGGCTGCAGAACTAAATAAACCCTGGTAGAGGCACAAACAGAATAAACCTCTTCAGACTACGCATTTTAAGTCGTAACTCTCCTGTCCTATTTTGGAGCCTAGTCTCTGTCATGATAAACTGTACTGACTGGGCCACTGTTGGTGAAGTTCAGACAGTAACAGCCTGGAATACGAACGGGAGCTTGAAAATCCCTTGCAGATGTGGAACAGCGTGTACTTAGACTGGCTCTCCGTAGGCGAAAGGCCAGAGTATTCCCTACTGCACAGCCTGTTTGCTACTTCAAATCACGTGAGTAGATGGGAAATCTCCTTATCATAAATGCTACTTCTTTAAAAACTGTTTCCCAAAGCAGTAAGATATGACTGTTTATGTGCAGTTTGAAGTTTTTCCTAGCTGCACAGCCAGGGAGCAGGAATGGTTAATGATGTGGATCCTGGTGAGATTTTTGTGTCAGCTTTTGGTTCGTGGATGTCTGATTAATTAGCAGTACCCTTTCTTTTCCTGGCAAAGGAGAAATCCTCTTTCTTTTTCCTAGCTGGTATGACAAGCAGCTCTGGTATTTTTCTCGTGCACCTGGCAAAGAGAGGAGGAGTGAGGCTCTAGTACTGTACCCTTCTCCCCGGCGTTGGAAGCTTCTAGGCTGGAAATACATGTGAGGTGGAGCAGGACATTCCTACAACCCCTCCCCACCCGCCCCAGCTTCGTGGCTGTTTTGAAACAGCGATTTGGCTCAACTGCCCTCTCATTTTAAATGTTTGGTTATCTTTTCACATAGGTCTGGTACTTTTTGCTGCTGTTTAGGTTCTGAGTAGTAAAATATAACTGATGAGCATTTTATTAAACTTTCTGTCTGCAGACTCAGGAAGCCAGGAATGTACTGTCTTGTGACTTTTTTTTTTTTCCCTTCTCATTAATCTTTCAAGGGTGATAAATTTGTTCTGAAAATACTGCAGAAACTGAAGACTTAAGCCTACTCACCTTCTCCAAGAAGCTTCCTACTTAGCAAGTGGGGCATAGGTGTTTTAGAGCCTGTTAAGCCCTTTGTTAAGGACCTGATCTAAATCAACAAGCAAATAAGTGAAATGCAATTTTTTTTTTTACTGAAATTGTATATTTCAGAACTGTTTCATAAACTTCTAAGCAAGTTGAAGGTAGAAACTGGAATCTTCTATTCTAAAAAACTTACTTCACTAACTACAGATGTGCTGTTTTCTTTCCATCTTTGGTGAAACTCGTGCACTGATTTTACTTGTTTTCCTTTTGCATTTTAAAAATTGGGGGTGTATATAAGATAATGACTGGTGCTTCAAAGAAATCTAAAGAGCCTTTTGCATGGAACGAGATGCTTAAGTCATATTAAGGCCTTGAAAATACTGTTCACCTTCATTTTGAAAACTCATAACTTGTTTGCAAACTGGCATGTGCATGTATGGACTTTCCATCTAAGTTGCCAAGATTCTGATTAGTGAATGGGCTACCTGGAGTGGTGCTTCTGTCACAGTATTTCTGCCGTGCCTTTGCCTGTTTTACAGGGGTTAGATGATGTTGTGACTAGGGAAGGAATCTGTTATCTTTTATTGGACTCTTTGTGTGCCCGCCGCAATGTCAGCTCATATTTTAATTATGGTTCCTAGCCAAAAAGCAAGTTGCAAAGCACTTCTCAGACTTCGTGCTTAATTGCTGCACTTCTCAGATTTCATGCTGAAGTATTTTTATGAGAGTTGAATGTTTTCTGAAAGGATGTGTTTTCCTGTTGTGTATGGCAAAGGATTTGCCCTTTTGTTCTGACAGCCTGTAGAAGTTCTGATGGAGAATCTCAGCGCTGACTGTGAGGAAGGAGTTGTTTTTCTTTTGAGTTCGCTCACTCATCAGTGGTTCTGCTCCCTTTAATAGCTGCAGTCAGACGTCACCTCCAGATCTGGCAAGCCGATGCCTTATTTGGTTGAAAGTTAAAGCCCATTTTGGCACTGGAAACTGAATAAGCTCATTCCAAAAGAGCAGAGTTGGAATGAAGTTAGCAAGGCTCTGTGCCAGTAGATAAGTCCAGTATGCTTCATAAATTAACGTGCTGATGCCTGCATAATTTTTTAAACAATATCAGCCAGCTGTTAAACAACTCTCTGATGTGCTTGCCATTCAACATCACCTGAACAAAGAATGCAGAGAAGTTGTTAGATTTATGAACTCTCTTTCATGATACACAGTACAGAGCAGCATGCAGGAAACAGTTAAAATACTTCCTTAGGTGCGTAATGGCATGTATCTACAAGAACCACAACAGAACTCTTCAGACACCCAGCAGTGCCTCTAATAAAAGCAAAGTCTCGTTTTGTATTTCTACAATTAGTCCTATGTCTTGATTTCCTCTGTGGTTGTATGCATTTAGCTATCATTTAATCTTTTTTTGCTACATGGAAACTTCCTTATCTTTTCCGGAGAAAAGCTTGTCATATTTATTCAAGGGATGGTGAAGAGATCAAGTGGGATCAAAAGGCTTATCTCCTGTTCTTTCGAAACTATAGGGGTACAATGTGGACGTTACAACTGAGTTATTTGCAGTAGCTTGTGGTGATTCTTACAAATGAGCTTTCCTCTGGCCGTGCCTATAAACAGGCATGAAGGTGTGTCCTGGCAGCTTGTTGCCCCATATACCACTAACAAGCAGATGTTGCTACCTTGCCTGTGGGCCCTGGTGAAAGTGGATGGCAGTGCTTTTTGGTGGCTTTATTACTGCTTGTCTGAGACACTTTGGAGTAGTTGGGGCAGTTTTCCACCCCAGACGTCTTAGGAAGGCAGAGACTGTAGAGCATCAGCTGTTGTTGTGCTTTTCCTGGGTCCATGGGCTGAAAACACGAGGGGTGCCTGTGTCTGTGTAGGCCAAAAGAAGTGTACGAGTGCTTTGAGTATGCCAGTGGTAGCTAACCATACATCTTTTCTTGTGCTGGATTACATGACACAAATCGAGTGTGGGCAATGCACAGAAGAGAAGAGGCTGTCTGATGGTCCTTCTCGGGGAAGTGAGGTGGTGAGGTTCAGGGCAAGGGGCGGTGGAAGTGATGGAGGTAACGTCTGCTCTTCTGAGGGGGTATGTTAACTTGCAATTCAGAAAATAGCAGTCATTTTGGATCCTGAGAAGCTGTTGGCTGACTGTGTTTCAGGTGTGACCCAGTCAGATTCTGCTGTGTACATCTTGCTTGGACATCACATCCTTTCTCTTCAGACAGAGCATTTTGCCATTGCTATCCGAGTCTGTCAGGGGACATGAATTACTGCATCCGCACTATTCAGAGACTAAAACTGGTACAGAACGCTGTGTTATGTCCCTGCTATGTTAGTTTATAGGAATATATGCTGTAAATGTAAAAGTGTGATTTTAATGTGGAGTGGCTATGAGCCCTGCAGAATTAGCCACTTTTTACTCCTTAACTAATCAAGATAAAAGGTGAAGTACAGGAAAAGGAATGTTTGTGTGGAGATTACCTATGCTGCTACTAGAGAAGGAGATGATTTTATTCAGTAGCACTTGATGTGACAAACATTTCAGAGAATTTTGCAAAGGTCAAGGCTTCAAGAACAGATCTGTAGTACAAATGTGTGACTGGAGAAACCTGTCGGGCAGGAGGTAGTAGCAGTGCTACTTTAGGAAAAACTGCTTTTTGAAGAGATCAACATTTCTTCTAGTCATTAATGGATGATAAGACAAAGCTTGTCCTCCTCAGAGGGGTAAAACTGTCAGCTCAAGGTCCTGTGTGTAGTTGTGTGTCCCTCCCCATGGAAACACTTGCGTGTGTGTATGTTTTCTCCCTTCTTCTAGTTTATTTTTGTCAGTGAAAGTTTATATCTGGAAAAAGATCTGAATTGAAGTGTCCAAAAAAGAACAGCGATTTCTTGGTAAAGAAGAAAACACTTATGCTTGTATGGCTGTAATTTGTACTTTATTCCTGGTCTAAGCGTCAGCCTTCCTCTAGATGATTTTTAAGGTAGATTTTTTTTAATTTTCCTGTCTATAATTTTAAAATTATTATCATACTTTTTGACTTATTGAGAATGTCTTCCATTTTAAATAACAGATAATAAAAGTCTGGAGATGCTACTACTCCCTACAAAGGACCTTTATGGAAGACAGAAGTGAGGTATGAGGCAAAGCTGCCTATGCTGTCTGGAGCTTCTTCTGAAGTCTCTCCCAGTTTTCATTCTAAGTAGTTTTTTTTTTTTTTGGTTTTTCTTTTTTTCAGTCCATGTCTTTATCCTCAGCTGTAAAATAGTGACCTTTGATAGGGCTGTTCAGATTTAGTGAAGCAGAGCAAAGTGCTTATGTACAACTGTGTGAATGCCATTGAGAGTGTGTCCCTGGTGTTTCCCTTGGACTTGCTGCAGGTTTTTGGAGGCATCTAGGCAATCGGAGGCGGTAAGGACTTACAGTATCGTTCATGGTGGTTTATTCTGCATCACTGAAGGTGACAGGTTTTTCCATTGACTGCTCTCTGTGCGTTTGTGCATATTTATGTCTATGAGAGAAAGATACCTTCAGTAATAGATATTTACAATTGTTTTGTATTATTCTACCGACCCAAAACATCTATCTGGGAAGCTTAGAAGGAAGAAGGGAAAAAAAAAAGTTTATTCTGCCTTAAGTCTGAAAGAATACACGGATTTTTCTATGTACAGAGCAGTCCAGGACTTCTCCAAAGCATGTGTCAAACTTTTAGGTCAATACCTTGATCTATTTTGTGATCTCCCGAGAGATGAGACTTCATACACAAACAAATGATGAGACCACAGTCATTTGTAGTCCAAGTGCCAAAAGTTGTGAGCATTTCTCTCTAAGAAAGAGGCATCAGAATTTCTTTTACTATACAATCGTTGTCTGGCATTCCATAAAACACTGTATTCATTATCTATTTCTCTTTCACCTTGTGGCTTGGGTTTAGCATTTTAACAGCAGTTGCTATGGAACAGCGAGCCATGTTTATTGGGTCATGACAAATGGCAGCAGCTGAAAGGCCGCCACAGCTGCTGTTCCAAGTGTAAGGTGGGCCCTGAGCCAGGGATCGGCAGCTTCAGCACGCAGCTCGCCGCAGAGCTGGAGCCTCGGAGCCTGACGCACGCTGGCGATGCTCAGGCGTAATGCTTAAATTTAGCTGATACTTCAAGTATCTTCCTTGGTGCAATTTTAATTTTTTTGTACTTGTTGAAAGGATGCTGTCAGCTTGTCCACGCCGATGAATTAATTTCTTAATAGTGAAAGGAAATACTGAATGGAAGTAAACTATTATGCCCTTCACACCTTGCCCTGACTGGACTTGTTGCTTTCTTGTGTTCAGGGAGTGTGGGAGTAGGTGCACAGGTTTGAGAAAACATTTGCAAAAGCTGGCTCTATCGTGAGAAAGCAGCCAACCACAGCAGGGATGAAGCCAGCAGAGACTGAACTGGGACAAGCTTCTCGGTTTTATTGACATGTAATTACTGGATCCGAAATCCATATATATAGTCCGGTGTGTGGGGAGTGAATAGAGTTCATGCCATTGCTGGGAACTTTGCTCTGGAAGTTTTCTGGTACTGTAGAAATCCAGGCCAGAATTTGAGTGTAATCTCTCCTTAGCTTTTCAAAGGATAATCCTCTCTCTACGATGTGAAGACAGGTAAACCATGGTATATACAGCTAGTGCTTTGAAGTGTGAGTAAACCTCTCCTGAAAAAGATCTGTCTGGAAATAAAAATCTGGAAACTCTCTTGCTTTACAATCCTGACCACCACTCCCCTCAAAAAAAACCCAAAGCAAGCCCCCCAGAAAAACCTGAAAACAAAAACCATCCAGAAAAGCAAAAAACCCACACATTTTCAATGAAGGCTGAGTTTTGATCTGGCCTGTCCCCTGAGTTTTAGCAGTTTGTGTTTTGCACTTCCCAGACCTTAAAAGTAACCTGCCAAAGTCTCCTCAGGTGAGGGAATGTCAGGGTGTTTAAAGTCAGGACCTTCGAACCAACACCGCTCACATGCTGTGGGAGCTGATAGCCAGCACACGTTTTATGGCCTGAGGCAGGAGGCCTCTTCTGTCTTTGGAAGTACTGGATTTTCAGTAATGACGACTGAGATGCCGCAGGTGATGCTTTTGGTAGACATACGGATAACGTAAGGCAAGAGCCAGAGCGCAAGACCTTGAGCAGGTTAAAATAGACTTGCGATATTTTTCAGTTGTAAACATTTTCGTGCTTCCATGGCGGGCTGCGTTTCCTGCGGTAGTCCTCTTGCCTCCGGGGTGGACAGGAGGAGAAGGGGTCTCCGTCTGAACATGAGGAAGAACTTCTTCACTCTGAGGGTGACAGAGCCCTGGCCCAGGCTGCCCAGGGAGGTTGTGGAGTCTCCTTCTCTGGAGATATTCAAGACCCGCCTGGACGCGGTCCTCTGCAGCCTGCTGTAGGTGACCCTGCTTTGGCAGGAGGGTTGGACCAGATGACCCACAGAGGTCCCTTCCAACCTCGAACATTCTGTGATTCTGTGGTTGGTGGGACAGGAGGGGAAAGTAGGACAGGCTGCCCCTTCAGGGCGGGCAGCAAGAAGCCCATGGAGCCTGGAGAACTTCAGAAATGGCTTGACTTCCGACAAGCTTGCCATAGCAGTTTGCATCTTCCCCTGCTGAGCTTGCTCTTGTCTCTGCGTAGCCTGGTCTGACTTGAGCAGTTGCTTTACTGAGGCTTCCTGGGGGAGACAGCATTTGTGGAAGCACTGGGGTGTGGTGAAGGAAAAGGATTGGCAAAGCTGGCTCTGTGAAATGGGCGAAGTATCCCGTTTCCAGGGCCTGAAACAGCTCTCCCTGGTCTCGTCTGCCTCTGGCGTGCCAAATCAATGGCTCTTTCTCCACCAGTAATCAC
This sequence comes from Opisthocomus hoazin, assembly GCF_030867145.1. NCBI lineage: Eukaryota > Metazoa > Chordata > Aves > Opisthocomiformes > Opisthocomidae > Opisthocomus > Opisthocomus hoazin. The sequence goes on from NC_134418.1 coordinate 79,000,191, forward strand.
CCTGCCTCTCTGGTTTTGGGGTTTTTTTTTGGGGGGGGTGGGGTGGGGTTGGAAGACTGACTTCACCTGCATTTCTGAAACATCTGCTGTTTCTGTATCTAGGTGCAGGATGTGCCTGTGAACAAATGCCTATAAGTGACACAATTTATTTTAATCTAATGATTCCACTCCTCCCCCCCCCCCCCCCCATATTAAAGCAATGGCTAAGACCTTACAGCACCAAGGTCCTCCTAGGATGAGTGCTGTATCAATCAGCTGCAGAAGGCTGATTCCTGTCTCGGAGCCTGCATTGCTTACGACCACACAATGAAATTAAGGAAGGAAGAGTGTGTTTGCAAAAAATGAAGAGGGCTCGGGTAGTAGGCAGTAGTTTCAGGAAGCCACCATTTCTCAGTGATATGTGCTACTGAAAAGTCAGTTTTCTGCAACAGCATAAACCCCAGTGGTTTTGCAATTAAAACGGTGATGATCAGAAATGATTATCTGATGCTGACGTGGGTTTGGGCCAATTTCTTTCTCTGCCCACTCTTCTTCAGAACTCCTTTTGACTTAAATGGGAGGTACGAAAATTTTGCACCCCTCTATAGCGGTCTGCTGGCTTCAGAACATAGGTATGGATTGGTGGCTAGCAGAGGGGTTTTTTAGGTGTCTGAGATGTTTCCCTGTGGTTTTGGTGGCACATGGCTGTCATACTTCCCGCTTCAGATTGTGTGTAGTGCTGCTCTGTGCCTTGTATCTGGGGGCTGGCTGCAGGAGCAGATGAAGTGGATCTATAAATAGTTCCTAGAGCTCTTCAGTGGTGTAGAAGTATTGCCCTCTCCTGCCTCAGGCACACTGGACACCTCCATTTGTTCTCTTTTATGGTTTAAGGAGGGAGGGGGTGGATTCTCACCTGTCCGAATACTTCCAGTTACATGTGAAAAAAAACCGCTATCTATAACAGATGAATCAGTGGCAGTGTAAGAAAAGCCTTGAGTGGGTCTGGAGCCAGGCAGTGTTTGTACCTGTTTCACGTTACAGTTTGTAGCGTTAACCTGGGGAGGCACCAGCTGGGCCGCTGCATGCTGGGGGTTTAGCCAGCAAATCACAGCGACAGAAGCAGGGTGATGACCCGCTTAGAACGACATGTTCCATCTCGCCAGCGTTCCCTCTCTGCAGTGCTGGTTTCAGTTGTACGCTTAACCCTCTGTCGAGAAAAAAAGTCTTGATGCAAATGGCTGAAGGTTTGATTATTATTTTAATATGACCATTGCCTTGGTTCTCAAGTGGCACTTGTAGAAAGCCTTGAAATAAAATGTCGCTGTTCTATTTCAATGTCAGACAGACAAAAAAGTCTTAAAGAACCAGATCCTTTCAGATATTTAAGTAGTAAACTGGAGAGGGGACTGGAGCATCTCTCCTATGAGGAGAGGCTGAGGGAGCTGGGCTTGTTCAGCCTGAAGAAGAGAAGGCTGCGAGGGGACTTAATAAATGCTTATAAATATCTGAAGGGTGGGTGTCAGGAGGACGGGGCCAGACTCTTTCCAGTGGTGCCCAGCAACAGGACAAGGGGCAATGGGCACAAACTGAAGCATAGGAAGTTCCAGCTGAACATGACGAAGAACTTCTTCCCTCTGAGGGTGACGGAGCCCTGGCACAGGCTGCCCAGGGAGGTTGTGGAGTCTCCTTCTCTGGAGATATTCCAGACCCGCCTGGACAAGGTCCTGTGCAGCCTGCTGTAGGTGACCCTGCTTCGGCAGGGGGTTGGACTGGGTGACCCACAGAGGTCCCTTCCAACCCCTGCGGTTCTGCGATTCTGTGATTCTGTTCAAATCGGTAGCAGCTAGAGCTAGGCACCCGAAGCAGACCCATGTGAATACAGGACCCTGTCCTGCAAAGGGAACTGTGGCTTGCAACAGAGAATGGTACCTTCATCTTTTCGGAGGGAAGCATGAAGAGTCACTGAGTGTAACACTCTGGTAATTCTTCACTGGTAGAAATAAATAATTACATGATTCTTGGGGTATTTTTTTGAAGTGGTTTACTCATTTCTCGGATGGATGGAAAACGTGGGAGGATTACTTTGTTATGTGTGTATGTGGGTGATGAAATAATGGCTTCCAAGTTTGTTATTTGTGTTGGCAGCAAGAAACATAAATTGTTGCGATGTATCTGCACTGAGGATAAACCTAGCAACGCGTTTCTGGTTGTCAGTCAACATCCCCCCCCTTCCGGCCGCGGTGTCCCGTGTGACGTAACGGCGTCCTGCTGGAGCGACCCTCCGCGTGCCGGCTCTGTAATTAGATGTGACATCACTGTACGAAGGCTGCTCAAAGAACGGCTGCGCGGCAGTTACGGTGGGCGTTAGAGCTGCTTCAGTCAGAGTGCTTTCTGCTTTCTGACAGTATTAAATAGCCTGTTAACACAGAACCTTGCTCCTTCCCTATGACTCCCGAAGAGACAGACGTTGAATACTAGAAGGTGTCATTCTGTAACGCTTTGTGTGTGGGATCCACATTGATGGAAATGAGAAAGGAGCTGGGAGCTTTGGGTGCAGAACTGCGAAAGAGCAACAGCGCAGTGTAACGAAGAGTTGTGCCTGCGGGATTGTTCAGGCTCTTCACTGGTTTCATCGCTCCCAATAAACGAGAAACTTCCGTTATTCTTTTTGTCACAAAATGCACGAGTGAGAGCCTGTGTGCCACCAGTATCACTTTAGCCTAAATAGGACCTGACTCAGGGCAGTGCAAGCAGGAGTTCATTCATTCTTTTGTTTCCCTTTCCGTGGATTTCTGTCATATTCTGCATAGATATATATATAAATATTTTTAATTTTCAAAGGAATATAATTTCACTTATATTGATGGGAATAATAGATTCTATTCACTAATTTTTAGCTAGGACTTGGGAACTTAACTATCTGGCCATTAGGAAGAGGATAAAAGTAAAATGGCATTATTTTCATCCAGTCAAATAAATAGTGTGATATTGATTGATTACTCGTAGAGCTGCAGAAGGAAGCCTTATAAATCCACCTGCCCTGCTTACTGTGTGTGGACGAGGTACCAGTTTCTCCACGTTGGTCTGGCAAGTTCCCTGTGCTGTGAAATGGGTGAATTCCAGTCTTGGTCTGATCGAGATTTGCTGGACCTAACAAGGGGTTTTGCTGTATAACCATGTTTAAAAATTGAATTACTGGCCCTTTCAATATGCTTTTGCAACTTCGGAGCCACATATGATTTGACTTTCAGTTAGCTTGCCAGTGAGGTGCTAGAGGAGGGACCGATCTGCTGTGCTGTGCAGCGGGAGCAGGTAGAGCAGCAGTTTCTGGTCTCTTCCTGCGCTCACACGTTTCAATGTAATATAATTAAACCAAGCCAAACTGGACATTCAGGTGTTTCAGCGCTTCTCTTGGGCAGTTTTTTGGTCAAGCTAATAGAAACAGCATTACCCAGAGTGTGGGATCTGTTGGCTTCCCTGCAGGTTGCTGTTAACTGGAGCACAGGCCGGGTTTTGCCGCGTAGCTATAAGCGCTGTAAGGGGATATACTTAGCGATGAGCTCAGGTCCTTCTGGAGCTGCTGACCGCATGTTCCTGGCCTCCCGCTGGCACGGGCACTGCTGTGCCAAAGGCGTAGGAAGCACCTCGTGTTCCTGCCCGGGGGCTGCACGGCAGCGTTCAAGAGGCAGCTAGTAAATGCCCGGCGTGGCAGAGCGACCACGTGCTTTGCTTTGGCGCGGGTGGCAGAACGCTAAGGCTGCTGGGGTGACCCTTCGCTTAGTTTGGGACAGAGGTCGTTACCCTGACCGGCTCATGCTTGGTCTCCCTCGCTTGTTGGTGTCCTGGAGGTTTGCTAGTTTTGGGAGGCCTTCGCCTCAGCCGCAAACACAGGGCTCGCTGCAGGGTGGGCAGTGGGATCTGGTGCTGTTTAGGGACACAAGGGCTACATTACCTGTTTGTCTGTAACGTGGCGCAGCTCTGCCACGTTTCGTGTGGACTGGCACAGACTTTTCTGTCTGCCAACGCGGCTGCCGTGTCACAGCATTAAAAGAAAATCCTAACAGAAGTCGAGATGTGTGCTACATATCCTGGCAAGGTAAAAGGAAACTGGTTTGATACGTGGTTTTCTAGCAAAATCTGTGACTAACCGAGGCTTTTAGTTGATTCGTTCTGGCCTCTTCCTAGGAATTCAACTGGCTGGCCTCTGATTCCCAGGTCTCTTCCTCTGGCCTGAAGGATGAAGCACTGCCTGGCCCTGCGAGGTCTCTGGCATTAGTTTGTAGGGGAGCACACAAGGAAGCTCAAACAGTCCCTCAGTCTGTTCCTTAAATAGCGTAGGTGGGATTTCAGCAGGCTTTGCCATTTTCAATATATTTGATTTACTGGGATGTAACGTTACTGTTTCTCTACTTTTTGGCTAAAACATTACTGCCACAGTTTTTCCTAAAAGTGTCAAAGACTTTTCATCTCCTTTGCACTTAGCAAGGAGGATGCTGTTTCACCCTTTAACAACTCAGACCCTTAACAATCCAGATTTTTTTTTATATTGGAGAGACTACACCAACCAGTTGAAGTTACTAGGCTGGCTGTTACAGAAAAAGGCTGTTAAAGCACAGCACTTCCTACTTCTCACACTTCCTACGGCTATCTCTGGCACAAAGCAGTGCCTCAGTGGGGTAATTCAGTTTTGCAGGCAGAATCCCCAGTGAGCTGCTCCCCAAATATCCGTATTCTCCTTAAATCTGGATTCTATGCTGTCACTTTACAGAGCCGTTCTTGTTCTACTTTTGCTGGAGGATCAGGGTGTGGGAACTCCTGCCAGGTATAAAGGGCTTACCCTTGTGTGTTTTACCTCTGTGCTTTGGGAGTGAAGGGGGCTCTGGCAACAGAAAAATGATCTCCAGCTGGTACTGGCAATGCAGAACGTTCCAGAACGTTGGTTTTGGATTCAAGCACTTTAGGGGTGGAGCTGGGTGGGCAATGCTCACTGCCCTGATGCGTAACCAGTCTACGTGTGCTGGTGGGGAAAAAATCTCCGTACAAGGTAAAACTATTAGCATATATGCTTGAAGAGTGAAGCGCTTTGCAACACTGAATTGGTATGTTATGCGTATTGTATGTTATGTGTCTTGTGAGAAATGATGGGGGAAACAGTTTTGTACTCCAAGCAAAATTTATTAGAAGTCTATTCAAGAAAAAAAAACCACAGAGACCTTTTGCTTGTAGGAATTCAAAGTCAGTTACCTGAAAGCCAGGTATGAAAAACCTGTATTCTTCTAAAATCAGTTACAGAGTAGAAACAGTACTTTTTAAATATCACAGGCAACAGATATTTAAGTCTTCAATCATAAATGGCATCAAAGATAGGTATTAATCTCACAGCAAAGCTGCATGCAGATCTAGTTTAAAATTGAAAGCCTTTGAATATAAAGCTTTTGCCATGAAATCTGCAATAATAAAGGTATGCTGCACAAAGATGTTTCTTTACCTTTGTCTTCATGACATTTCTCAGTAATAAAGACATATGTACATTTAGATTTGGCTGGTAAACCATATTTAATTAATAAAATTTTGCATAAAATGCTATCTTACAGAATTGCACTATCCAGATGTGCTTATGGTAAATAGAGCAAGAAAAGAAAAATGCATTGAAATGTTTTGTATGTGAAGAGGGCAAATATCAAATAAGGAACTTAATTTTTGTTAAAATCAACAACCAAATGGCTCTGTACAAAAAAGCAAACATATGTACAAAATGCTACAGAGACTACATACATTTTGACAGTTTCAATCCTTTACCCATGAGAAATGCAGTAGGAGCTTTTGCCATCTATAAGGTGCTGAAGAAACCAAATCTGAATTTTTATTTTTATAAAGCCATAGTCGTTATCATCCTGTGCCTTAATTTCATTTGCTATCTATGCTTACCATTGCTTATGGAAAATGTATGTTTTTCCAATACTTGTTTCATTCAGGGGAAAAAAACCACCCCACCTCTAAAATGCATCAGATTTTAATACTTGTGACTCTTTTTTCTGTACTAAATTCCTAAAAAGAACGTGTAACTCAGGTTTCGTTAACATACGTGTATATATAGCGAAGTAAATCAGTACATGATACTTGTGAATATTTTTCAGGTGGCTATGTTAGGAAAAAAAGAACACCCAACAACCCTTTGCACTAACACTGTTTGCTTCCTGCGTCTTAAAACTCCTGTGATACGTAAAAACACCAGCCTCTCCAATTTCATGTTACGTACTCTCACGTTTTGATGACAACCGTTTAATGCCAGCCATCAGTAGCAGGTTCCTGTTGTCTATGCTTATGTGACTGCCTGTCTCGTCGCTGAATCCTCTTTCCTGAGGCTTTGTGCCTCTGGCACTTCTTGCCTTTTAACAGAAAACGCTACGACTTTATTAGGGGAAAAAAGGTTGAGCCGATACCGTCGCACCCGCTCAGGACGCTCGCAGTTCTTCCACCTTTCACTACGCTTGCTTGAGGTTTTACAGTCACTGGGCATATGTTACAACAGACAAGTGCAGGCAAAAAATCCACTTCGTAATTTGTCATACATCGTAAACCAGTACAATAGGCAAACGGCAGAGTGAAAGCAACAAATGTTGCCAAGCTAATAAGAATGTGGAAACTCAATTTTTAAAAAAATAGTAAACAGCAACCTCCCCCTGCCTTACACGCATGCTGAAAAATCCCACCAGGCTCATGGTAGTACCACAGACGTCCAAACCAAGAACGGTTTCTCCTCCTCCCCGCCCCGCCGTGGCAATTCATCTGCGTACCTGGCACCAGGCTTTTCCTAGCGTGTTTCAAAGGAAAAAGACTTTAAAGCGGGGAGGACTGAAATGCTGCAAGGATTCCTCTTGCTTCAGAAAGGCTCAGTGACTCACACCGTGGCCGCTGCTGTAATACTGCTGGAGCGGGCTGGCGGGTGGGATGGGATGAGGATGAGCTAGGTGGCCTCCAGCTGAGACTGCAAGCATGACAACGGAAGGCCAGCGTAGCGTGTTTTCTAGCAGCTTTATGCAGATGTGTTGCGGAGATGCAGCATAAATAAGTAGGAAAAAAAAAAATTCACAGGCTCTTGACATAGTTTCCAGGGAAAGTACCAAAGAATTTGGTTCTTCTTGAGGTTCCTGAAATTAGAAGCAATAGATGAAAGATGGGAATAACAACAGGAAATCACTGTGTAAGCATGGCTGTTAAATTTTTGCGTCACAAATGGAAATATCTACAATTTCTTATAACTTTAAAAAGTTCTTTTGAATTTCACTTGCAAGTTGTGAATTTCAACAAATTATAACTGCGGGAAGGAAAAAGCAAATAAAGAGGCAGAGTTGATTAAAGTGTTAGGCCTGATTCAAATCGGTGCTGAAACTTTGACTTGGTACGCAGAAATAATTAATTTCAACACCATCAAATCTTCAAATAATTTGAATTTTTGAAATGCTGAGGACTAGTCAGATGATTAAATTAGCCACTGTGTGCATGAAGGTTTATGGAATGATTAAGCCACCTTATCTAGGCCTAGTTCTGAGATCTCCGTTCGTTCGGGAATACCTGGCTCTCACAAGGGCTCAGTTCTGTAGATGGATCTGTGCAAGCGCCTTTCTCATCACCTGGTCTTTAAGAAAAGAGCAGCACTGCACAGCCCATTCCGTGGCACGCGAGAATGGGAACGGTGCTGCACAACCAGCTGGAGGCACGTGTTGGGTTGTGCCCGGCCATTCCAAAAGAGAAGTGAAAAACTGCCTGCTCATTTCAGTGCATTTTTGGTTGGGATTTCTCCTGATAAAGCCAGGTTCAGGTTTTTTTATGTCGAATACCAAAAATTAATTTGGTTGAAGGGCACCAAGCAAAGAGGGCAGCAAAGGTCGGGTGGGGGAGGACGGGGAGAATAAGCAACCAAATGAAAACATACCCACAAACCATCCATCATCACATTTTTCCATCACATCAATGACATCTCCCTCTCTCAGCTCCAATTCATCTTCGTTCCTAGGAGTATAGTTATATAGAGCCTGAAACCTTAAATAGGACAAATGATGCATTTTAAAAAGAAGTAAGAGATTTTTGCACCTTTGCTGAAGTAAAGGAGCAGGTTTAAACATTAACTAATAAGTAACACTTCTTGCAAATATAGGGGAAAAGGGTTTATTTTGCCTGGGGGACTTCAGGGCTAGGCACAAATTATAGTAAATAAAACTTTATCGGAAAGGTAACTCATCAGACACTAAAGACTGGGGATGCAAGGCAAGGCTGATGGCTCCTCAACCGGTTGCTCTGAACACAGAATTCTAGTAAACTTTTTTTTTTAGCATCATTTTATAGTTGAATCACCGAAACTGAGGACTTCTAGAGGGGAGTCTGTAGAGGCGGTAGCCCTTAACCCCTCAGTCAGCACCTGAAACTGTGGCTCCGACAGCTGAACCCCACGTGTGTGTATGGGTTCTCTGCCCCGGTGGGACAGGGTGCCCGGGAGAGCAGCTCTGTATCATTCAGGCAAAGTTTCCATGGCTTAAATTAGGTCTTTTTTTCAGCAAAAAAATCCCTGCTCCTGACAGTCTGATTTGAAAATCCTACATACAGACTGGTGCTAGGCTCAGTGTAATCATGGTCTTTTTCAACACACCATGCTTACTTTTCACACTGCTTGTCTGGAAGAAGAAAAGTCACTGTTCCAAGAAAAAAATTATTTTAACTTAATTTCTCATGACTGGCAGTTATCTCGCCAAATCTGAAAAGCCTAATTTCATATTGTAATCATCCTAACAAAAGGGAACAGGACTGGTTATTTAAGCAATTACCTTTGGTAATTTGTGTAGCAGGAGTAAGAACAATCTGTGCCAAAATTAAACGGCAATAACATTTTTTGCCATGCTTATCATTATTCCAGGAAAGCAGAGCTGTGATGCTGTTCCAAAACTGATTACACGTAGCTTCCAGGGGTGCAGGAGTTGCAGATGCCACGTGTCACGATTAGGGTTCAAGCCAATTACTCAAATACAGTAACAAGGTCTTCCCAATTAGCACTCTTTGTACTTTAGAAATCTAACCTTAGTAATTTCTAGATAATCCATTTTAGTAATTCCTCTGTAGTCATTTTGTTCTCTCTGTGCTAATCAAAGAATTTCTTAAATATGAAAACTCAACTACCATTTACAACACTAACAGGATATTCAAGACAAAGAGTGGCCGGTTGGCAACTTAAAGATATTTCTATTTTTAATTTTAGGAATAAGTAACTTCAGTCATGAACTACCTGAACTGTGTTGAATTACTGCTTACAAAACAGAGTTTGATGCTTCAGCATGCCCAAAAGAACCAACAGGAGCATGTGGTTTTAGTGAGACTGAAGCCACAGTGTCCAATTTTCATTATGTATTATCTGTGGTACAGTTATTTGGTGACTTTCTGCCCCTCTCTTCTCTCTTGCCATTTCTTCCAGTGACTAACAGGTTAACTTTTAAATATTTTTACATGCTGAGCCTTAGTTACGTTTAGGAGAATTCATCTCATGGGGCATACTCCAAAGTGCTCTGATGCTAGAGGAGGAATGGCTCCTGGTTTCAGTGACCACTCAAGCAGGAACCCAGTGCAAGATTGAGGAGAGGGGGAAAAAAAAACCACACCAACCCCCCAAAACCTGGAGCTTGCATTTTAGCAGTCAGTACTGCAATAGCCTTCCACGCCCGACATGTTTTATCCCAGGTGCTTGCATTGTTTGTCAGAATAAGACTTGAGAGCTAGGTTCTTCTCCAGGTTTCAGAAAGGCTTTCTTGTGGCTAGTTTTTAAGTTGCACGTGTAAATGGCACCAAAACGCATGAGCCTGTGTTCCTGCGATCAGTGGTGTGACGTTCTTTTTTTCTCTCTATTCACATCCAGAACTGCTTCTGAATAATTTGTGTCAAGTTAGTAAAGCCGATGAATTGAGTCAATGTTGAATATTTAATTGGCATTCTGCTGAGATGTAAAAATGGAGAGAATAAAAAAGGAGAACTTTAATTTTACAAAATTATTATCCCTTTTCAGTATAAACGGTGGAGAACTGTAAGTTGTCACGTCTGCCTGAGTTTGATGTAAATTAAACAACCAAGGCTTTGACCTCTGGGACCTTCTTGGACGTCTTCCTACATCATGCGGTTATCTGCAAATTTCTGAAATCTCTTCATAATTGTACTTGGCAGGTTAACAAATGACGATGCGCTGGCTCTTGCTTAAATGTTAGGTTTTGATTTAGTAGCCAAGAAGTATACTTACGGTTCCCCCCCACTGTGTATGTTTTCATGAGCAAGCACAGGGCGCTGTGGCTGAAATGAAATGGTTTGAAATGTAATAAAGATTTACAGACTAAGACCCAAATAGCTGGACAGGGGCACGATACATCGTTGCTTGAGAGTTCACATTCTACCTTGTGTAAAACAGCACCTCCCTCGCCCCCCTCCCAACTCCCAATAAATTCTTAAGAGACAGGGCAAGCAACAGAATTTTGGCAGGATTAAAGATCCAATTTTTGGAGGACGTAATAAAAACTAAAACAAAACCGTGAACTTTATCAACAGACCATTCTATTTATAGTCTAGGAGAAAGTTTGGAATAGAACCCTGCTGCCTCTTCACTGTGAAACAGAAATAGCATTAGAAAAATCAGATGCAACTGATGAACATTGTACATTCCTTGGGTGAAGTATATTTTTAGATAAGCAGAAATAAAATCTCCTATACATAATGGCAGAATTTAGAATATTCAGAGACAAACAACATACCAATTTACATTACACACACAGAGTACTAACTTGGCAGGCACAACATGCTAGGCTTTAATGAATTCTGTTTCATCTCAAGGAGGAGCACAAAGCCATGCAGGCTCTTGGGAGGCGAACAGCAGAAAGAATTTTTGAACGAATGCATGTAACTGTGTGAAAATAACAATTAACACTTTTATTTCAGAGGAAAAAGTAGTTTGTATTTCCAGTGCAAAGCTTTATGAAAGGAGCCACTTTCCTTCTTAACGGAGTGTTACCCACCACTACCCTCCAATACATCTGGACGGAATGGAAATGAAAAATATTAGCGTCCTACAGAAACCATACCCTGCTCAGAAAGACGCTGACTTACACCGATTAGATCTGGCGGGCGCAGGAGCAGCTGCTGTGGAGAGCCCCTGATGTGAGCAGGGATGATGCTCTCTGACTGGGGCTGCCCTGTGGTCTGCTGTGGAGACATGCTTGGGAGCTCTGTCTGTCTGGGAGCGTGGGTATCGAACGCAGCTCACAGCATGATCTTGCATGAGTTACTGAGTAAGCTGCGACCTGATCTTGAAGCCATGGGATGTGTCTTATTGCACCGCGGTTCTCTCTTTCCCAGGTTTGACTATTTCAGTACATTTGGCTTCAGTGTACTCTTGAAGATGACACAGGCTTCCATGACAGAAGGCTGTGGTAAAGAACCTACAGCCTGATGATACCAATCGGATGTTAAAATCCACTATATCGTGTGTTTGTGTGCCCCCCAATGAAACTGAAGTAGTTAAGCTTCATCATGTTTGTATGTGTACCTGCAGAAAATATTGTGAACATTCTCCACTTCATTTTTACAGTCTGTAGGGCCTAGTTTTAAAAAGGTGCCTAGAGATGCAGGCAGGTAGATTACAGAGCTTTTATTCATATTAATGACAGCTAGGTGAGAAAGAGGTTTTCAAAGTCCAAAAAAAATTTGTTTATACTCTTTTGAGTCTCGTCTCTTCCTCATTTAACTCTCCTCTGCCAGTGTACAAGAAAGATGGATAACTTTTACTGAAGAATCCAACAATAACGATTGCAAATTAGACATTTCAGTTCTCAGCAAGCCCCCTTCAACAGTTGGCTTGTCAAGTTAGAAGACAGTATTCCACTGGGCAGACTGCTTGGTATTTGGGTTGGAATCTGACCTGACTCCCTGCTAATCTTTCATCGGGTCCGAAACCGAGCTGAATGCCAAGGGTAGTCAGAGATGCAAGAGAACTCAAGCGGGGTTAAGGACTGTTCTTGCAAACAATAAAAGTCAATGTCTGAAACAGCACTGCACATGACTTAACGTTTAGAACATGCTCCAAGCCAGGAAGAAATTAGGTAGGTCAGTATTATCTTCTTTTCCTGCAAATGATTCAATGCTTTAAAATGTTTTATTGCTTGTTAACTACTGTAGAAACCGATGATAGAAAATCAAGGCGCGTGAAGATTTTCAACTCTGCCTTACTGCTGCAGTGAAAACTTTAACAGAATTAGAACCTGGGAAAACCAGGGTGAAGTAATCTGTGCTGTGCCTGAAGAGGGAGACCTCGGAGGTCTCCCTCTATCCGAGCGCATTCCTCAGTAGTACCCCGGCTGACATCAAGAAGCTTTCTCCCCGTTTTCTTTCCCTGAGCTCTCAATCCCCCGTACAGTGGCAGTGGCTAGAGTGAGGGCTGCTGCTTGGTCTGGCTACTTGTGCTGAAGAGATCTCACAAAATGCATCACCCTGCGGGTAGCTCTTGGTGCTTGGGATTTCTAGTTTCCAGCTATGGCTCAGTTCACTACACTATCCTGTTTTCCTGGGAAAAAATGTAGGGCCTAATCCCAAAAAACATTAAAAAGTGTGCAGTCAAGGCAGTGGTCCCAGTTGTACACCTGATTTTCATGCATGACTGATATGTGCTTGTGTAGAACAGTTCTGTACAGTCCTGAATATGCAAACTAGGTGTACGATTTGTGCTCTTGTAGTTCTGGAATTAAAGACATAAATGCACTAAACATTGAGCAGCAGAGTCCTCTCAATATATTGACTACATGCCATTCATTTGGAGTAACATGCAAAATTAAAATAGGGCTAAATCCCTTCTTTTAATGGGTCCTATTCCCAGTAGGACTTTCTTTGGGATGGTGTTGATCCACGACTACAGGAATCCTGGCCTTCCTAGGACTGAATTTTCTCTCTTCAGTAATGAATAAAGCACTGCCCCTCACACCTGGTAGCAAACAGAGGCCTGACAAAAAAAACCAAGACTTGGAAAAGTTAAACAAACCTGCATATCTTAAATTAAAATTTTAAAAAGAGAACCACCAGAAAGATGATAATCTAAAATCAGCAAAACCAGCACGGAAAACAGTTCATCCCATTATCATTTTAAAGAGCCAAATGTTAAGAAACCAATGAAAAGAATAATTTAGTCCTAAACTGAAAGCAAAACATCACAGCCTGTAAATTCTCATTCTCATATGGTTTAGGTTGGTATTTTTTTAATAATTTAGATCACCTTTTTGAGTGAAACACATGCAAACTCTGAACAACCTGACTTTCTGGCTAGGTAAAATTGTTACAGTTATGTTACTGGTATGCTACAGGTATGAAGGGAAAGGCTAAGGAGCGTGTCTGGAGTAACAGTGCTTGATAAAGAGGACAGTATTGAGAGAGTGTAATAGAGCAGCAACCAAACTGTTTGAGAAGAAGGACATGGATTCAAAACCAAGAATTGAGCCTGTATACGTGCAATGAAGTATAAACTTTTGACTCGTAGAAGCTATGGTTTTAATAAACTAGAAATGCTTTGAAACAGAGGAGTAATTTAGGAAAAACCAGGCTAAATATAAAGACCTTTTATCTCTTACATCTTGCAGCACTGGAAATACTACGCAGTAATGCAGAGATACAATACGCTAATGGGTTTATAAAATAAGTTTTGGCGCACACAGACCTGTTGGCTTTACTCAGACGTAGCACAGAAGCACAACAGGAAGAAAACACGGCATACAGATAGAGTTGAGACACTTGGGCAAAAGCAAAATACCAACAGACTAGACACTTGAGCTCCTTTTCTGTGGAAACGCTGTGACTGCACCCCGGGCAGCCGGTACCATACCCTGTGTGAATAGCTGTGACCTCTGACAGGGGAGCTGCACGATCTCTTAGTCATCACTGGGCTACGAGGAGGTTTGCCCATAACAAATCTCTCTCTCTTTAAATTAGCCTAGAAAAACCACAAAAACTGTGTCAAGCGAGAGTTTAAGAATGAAGCCTCCCGGGATTTTTGGTGCTCCATTCCCACATGCAAACTGGACATGCTTTTCTGGGTAACAACAAGCAGGTGTGTTACAGGTGCACACAATGGTACCATCAGTGTACGGCGTTCTCAGTGTTGCCACCGTAATCTTTTTCCAGGAGTTTGCTGCTCTGGCACATGCCCTTACACATTACAGTTAAAAGATGAAGCACGCACAGTGTGTGGAGCTGGGGTAAGAACAGTTATCGCAAGTGTACCCACTGAAGCAGCCCAGTTAATAATACAGAGAAAAGCTCAACAGCACAGAGGAGAAATACTGTCTTAGAAATACCAATGACAAATACTGTAATTCCTTGCTGTTAAACAGAACATGGACCCTGAATTTGCATTTAGAAAGGAAGTAAATGCCTGATGGGAAGTACTTAAAGGAAAAAAAAAAATCTTTGTTTCATTAATATCACTGTAAATCAGCTAAATACTTGTCAGAGTTCGGCTCCTAAGGGGGCGGTGTACAGAAAATGTGCACTCTCAGGGGCAAGTCGTAGGGAATGTCAGAGGAATTGGAAACCTTTTATTTGCTATCTGTGACTGTTTGCCAGTAGAACGTGGCAAGAGAGAAGAGCCCCCTTTAAGGAGCTGAGAGCGTGAATAACAAAAAAAAAAAAAAAAAGAATACTAAGGAAGGTCAAGGAGGCATGAAAACATCAACATTTCTCCTTGGGAAGTGTCTTCAGAGTTCTTCCTTTGGAGGACATGTCCCTGCCACCAACATGGAGCAAACTGATGCTTCCCACCCACAGCTCCTTGTATTCTACTGCTCAAATTCCCTGGCCATGCTTTAGATTTGAGCCACGTTCCAAATATATACCTACACACATATACATATGTATGTATATATTTTTGCATCCACAAAAATTGCCAAAGTATCAGTACACAGTTTCAAGAACTCTCTGAAGAACCTCTCTTCATGTGTGATACCTGAGTCCTGGAAATGTCTCACGTTCATTCTGCTGTAGCAGTTGAGAGGAGACTTTAATCATGGACAACATGCACAAACAGCAGAGGATAGGAACTGCCCCTGCTCCTCAAGTCCCGTCCGTAGACTATGTAGTAGGAAATCGTGACAGCCAAACCTGGCTACACGTCTTTGAATGCGGCTCTCTATCCTGGCAATGCAGTCAGTGTTGACTGCTGAAAAAAAGGTTGCTTACCTTTGGGAGGAAATAAATCTTTATCTCATTTTGGAAATACTGTGCAAAAAATCTGTTGTCAGTAGGAGTGTATCTAAGAATATCAACAATTTTCAAATAGCTAAGTCTATACTGATGAATGTTACAAAGGAATCTGTTCCCTAGACTTAAAAAAAAAAAATCAGATTTGAAATGGTTTGAAAATAATTAAGAGCTAGAACTCTGTAACAACCTCCCCCACCTCTAGCTCTTCTCGGTACTCAGGCTCTCGCGTCTGCAAGATGGAGTCATCTCCTTTGGTTACCTGCAGCCCTGCTTTCTGCCGTGCCCAGGGAAGAGCAGCGCGCTGGCTGGGAGGTTCCCAGGAGCAGCTCTTTTAACTCTCGAAACAGAAGTTCCCTTGATTTATTTTCAGCTGGGATTAACATGCCTTGCTCAAACAAGAGCAAGAAATATCAGGGTCACTTAAAAAGAATTTCAGCATAGATGAGGAATTTTCTGAGTTTTGTCAGTTAGGCTAAGCGAAAAAGTACCCACCAAAAGCACTGCACAACTGAGAAATTATTTAAGTGGCAGAAACAAGTGCAATACTCTGTTTTACCCCTTCTTTGAGGTGAAACATGCCTAAGCCCCTGACAGATTCATGCCCTGGAAAGAACCCTTACGTCTCTGCCCTACTTCAGAAAAAAGCAGCAGGTCTGGTGGACCTTTAGCCTTCTTGAAGCCCATTAGGTCTGGTTTCCCATGAATACACACTGTAAGAAGTGGATTTTTTTTTTTTAAAAAGGTGTCTTTTTGTTTGTGGGGGGTTTTTTTTTGGCCATAGATGTAATGATCACTTTTTCTAGGATAGCTTCCCAGACTTTTTACACGACTTTTTCTCCTTTTCATGAGCAAATGTACTCTCTGGAAGTCAGCACTGGAAAATGACTTTGGGTCTAAACTGCCCTGGGAACTGACGTTGTCCCTCTAGAGCAACAGGCTTTCCAGATGTCATTCTTCTGCCGTGGAGCTGCAATGCTGACACAAAGTGTAGTCCTGAAGAGGGAACAGTCTTTTTCCAGTCCTTGACTGGCAGAACTGGTACTTAGAACATGACCCTCTGCCGTGGTGCTTTATTGTGAACCTTCTGACTGTTCTCCCAGGCTTTGGACTGAAAGTGAAAACACTTCTCAACTACTAAGGTTACTTAGTTTCTGTGTGCTTGAATACGAGCCAGTTTCTTTCAATTAAAGAAGAGTTACTGATGTCCTGCTGTGGACTTGAAATTGAGCTGAAGGCTTTCTGCTGTCCTGTCACTGGTATCTTCTTTCCATTGTATCATAATGGCTGTAGTTTTACCTTGCGTTTCATTAGAAGGCGGCCTATCTTAATACTCCATGTGCTACGTTATTTAATATTAGTAAAGGAAACAATACATCTGAAAAGACCAAACTCAGTGTTAGCCTTGCAGTTATTTAATATGCACAAAGATTTGCAACAATCCATGCTCAAGAGGTGCAGTTACCTTTAACTTTGGTGAGTCTCTCTCCGAGTGGTGTAAGGCTTTAGGAAGGAGAGGAGGTGAGGGGGAAGCAGCAGACGGGGATGTTGTAGGAACAGAGTGAGAAGTTGGTGCCTTGGCAGAGTGAAATGGAAGATTAGAAGAAAGGTGGAAAGGAGGATCAGTCTCCTGATGTTCCCATAAAAAGCAGAGCTGGCTTAATTGTTTTGAGAAAATTGAGAAGTAATTGTGCTATAAAACCAGCTGTGAAGGACATAAAATGCTTGGAAAAGAGTCATGTAACTAACCTGAACAGCCAGAAATATGATGCTAATTTTATAATTAGTAAGTCTGCTATTCTGGAAGAAAATTCTTCCGCCAGAAATCAAACCAAGTTGCTGTTTGCGGCAGAGGATTTCACCTCTATTCTTACGGTTTTCTCCTGTGTTTTTCAGGTCAATTCAGGGCAGGGGCAGCTTGCAAAATCTTTCTAATTAACTAGTTCTACATTTGGCCTGAAACATATCGTCCTAAGTATCTGGTTTACATGTTTGCATGTAAGCCAAAGCAACTGCCTGCACAGCCCGTTGAAGCAAGTACTGGACAGAAAAGGTCTGTTCTAAAACTTTGCCTAGAAACCACACCAGCTGCGTAGCGGTCCCGTGGCATTCAGTGGCCAGCGGACATTTGGGATAGCTCGGTGCCGGACTGTCCCGAAGAGGAACTGCGGAGGGCTTTAGGAGGAAGCATTTGTTCAACTGCCAAACATAACCTGCTCTGTTATTATTAGTCACATTCTCGTAACAGAGTCTGCTGTAAATACGTCAGCTGGTGCGGAGACCCCGGTGAAGTACCAGCGGCTGCGTCTCTGCCGGAGGCTGGGGACAGCATTTGCTTGCTGGGGGCTCTGGCTCACAGGGGCTGGCATGCAATGGGCCAGCGAGGAGAAAGGTTCACCAGCTTCTCCCATCACAAGCTGGACGGCAGCTAACAGGGGCCACAGGGAAGGGACCAGCAGAACTGATACACCATAGGACTTGCAGTGGTGTATACGGCTACTTCTGAGAAGGGACTGTCCCCTAATGCTGACAATTTTTATCCAGGGCAATGGTATAAAACTGTGCCTGTGCACAACACAAACATGTAAACACAAGAAAAGGCAGAGGATAATTATACTGAGTAAGCTATCTGAATACAGAAGCCATTTTTTTCAGAAATTAAAATACCTTATCAGTATTTGGTGAAGAGTGTCCTCCATAACATACCGTGGAGTGTCCTCCACTTGCTATGGGGAATTCTACATTGTCATGTCCCAGATCCTCCTCTATATAGAGTCTTGTCAGTTCCTCTGTTGTGTCTTGTGCTCCTCTGCAGACATCTGATTCCTGAGGCTCTGACTGATCCCCTACATTAACCAACAGATCCACAGTACAGATTTCCTCTTCGTTTTCAGCAGTCACAGCTAGTGCTCTGGAGTTGGAGCCACCTCCATGTGCTGAAGGGATATTACTGATAGCACCAACATGGTCACCTTCTGTTGTAGTATCTGACAGGTCTCGAGGTACTTCGATAGCTGAAGAGTCAAGTACACTTCTCAAGTCTTGATCTTTTCCTGGTTTGGTGTTGTTGCTGGTATGCTTATATGCTGTGTCGTGAGATGAGCTGGCTGAGGATGAGATGGGGGCAGAAACAAGAAAGGGCAGAGGAAGAGCTGTAGGAGAGCTGAGGGAGACCTCTGCATTTGGAATAAAGTGATCATCCTGAACTCGGTGAAGGCTGTTACCTGGGGAGATTGCTACAGACTGGGGTGCTGTTAATGCCAAAGAACTGAGTTCTTCTAAGTCACAAAGAAAACTGTCTGGAAACGGTGGAGGAGGTACGATGCACATGCTTGAATGTGAAAAACCATCAGTCCTTGAAAACCAGTCATTAGTGGCAGCCTGGAGAACGTTTTGATCAATGTGTGACCAAGAGGAGGAAAGGTGTCTGGAAAGTGGGGACAGTGCTTGGGAAGGAAGCTTCAAAAATAAGAAGAACATGGGAATTTAAATAAATAAATAAGCATGACAGAGAACTAGGAGATGAGTAGACTGGAAAAGAAAAAATGTCTGTGCCATCATCTGGATTACAGGGTATCATTTCAGTGAGCACGGGTGTCTGAAATCACTACTACATGAATCAGAATGGCAGGAAAGACATTTGAAAAATGAAACTGTATCAGGTTTTGGCCTGGGCCTTAAATGTCAAACATGAAGACAGATCTGAATCATTACATTCACGAAGGCGACCTGCATTTGATCTGCGAACGTTATGTTACTCGTGGCGCTCTGTTAGTGAGCCTGTCACAGGCTATTAAATCTTACAATTAATATTAACGTAACTTTCCCCAAACCATTACTGTTATCTTCAGAACAGTATTTTCAGAAGTACGCTTCAGGCGTCATTAAGTATTTTCTTTTAAACTATAACAACCGAGGTGATTTCTAGTTATCCTAATGTCAATACTTCTACTTTTTCGTAGTCCTTCTGAGTAAATGCTTAAGAAACATCTTTAATACATTGCATACTTTTATTAAGGCACGAGCAGCTACAGAATGCATTTTTCTTCAAAAGTAACCCTATTAGTTCAAAATGACAGCAACATTTGTGAAAGGTGGGCAGTCAACAATGCTTTCAAAATAGTGACAGCACAGCACACAGCAGTATATTTCAAGTACCGTTACACAATATTGATTGAAGTATCCTTCTGGTAAAAGAAACGTCCCTTTGTAAGAATCAGAGACTGGTGAGTCATACGTACACAGCATCAGTAGATATCCATTGCTTCAGTAAATACTGAAAATGCATTTTTGTTACTATTAATCCTCAAAATTAAAACTGCATGAAAATATTTTGATCTCATTGTTAGAATTAAACAGAGTAATTAGATGTACATCTCCAAGTTACCTGGACTACTTCAGACTTTAAGTATTACTCTAGAATAGGAAAATAATTTCAAAAGGCTAAATTAATGTCGCAGAACGGAAGGTTAATTTACTTACCTTCTGCTTGAGTTTTCTTGAGGCAAATAGCTTTATTTTATAGTTAGACAAACCTTTGTTACAGTCCCTTTTGTACCAGAGTAAACAGTCTATAGACTGATGCAATGCAGTCTGCTCAAACACAGCTAGGCTGTTTCAAGCCGTACGCGATGTCTTCCCCTCACCTTTCCTCTTGAACAGGGGCCCCTCACCTGTGCTTCTAAGGTCAGTAACACTGCCAAGGAGCTGTTGCCATTTTTAGTTTCCTGTGGCTACAGGCTGCACTGAAGTTAAAGATATAGATGGTCTGGGACAAGCTAAGGAGAGCAAAGCTTGCTCCTGACTGGCATTGCTCATTTATTGTTATTGCCATTAGTCCAGAGAAGTTTAGTGCAATGCTAAAGAACTCCAGAGGAGTAGGAAAAGTGGTATCGGTAGTTGTGGTAGACTCCACAACACCTTCGGGACTGCTAACGTCCTTCTAGGTAGTCAGGAACAAGATGTCTTCTTACATGGCACTGCCTTTTCTGAATAAAACTGAATTCAGAAACAAGATGTCTGTTTAAGAGTGGCAGTGGAGGTCCTTTTTTAAGTGACTTTTTATTTATGCTAGAACCACGATTGCAAAAGTTTCCTATGTTACAAAGAAGGCTTCTTCCACTTTCCTCCCCTGCAGAACTAATCTAATAATAACTAACTTAATAACAGTGGCAGGACAGTTTTGTAGTCTGAATGTAAATGGTCTGAAGCATCATCTGTGCTCATCAAGGGCTACAGGGGTTACAGGAGCCACAGCTTTGGCTGCCGGATGCCTCAGAGACAAGCCTGCTCCACAGAAAATGGGGAGAGAGGCATCTCCAAACACGGGGCACCTAAGCTGCCTGATGCTCTTGAGTTGCCTTCAGGAACCTCGGGATTCTGTAACAATAAGGGGCCCTGGCTTACGAACACCTCACTCTGCAGCTGCAGAATTTAATGCTACTCCAGTTCAACAGTTTTGCTGGAGTGGAAGAGAGAGGATCTGGTTCTCTGTTGTGACGCATTCTGGAAAACCAGACAAGACCTGTTCTAGCAACTATCCGAAACCAGCTAATATTCTTTAGTCATAAGCAGTATTTACAGAGGCCACTGTTGTCTACAAATGACATCTTTTGGTAGCTGTCCCCAAAGCTGTAAATAAACATGGAACTTGTCTCAGAGCTGAAGGATCTAAATGAACACCAGAATGGAAGTATATTAAAGTAGAAAAGGGGGCAAACCCAACTGAAACAAACAGAGGTTAACAGCAGGATAAGAAGCTTATAGTTACACAGAAAACCCACCGCCCATGCTGAAGAGACAGACAACAAATGTAAAGAGGAAGATTTAGGAAAGTTTCCATGTTGAGCATTCAGAATCATCGCTAATACATTAATGCTAATGACTGTTTGCATGCAGAAATTTTCTTAGTTTCTGTCACTGCCAGAGAGGCTATGTTCCCCACATGGGTGCCTCTGAAACCTCACGAGTGAATGAGAAATTGGAACACAGGAGTCTTTTTGCAACATCATGTGGTCTGATTTGTGGTGATTAGGAAGGAAAGGAATTCAGAACCTGCGACAGACATTTGGTGTGAAAAAACACAACTGTAAAGGTCTGAATCCAAGCTCATTGACAATGTGATGAGATTTGCCTCACTACTAAGTGAAACAATGCTGTCACACCACGCCAAAGAACCTCCGTCGTACCAGCAGGCTCCTTCCAGAATGGCGAAAGGAGGAAGGTTACAGCACAGAACGGTGAGCTGTTCTCCTCTACTTTGAAAGGCACGGAACTGCTCCTGGCGAGCTGTGCCCCCACGCACGCTGCCCTCCCTTGCCCTCTGCGCCCTTGCGGGACTGCAGGCTTTTAGGACAGCTGCGCTGCTAAGAGTCTGCTAGATGTTATCCTTGATGCTCAAAGGCTGTCTAACACTCCCAAATAAATTCTGTTCTGTTGGTTTGACTTTTCTGGCCTGGCCCCATTCTCAATAATGTAAAAGCTAATGAAGAAAAGCGCAAAAATCTAGTGGAATGTAAGAGACACACTCAGCTATTAAAATACTTCAATAACGAGTTAGTAGTGCAATTCTACCTATGCAGGAAAGAAAATGTAGTGTAGTTAATGCATAAATTATGTATTATCTTATGTTAACAAAAAAATTACAAGTCCTTCTAAACCCATTCTAGGGGTGATAGCAAAGAAAAAAAACTCCTTACCTTAGTTGAACTTAAATGGTGTATTCTGTCACTAGAATAGCTTTGGGGTATCGGAGGATCAGGGTAGTCATCAACACTTTTTGATGCATTCTTTTTGATGACTTCTACGTAGGAAACTGGGAAGATGCCTTGTCTGTTGGTTCCGGGTATTTTACCTTCATACCAGTTTTGATCAACTCGCTTAAGAAGAATTACTCTGTCTCCCTGAAATACATTATGAACAGGAGTTATCAGCAGATACACTGTAAGTTAATTTTTTTGATAGCAAATATTATTTTAAAGCATAGTATTATCTTCCCTGCAGTGCTGTTTCCCATCAGCCTTGAGAACTGTCTCCATCGTAACACTTCTCCTCTGATTTATAATAACCATGTGTAAAACTACCGTTCCAGCAAAATGGGGGACCAGTCACGGACTGCAAATGCTATTTTTTCATCAGAGGGGAATCTCACGTGGTCTCCTACTCTTGTTTGGGGGATTAACATTCAAACTTTTCCTGGGAACATAACCTGTTTTAATTGTTGGCCAAAGTACTAGCTAACACCCTTAACTGTAATACGCAATAGCGACTGCTGTGCCCATTTTTCCTTAAAAGCGCATGAAATCCGTGCAAGTGCTTTGTTCTCAGTATAATTGGAATAAGTGGAGGTAGAAAGCTGAAAAATGGCTTCATTGGAAAGATGAAAGAAATGCTTTTCCTGTGTAAAAAAGATGGGCAGTTGCTCACTTACTGTTTTGAGAGAGGTTAGCGACTGAAATGGAAAATAAACAACTTTCAATTAATACTTCTCTCTGTAGTGAAACTTCATGAGCTACCCCTTCTTTCTTTTACATGACGTGCTTTTTACAACAAATCCTTCCCTATTATTTTTGTGTTCTCCTGGGTTTCTGTAATTTTGTTTCTGTAGTTGATTTGTGGAGTGCCCTACAATTATCTACAGCAGGCTGGAACAAAAGAAAATCAGTACAAGTTAACTTTTAAAAACAAAACAAAATGGGGCTGTCAACATTATGACCACAATAAGCACAAAAGAGAATTTTAAAACGAAATAAATCATCAAACTACCCCCAGCCCTTAGTTCTCTTCAGTTGCTATTCCTGATTTATTTTTAGACCTCTTTGATGTTTACCAATCTCAAATGAGTGGAAAAACTCCCATTATCTTCAGTGATGCTGGATTAGGCTCTAGGTCAGCATCAGAAAAACTGTATCCTTGCTCTTATTTCGAAAGAAAAACAAACCACTGAATAACTTCTATGAATTCTATTTCTTTAAAAAAAATAAGAGGCAGAACTTTCCAGTGGATGAAAAGTATACACTACTTACAACTAACTATATAATATCTGCAATAATAAAGTTCCTCTACAGTGGTAATATTCCAGTGTCTAACAAACCTCAGAAATTAAAAGATCTATTTTGCTCATGTGCAATGAAGTATAACTACCAAGACGTGCATAGAAATATAAGACAATATTATAAAAAGCAGACTTACTAAATGAAATATTGGCAAGAACTAGTGGTACACACACAAAAATGTGTCTGAGCCTTTTTCTCTGTATTTTTCTATTTTCTGTATTTTTCTATTTCTTCTGCATTAAAAACCTTACCATAATAATTGTGACAGCAACAAATAATTATTAAAAGTAGAGAATGGATAATTGAAGTGAAAACTAGAAATTTAGGTGGGCAGTTAGCAGATGCTTGCATGTGGTCATCTACCGCAATCCAGTTTACAGGCACAACACATCTGAAGTACTTGCAGGGAGCTGTGAAGGACTGCAAGCCCAGGAGCTGTTCTGTTAGTAGCTTCCTACCATCACATTGCTTTGTGCGTAGCAAATACTGAATGCAGAGCGCACGACAGCACAGTATGTACCTAGATATTAATTCTGTGCAGCAGTTGACGCCATACTGGTATTTTGATAAAGATAGTTCTAAGCAGTACCTTTCTAAGCGATAACTCCACATTTGTGTCTGCGCTGAAATTGTATTTGGCAAGAGCTTCTCCAATCTCTCCAACCTGTGCAGGGGGAGGTGGCCTGGCAGGCTGTGCTTTTTCTGGGGGAGAAAGTTTCTAAGGAAAAAGAAAAAAAAACAGATTTTCATCATTGCCATGCAGTTTGTGGACCTATTACCCAAACTAATTCAAGGAATTAAGACAGAGAACAAACCTCGACATATGAAATTGGGAATATTCCAACTCTTCCGTGGTGCTCACCCTCATACCAGTTTTGATCAATTTTCCTGAGGATATAGACAGTATCTCCTTTCTTAAAGGACAGCTCTCTGTAACAAATTGATTTAGATCAGATGTGTACAGCTTTACATTTAGCTCCTCTACCTGCACGGTTTCTCAGCTCTTTACAGTTTGGAACTGAAACAGAATGTAGCAGCTAAACATTTGAAGACGAAGTGTCACAGCTGTGGAACATTTACCAGTTGATTATACCATATAAAATGAAATGATGCCCATTTATGAATCCCAGGTACTGTCTGTAAGCTATGCAGGCCTGCTTCACACTTTGATTCCAAGAAAGCACTGCTAGTTATTACCAGATCACTCAGTATAGGGGCTGCATGCAAGCATGATGTCTTCTGGATCACCTGTTTAGATGCTGCTTTTACGACAGGCATCTGAGGGGTATTTGATGTTCTTCATGAAATCAGTAGGGAAAACAACAGAACATATCCTATGTGTCTGTGGCCTGTTCGTACCTTTTTTGCAGCAGCACAGCTTGGTGTGCTTCTGCTCTACGCATTTTTCTTTCAAGGTAGCTGTTCAGAAGCATGAACACAGGATTATGTTTTCATTATTTCTCATACTCGGGGGCTGTGACATGCTGAATGTTGGATACCAAAAAGGCAATTATCCAAATCACAGAATCATAGAATGCTTTGGGTTGGGAAAGACTTTTAAAGGTCATCTAGTCCAACGCCCCTGCCATGGACAGGGACATCTTCAACCAGACCAGGTTGCTCAGAGCCCTGTCCAAGCTGGCCTTGAACACTTCCAGGGATGGGGCATCAACCAGCTCTCTGGGCAACCTGGGCCAGGGCTTCACCACCCTCATGGTGAAGAATTTCTTCCTTATATCCAGTCTAAATCTGCCCTCTTTTAGTTTAAACCCATTACCCCTTGTCCTGTCGCATCAGACCCTGCTAAATAGTCCGTCCCCATCTTTCCTGTAGGGCCCCTTTAAGTACTGGAAGGCTGCAATCAGGTCTCCCTGGAGCCTTCTCTTCTCCAGGCTGAACAGCCCCAACTCTCTCAGCCTTTCCTCACAGCAGAGGGGTTCCAGCCCTCTGATCATTTCTGTGGCCTCCTCTGGTCCCACTCCAACAGGTCCATGTCTGCCTTGCGCTGAGGTCTCCAGAGCTGGATGCAGGACTCCCGGTGGGGTCTCACCAGAGTGGAGCAGAGGGGCAGAATCTCCTCCCTCGCCCTGCTGGCCACGCTGGTGGGGATGCAGCCCAGGGTACGGCTGGCCTTCTGGGCTGTGACCACACGTTGACAGGTCGTGTCCAGCTTTTCATCCCCCAGTACCCCCAAGTCCTTCTTGTCAGGACTCCTCTCAATCCCTTCATCCCCCAGCCTGTGTTGATAGTGGGCGTTGCCCCGACCCAGGTGCAGGACCCTGTACTTGGCCTTGTTGAGCCTCATGAGGCTTTCATGGAGCCTGTCCAGGTCCCTCTGGATGGCATCCTGCCCCTCAGGTGTGTCAAATCATTAAGAACATTTTCAGGTCCTGGCGTGGCAGTTCTTTGCCGTACCATCCATTTGGTTTTTCAAGAGCTAATCTGCTGTTCTAGTAATTGAAGTTGTGAGTTTTCTACCAGACACAGCTAATGTAATTCTAGTGGCAATGTCTGGCCGCGTCTAAAGATCATTTAAATGCTCTGGATCATCAGAACAGCAGGAATGAAATACAGGCACTCTGTTGTGACTCTCTCATATCCTAGAACAGTGTTTCCTGATTTTGTTTCTCTTATGGACCACTGTGGTTTGTCTTGGTATGGGGCATGTCACATCCTGCAGAAAGCCTGTGTATGTCAAGACAGACAGGAGGATGCTGGAGCATTATACAGAATTTGCTAAGCACACTATTTATGACAGTATTCAAAGCGCTGTACCTTGTGTAACCTAAATACAGTTCACAACAAACGCAGAGCATTCAGTGGGTGACCCTCAGGACCCATGGTCTAGAAAGCTGAAGATGCCATTCACATGTTCAAACAAATACAATGGAGAATATAACAATTGAAGACATTTTTATTACAAAATAACTTCTCACACAGTTTGCTAATGCAGAGACTACGTGACAGCAGGCAGAGTCCTCTGCTGCCATGGCATTTCCTTTTTAAACTGGCTAGAACAGCAGTGAGCTGCCACAAGTGCTAGAAAGTTTTCTCGAAATATGAATTCTTAAATGAACAAAAGTCTAGTACTTACTTAGAAGTCTGAGCTTTAAAGTCATATACCGCTCTAGCTGGCAGTTTCTGAAAAGTACGCAAAGTGATTAATACATTCAGGTAATATTACTATGTGGTAAACATCTTTCAGCTTTTGAAAAGGTGACCAGGACCCAAACCAGAAAGGACATGGGCCTTACAGTGGTTCTTGCAGCAACAGGCAATTAAATACACAGCTTCTCTTTTAAAGGCAGGTAGGTGTTTGCGACTTAGTGTTTTAAAAATAGAAATAGCAGCTAAATTTTAATACAGACAGCTTTGCAATTTTATGTTTAAGAGAACTACAAAAGTAAAAAAAAAAAGTTAACTAAATGCCAGTGTGACTTCTAGGCAACTAGAGCTCTAGGTACAAGGGAAACTCACATGCTTAATACTCTCTAGTACTTTCGATGAGTCTTCTGCTACACTTCTTATCTTTAGGCTAATTTCATCTGCAAATACTGCATCACTTTTTTCATTTTATATATATATATATATAAAGGAAAAATTACTTTGACAGCTGAAAAAGGTTGGGAATATTTTAAATTTCTACAACCACATTCATAGTTTTAAGAAAGTCTGAGAAAGGCAGGACTGGAAGTGATCTCCTGAGTTATCTGTGCAGATCTCCTGCTGTCACGGGCAATCACATCATAACTTTTGTATATTTACCAAGTTCTATCACTGAGTATCTGTAGGCTCCAGATTTTTTTCTTGGTTGCACTGGGTACTTCAGAGGAAGGTGCAAGAAGTGATTAGCAGTATTATGTGAGGATATTTGGCAAAGGGATTTAGTCTTTCTCTGGAAGTACTTGCGCAGATGAGATTGCTATATTTCAAAAGTCTCTCTCTAGGATATACTAGGGACTAGAATGAGCTGACTGCGTGGCTTCTGAGAGAGACTATTTGTAATGATGCAAGGGCACGCATCTTTTTAGAACAGGAATAAAAAGAGACACTTGCAAGTTTTCCATTTTACCTGGGTAGATGGCCCAGAACACAAACTTAAATATTAGCTATTAAAATACAGTACTCTCTGATGCTGCCATTATTTCGTGCAATATTTTAATAAAAAACAATGGAAAATGTTAACAATCTATGGTCTGTAGATGTTGGTTAATATAAATGTATTTACTTTATGATTAAAGAAAATCCCTGAAGCCTGTTTGGAGGGCATTTATAGTTCTAGATCTGGAAAGATTCTTAAGACACAGTATGATGTACTCCATTTTTCTGTGTACACTTTCCAGTGATACTTTGTGTTACTTTAAAGGTTGTATGCCTGCTTCCATTTCCTCTTCCAAAGCATGAATATAATATACATATACAATTACAAGCACCAACTGTTATGGAAATTAGAGATTGCTCTCAGGAGAAGTAGCTTTGTCTAGCACACTAACAGCAGTGTTTTTAATTTTTATGAACAAAAAATAATGGTGAAATACAGATGTTCTTTATAGCAATTTTGAAACTACTGAGGCAGTTTCTTTGTGCAATGCTCTGGTTCTCAGCAGAGCCTTTCCCCAGCACATTTGTCATTTTCCTCTGTCCCAAACACCCACTCCGGTCAACTCTGACGGAGCCTATCGATGACTGGTAAACTTCTGCCCATATCTGTTTAAACATAAATAGAAGATGCAGCTTATCTTACAAAGCTTGATATTCTTTTAATTTCTTGAAATACTAATCTCCTTAATGAAAAGGAAGGATGCTGCTCATCTGATGCTACGGTGGTAAGTAACCGTTCCTCTGGTCTGCATCATTACAGTGTCTTAAAACCAGCCCAGATCTTGTCTCAGATATGTTACCAATTTTCCATATGGATATTCCTCCATTATTCATTGCTGTTTCACTACCTCTTTATCTGTAGCTCCTCTTCTGTCCCTTGGAGTACATCGTCCCACATCAGTGAAAGCAGAAGAATAGCTTCCAGGAGACTCCTGGTCTACTGAAAACAGAAATAATGTGAAACTATGGTAAATTAAACAAAATCCTTCAAATCTGTGATGCTGCTAGGTTTCATTTAGGGGGGTGAAGATATATTGAAATCTATTATATTACTTTTAATAGAAAGAAAAGCACATGATATGATGGCTAAAGTGCACCTTTAAAGAAAAAAAAAAAGATACTGACTCTGAAGCAAAGGCAGAGGCTGTCCTCTGATCCACAGCAGGAGAACATATGAGAGAGGATCGAGAGAGCAAAACTACGCCTCGCTGTACGAAGGGGTGCAGCCCTGCTGCACCAAACGGGAGACATGACAGCAGTACTGGGACTTCACCAGGTTGCAAGACACTGTTTCGGAATGCCAACAATATAAACACATAATTACATGCACAAAACATGATTAACGCATGCTTCGATGAGAAAGCAGTGAAGAAAAATTGATTCCTCCTAAGTGATCTAAGATGCATTTCTACTCTACCAGGGACACTTGTTAGGCAGCACAAGGGAATATGACAGGATGTTATTTCATAAAAATAACACTGTCTAAGAGATGGAGTACAAATCATTACTCACCAATCAATGTGGCAGGTTTTCTCTAAAGCACAGTTTACCAATGTTTATTACAGAATGGTATATTATAGGACAGTGAATACATCTTTTCATGATTTAATATAAATAAAATCAAAATCTAACACTATTTATAGCTCTGCAAGTTATTAATGTGAAATCAAAATGTAAAAGAATTATTTCAGACCAGAGGGTGACATGAACTGCCTCTTGGCTTCTGAGATTTACTGTTTTAGTCTCCTACTGCCACAGTGCTACCTGCTAGTGGAGACATGACCGATGTTTGTCTTCCTTTGACTTCATTCACACAGTCTGTTCTTACCGAGCCCACACATTTCTAAAGCAGTACAAATGGAAAAAGAAGAACTGAAAGCATCTTGTCCATTATGTTGGGGTCTTACAGAAGAAAGATGTAAATGGTCTCCAGCGGGCTGTAGGCTAAGCCACAAAAACTTGAGGCTATTGATAAATACAGTGGACACAACAAATGAGCTAACTGTAGTATTTACGTCACTGAATGCAAGCACGTCATCCCCAACAAGTATATCACAGCCCCAGTTCTGGACAGCTTTCCTGAGATGACACGTGTCTGTGAATAGAATCTACGCTCACTGGATAAACCTAAAGATATAACGCCTCCAAACACATCTATTCATTTTTTCTTTACACTCTAGCTGAAAGAGAAGGAGATGGGAGGGAAGGAGTGAAAACGTAGCAGCTTTTGGAAGAACAACTTCCTTTATTTCTATACAGCTCCTTATGCAGTCAATATTGGTAGTTTTGGTGGTTTTTTCTATGACCTTACGGTGTCTGCGTGGATAGTGGCTGTAAGAGACACACAGAGATCCAACAAAACACGGAACTTTATTAGAAGCAGCGCTCAGCCATGACTGGTGCTGATGGAAGTCAATGGAACATTCTGCTGTCCTCAGTCTCCACGCTACGTTAGGGATATTAATGTTGACAGAGTGCACCACCTTCCTCCTGCCAGACTCCTTCGCAGCTGCAGAAGCTATTAGGAATCCACGTTTACTCTGCACGGTGGATGGCCTTATTTTCTGGACTGGAAAATTCTCATTTAGCAACTGTGATAGGTGACCAGCGCAATTAGCCACGACTTCCGTCTCGCCGTGCCGTACAGCCTGACAGGGTTAATCATGATCAGGCCTCAAGTATGACTAACGGAATCCTGAACTGCGTTTTATAGCTTTTCTTGTTACCAAATTCTCTGTTCTCAATGTGTCTATTTTAACTAGTTAAGAAGAGATGGTAACAGCTCCAGTTCTGGTTTCTGTTGACATACGTATGTACTAGTATGGTACTTGCAAAACTGACAGAAAAAGATGCGAGATTATCAATAAGTAAGATGGGTCTGATCAAATACTGCCTAATTGATATATAAAGACATTCTCTCTTACATGCATTTGTGATTTCAAGAATAGGTTTGTAATGTCATTAAGTTCTCACAGACGGTCTGTCACAGAGGACTGTATGTCTAGAAGCAGAATTCTTTAACACAGAAATTTTACCATTTAGAAAGAGAAATAAATGACAGACTTGCCAAAGATATTAAGCTAAATCATCTGGGATACACCTTTGTGCACTCCTGCTATGAATCTACTTTGCTTCTTTTAATATTTCAAGGTTAAACTTTAAAAACATTTTAAGCTCAAGCAATTATTTTTGAGAAAAAGAGCAGCAGTGCAACGAACAACTCAAAGCAGTCACTTTAAAACCAGATCACTGTCAAGACAGACTTTTTTACAAGTTACACTCACCCTGACAGTTTTGTTCAAGTTTTGATTATTGAGAATTTCCTTTCTATGAGGACAGGATATTTCTCAAAAGGTCACAGATACGTTAAAATTCTATCAGAAGAACTAATTTTTCTGCCACAGAAATTGGAAATTGTATTGTTTGAACAATGGAAATGGAAACTTCCTAAAATGACCTTAGGGTCTATTCACAAAAAGTAATATAAAGCAGAGGAATTGGTGTATTTTCATAAGAAAACAAAATCAACTTTCTATTATTCTGGCAGAATTAATAAGATTTTTATCATTTACATGTAACAACACTATACAGTACAACATGTTTTAGATGCAGGGTTTTTTTTTAAATAATAAAGGGCTATTTGCACATTGTTTTCTGTTTGACCTGCATCTTATGGTGCATGCATTCACCTTCTGCAAAGTCTTTTTCTTGGGGAAACCCCCCCATTGCCTAATTTAATAACTCCATTGTAATTCATAGCAGTAATAATCTATTAGTTGAAATATGCCATTACTCCAGTTGTCCAGATTACTGTGTTTTGTGAACAGACAGCAAATTTATCTATCCTCATCATCTATGTAAAAATGACATCCTACATGAAGACTTTTGTGGGATGAAAGCTTCTTACAGACGACACGAATAAAAATGGAATGAGAAAGGGTGGGAAATACGGGGAGGAAGGTTGGATAAGTGAATCACAAGGACAGAGGAAGAAAGTTAATCCACCTTGGAAACACAGCGCACTATCATTGTTGTTAGTTGCGTCCATGTCTGGAAAAGAGGCACTAAGAGGTAATCTTCCACAATCATTCTGGTAGAGCGGGCAATGGATAGCACCATCTGGAGGCAGTGGATGAGAAGGCTGGTGCATGGGACTCTTTTTCAGAGCTTTGAGAGATGAATTCCTTTCTGGAATGTCTGGAAGCAGCTCAGTAATAAGTCTGTGTAATATACTGTTGTCTGGCAAGCTTCCCCTTCTTTTCTCAGCTTTAATTTGGTCACAGATGTCTTTAAGTGCAGAATCTAGTGCTTCAAATACAGATGACTTGCACTTTTTCTTTTCAGTTTGTTTTTTAGGAGCTGCACTTTTTTTCCTCCGGAAAGGCACGGGACTGACGAGGAAAGCTATCTTAGAAAGGCCAGATTCTGCTTCCTGTCTCCTGGGATCTTCAGCGGTTTCTTGTTTAGCCCTTTCATGTTTTAGCATGGTGGTGAAGCGGGTGTAGGACGCCGGGCATCGCCCTTTGCAGGAGCTGATGAGATGCCTGTGGTGGTGGTGGTGGTGGTGGTGGTGATGGCCTGATCCATAAAAGCTTTCAGAGGATGTGAAGGAAAAGTGGTCAAAGTCACTTTCACTACAAAAGGATGAGCCCTCTATCTGGATGAAGTCACTGAGGTCAGAAACCATTCCATCTTGATCACTGTCTGAAAAATCCATATGCGATCGTTGTGGCTCATCGCTGGTCACTTCAATATGAATTGGCACCAGGGTTTTAGACTTGTAGCTCCGTTGTACCTGAGAAGGATGTCTGCCTTGATTTTCTTCTTCCAGCAAGGATTCGATAGAAAATCGCCTCTTTGGACATAAGCCATTTTTAGGAGGCTCTAGCGTAACAGTTGACAACATTTCATCACCCAGGTTCGGCATTGATTTTGACTTCTGAATTAATTTTTCAAATTCAGATATTCTGGTTGGCACCATGTCTCGGGGCACCTCTTCAGTAGAAGACTCTCTCCAGCCTTGAAGAATACCTTTGTGCTGTTCTTTTTCATACTGCAGTATTCTGGACTTCACAGAACAAATCATCTCAGAATTCATCAAGTCCTTGCGATTGATGCGGTGCATCTTTTTGTACATTTTTAGGAAACCTGGGGCATCGTGTGCTGATCTGTGACGAACTCTTGACCTACTGCTGCCACGGCCCTCAACATATGGGGAGGCCCAGTTCATTGAGCAAACTTCTTTGGAGTCCTCCTCACCTAACAGAGAGCCCATGCTTTCAGACTTGGCCTGGGCATCAGGAAAGCTATCGCGATCGTCTGTTAACAGATCATCACAGCTGCGAGATTTTCTCTTTGGAGAAGCATTTTCTTCTGTGCTGCTCCAGACTTCTGCATTTTGACGAGTCATTTGCCAGCCATTCTTGTAGCTGACTGCCCTTCTTGAATCGTTTGGAACAGCCAAATGTTGCCCGTAAGTGCTACAGTAATCTAATTCGTTTGAGGTGTTGTGGTTGTGCACTGAATAACTTAAAAGGGATGGATATACTTTGCTAATATCCCCACCTTTATAATCCATTGAGCAGCATGGTAAAAAAGAGACATTGCCAGAAATTAAAAGATTCAGAAAGTTGGAATTAACATCAGTAAGTATTAGAAAGACTAGAAAAGAGACAGAAATTAATGCATCTGTCAGCTTAGGTCAGTACATAGGTTGCTACAGCAATCTGAACATCAAAAGAATTCCTTACGAGTTGTTAGCCCCCTCCCCCAGCAAAAGCAACATAAGAAAACAAGCAATACTGATTCTGAAGCAGGTCAACAGACAAGAAAAGCTGCAAAGGATTTAAAGATGAAGCCAAACAACAAATCTAGACCTCAGTCAAACACTGACTTTTCCATCTGTGCATTCTGGAAGAAGCCATTCAGAATTTTTGAGCTGAATAATAGAGAGTTCACATCAACTGCGTATTCTAAGACAAGATAAATCTTTTTATAAGATGAAGTGGGAACTTTCTCCCCCTTGTTGACAGAGCATAGGTAGCCCGCTCTTTCCCTGCCTGATGGCACTGAAGGGAGTGGTGTTTTCTGCAGCTTGCTGAGGGCAGAACAAGGTGGCTGAGGAACTGCTGGACGGGTGTAAAGGCAGATGTATCAATTTGCTGAGCCTAACCAGCACGTAGCAGAAACAACAACCCTTAGCTGGACTTCCATAACAAAGCCTGAGTTTTCAAGCAAGTTTTAAGACATATTTGTATGCGTATGCTAGATCTAGATGTCACTATGAGACAAATTTGGAACTGTGGTCTCTGACACTTGCACTGAACTTTCAAAAACGGTCTCAGGTGGCAACGTTCAGTTCAGGACACACGCTTCCAACAGCTCAGTCTGCTTTCTAGGGGAACAACCTGAATTTGGATCAGAAACTGAAACACTCGAGTTCAAAATCCACACTGATCAGACAGCTTCTGATGTGCTGCTTCTTTAACAAAATGGTTAATTCCAACCAAAATTAACACTCTAGCAGGTTTCGTAATGCTGGGAGAGAACGGAGTGACGCAGCTAGCTCACCTCCCGAACGTTAATTAGCTGTGGCTGGTGTTCTTAAGGGAAGGATTTTCAAACGCAAGAAGCATTTAAGTTATGGTCAGTGCTCATTATCGTGATGTAGTCAAAGGTAAACGCAGGTAAATGGAGTTACCGGCTTTTCACTGCCTGGCCTGGTACACCAAACGGATGCATTTACCCACTTTTTAACTGCTCTAACACTGGGTTTCAAATACATTTGCTTTTCTGTTACTTCACTCTTAATATTCCTCACTGCTTTTCTTTGTCTGGTGTTTCTGTTGCAGCCTGGATATTACATTCCTTCCAGTGGGAACTGACTTTTATAAGGGTTTATATAGTCCCTAATACAGGTATAGGCTGATTAGAAAGTATAGCTACAAAATACAGCAATTAAGTGAACAAAATAACTTAAATAGGAGACATACTGTATATGATATTACTCTATTACTTCCATCTTATGTTTTACGGGAAATTTTTTTTCTTGCTAAAACAACCCAGCCAAAACCCCAAACCCAAACCAACAACTGATTCAATTATCTTTTTTCTGGAGAGCCATGAAGAACAGTAACGGAATGGTGAGTTACTTGGAAAAAGAAGCTAATTAGATTGTATATCCTGTACTAAATGCTTCAAGGATTTACACAATCAAAAATCAGACTACGGATGTCTGCTTGATGAAATTGGGTCCTGATAACTGACAGTGTCTAAGACATCAGCTGTAGATTTGAAAGGTCTGCTATTCTGGAAACACATCTTTAATCTTCCACGCTATTTGTCTTGATGTACTTTCTGTATATACTGAAAACAGTTTTAAAATCACAATAATCTAGTAAGAGAGTAGTGGAGTTGTTAAAACTTTATGGGCTTATATACTGGGGTACAAATCATGGTCTTCATTTAGTCAATTTTCTTTTGTTAGAATAAGCAGTTGAAACTGGAAAATCCTTGTTGCAAATCCTGCTTTTCAGTTCAAAATGACACATGTAAGAATAAACAAGTTAGCCTTTCACGAAAGGCTTAAGGCTCAAAGCTGCTGCTTCATACAGTAAATCTCCCAGCGAAGTGCACTGAGCAACAGCAGACAGCTGCACTTACTACCAGTGT